>NC_052146.1:142050664-142385620 GCF_902713615.1 Scyliorhinus canicula | reverse complement strand
ATGTTTTCCTTAGCCACTCTTTTTCGTTTATATATTTGTAGAACCTTTGCTATCTGTTTTTATATTCTGAGCTAGTTTACACTCATAATCTTTTTTACATTTCTTTATAGTTTTCTCATGGTTTTCTGTTGATCTTTAAAGATTTCCCAATCCTCTAGTTTCCCACTAATCTTTGCCATTTTGTATGCATTTTTTTTCAATTTGCTACCCTCCTTCATTTCCTTAGATATCCATGGCTGGGCAGCACGGTGGCACAGTAGTTAGCACTAGGACTATGGCACTGAGGACCCGGGTTTGAATCCCGGCCCTGGGTCACTGTCTATGTGGAGGTTGCACATTCTCCCCGTGTCTCACCCTATAGGGTTTCACCCTATGGCCCAAAGATGTGTTGGCTAGGTGGATTGGCCACACTAAATTGCCCCTTAATTGGAAAAAAAAAAAATTGGGTACTCTAATTTTTTTTTAAAGATATCCATGGCTGATTATCCCTTTTCCTGCAGTCCTTCCATTTCACTAGTATATACTTTTGCTGAGCACTGTGAAAAATCACTTTGGAAATCTTCCACTGTTGCTCAATAGTCCCCACATACAGTCTTTGCTCCCAGTCTACTTAGGCAACTCCTCCCTCATCCCATTGTAGCCTCTCTTGGTTAAGCACAAGATGCTGGTATTGCATTTTGCCTTCTCACCCTCCATCTGTATTTTAAATTCAATCATACTGTGATCGCTTCTTTGGAGAGGATCCCTAACTACAAGATCATTAATTATTCCTGTCTCATTAAACAGGACCAGCTCTAGGATAGCTTGCTCCCTCGTAGGTTCCATTACATACTGTTTGAGGAAACTATCCATGAATACATTCTATGAACTCCTCCTCAAGGCAGCCTTGACCAACCTGGTTTGACCAATCAACATGAAGATTCAAATCCCCCATTATAATTGCTGTCGCACTTTTACATGCTTCAGTTATTTCTGTGCCCATCCCACCATGATGTTATTATTTGGTGGCCTGTAGACTATGCCTATCAGTGACCTTTTCTCCTTACTGTTTCTAATTTCCACCCAAATGAATTCAACCATTTTCTCCAGAGCCTATATCATCTCTCTCTACTGCCCTGATGTCACCCTTAAATATCAGAGCTACCCCACCTCCCTTGCCTTCCTGTCTGTCCGTCTGAATAGTCTGCTACCCCTGGATATTTAACTCCCAATCTTGACCACCCTACAACCATGCCTCTGTAATGATCACTAAATCATACTCATTTGCAATGATTTGTGTCGTCAACTCATTTACCTTGTTTCGAATGCTACAAGCATTCAGGTAAAGTGCCCTTATGCTAGTTTTTACAACTACTTTTTGAATCCTAACACCTCCATTAATAACTTCCCTTTAACTTTTTTCATAATTTTCCATGTAGTTGAACCCACCTCCCCACATTCTAACCTGCTGCTTTGCTCCCATTAACTATTATACTTCCCATAGATTTACTCTTCCCTTCCCCCCTACTTGCTAGTTTAAAGTCCTTGTGACCACCCTATTTATCCTCTTTCCTGCATCACTCCTTTAGCCATGTGTTTACTTCCCTAATTTTCTCATCTTTATGCCAATTTGTACATGGTTTAGGTAGCAATCCAGAGATTATAACCCTTGAGTACCTGTTCTTTAATTTAGGTCCTAGTGCCTGATAATCCCCCAACAGGTCCTCATTCCTAGTCTTGCCTATGTTGTTTCTCCAAACACGGATCACAATAACTGGATCCTCCTCCTCCAACTCCAATATCCTTTCAAGTTGGTCAGAGATGTCTCTCACCCTGGCACCGGGCAGGCAACGTACCATGTGGGACTCCCAATCCTGCTTCCAAAGAATGCTATCAATCCCCCTAATTATAGAATCCCCTACAACTACCACTTGACTTTTTCTCTCCCCCCCCCCCCCCCTCCACCCCCCCACCCTGCTTGAGTGGCTTCCTGTACCAAGGTGCAGTGGTTGGCTGGCTCATCCTCCCGAAGCACTATTCATCATCCACACACGGAGCAATTACCTTGTGCCTGTTGGACAAGAAGAGCTGAGGCTCTTCTGTTCCTGAATTCAGGATCCCTCTAACTGCCTCACTTGCAGTCAAACCCTGCTGTCCTTGACCACTGACCGAATTTGAGGTACTTAATCTATTGGGTGTGACCGCCTCCTGAGACAAAGAGCCAGCGCCGGCCCTAGGGTTATTGGCGCCCCGGGCAAGCTGAACTTCGGCGGCCTTGGGGGGGGCGGGGCTGAGGGGGGGCGGGGCCGAGGGGGGGGCGAGGGGGCCGAGGGGGGGGCGGGGGTGAGGGGGGGCCGAGGGGGGGGGCAGACCTGAGGGGGGGGCCGGGGGGAACCGAGGGGAGGGGCGGGGCGGGGGGAGCGGACCGAGCGGGGGGGCGGGGGGGACCGAGGGGGCGGACCGGGGGGCCGCCCTGGGGGAGGGCGGCCACCGCGCATGCGCTGGTTGGCACCGGCCCAACTGCGCATGCGCGGGACCTGAGTCTCTGGTGCCCCCTAGCACATGGCGCCCCGGGCGACTGCCCGAGTTGCCGGTGCCTTGAGCCGGCCCTGCAAAGAGCCCAGGTAACTCCTCCTGCTGGATGTGCCGCAGTGTCTGAAGCTCAGACTCCAGCTCATCAATTCTGAGACGAAGTTCCTCGAGGTCTCAGCGAGGTCTCCTTGGCACGGGCATTCAATCCATAGTCTTGGGAGACACCGGCATAGACATGTTAAAGTGAAGCTAACTGCTCACTGAAATATACAAATCTGGACCCCGCCCAGTGCAGGGAAAATCCAGAGCGCGACGTCTTGCGCGATCTCATTAGAACTCACAAGGCATCCCGAGCATCGCACTTGCGAGATTTAACGGCCTTGTCGCGTCACTGAGCCGGGCACGACGAGGCCGTACGCTCGCGTCCATAGTCCCTGGAGAATTATGAATACAGTACAAGACTTGCTCGCAATTGCCTAGTGATTGTCTAGTTCAGTTCAGTTGGAGGTTTAATGTTTTCAGGTTGTGCGCTGTTCAAGATGCTTACTGAATGCTAATACTGCTTCAATAACAGTTACCTTCTATTTTATTTTATGAATTTGTGACATCCTCCTCACATCCACAAGTTTAATTTCCAGAAGTGTCACAATGAATCACAAACCAATAATTAAGGGATTACTGGGATTTCTAGTGGGATTAATGTAAGGTTACCATGGTTGCATTTTTGAAGTTGGATATTGATTAAACATCCACTACAAAAGCTGCCAGTATTAGGGAATCATTGCTGATATTTTGTTCTTACAAAATGTTCCACAGACATTGCAAAAGTGTTTCACTGTCACCTATTAAATTAGACATTGTGAGAACTCAGTGTTTCTGAGAAAACATTGAAATTAATTAATCCATGCAGGTACCTTCTCACAGATCAGTCATTTCTAATAAGATAAACAGAAGAGAGGCAATCTCGGGATCTTGCTGTTAAACATGCAAGACAACTTAGAATGGAACAATTGTCATTTGACCCAACCCACTCTTCATTATCTTCAAGAAGCTTATAAAGATGACAAATATGAAACAAAGAGAAATCTCATCGAAGGCACAGATGTGGCGTGGATGTCTTTGATCTTTGCAAAGGAAAAAAAAATCTGTACATATATTCACATGTACAGAAAGTACTTGCTGGAATAAATTCAATCCCTCTGACCATTGGATGTCCACAGTACTTCTGCAGTCAGCCTAGTGGTCAATTATAGGCAGCTTTTCCATTCTCAGCTTTTACTGTCTGGTTTACGTTATACACTGAGGGCTCTCCGCACACCAATGTAAATTTCGGAGTTGACACCATCTCCATTTCAGTGACTTACCCGCTTTAATTTTTCAGTCATGCAACTAAAAGCAAATTACTGCGGATGCTGGAATCTGAAACCAAAGAGAATTCTTAATGATTTGATAATTCAGCATTTTCTCTTTGGATTAATTTTTCAGTCGCTGGATCGTTAATTAATATGAGTGGGACTTCAGTCCATCTCCAGGAGAAATGCTTGCTCCTCAGAGCCGCCAGCCCATCAGAGGCCAGCAGCTCTGCGCCACAACAGGATCAATGTCAACGGCTGGTATTGCAGGGGGAATAGGAGTCCACAATTCCCCCCAAATTGAGATATATTGAAAATCTCACCTGCGTCAGGTTGGCAGGCCGCAGCTAGGACGTTGTAGGGGGCCATGTTGGGCAGGACAGCAGGGGTCAGATGAGGGGAGTATGATTTTCTCTGTTGTGTCTATCAGGATGTCTTGAGATCGTAGTGTTGAACAAAGAACATCAAGCTAAGTAAATGAAAAAAGCTGATTGAGATACACTACTTAAATAAGATTTGAATAGTCACAAGGTATAAGTTATTGAATTAAACTATACGATATCTCTGACTACAGAACTCAACAGAATGCAACTAATCCATCAAACACCAAAACACCTTGGGCTGGATTCTCCGACACACGCAAACGCGATCGGCCGGAGAATCGGCTCCGACGTCGATTCTGCCCACCCCCAAACTGGACGGAATTGCGGCGCCCGCTATGCGGCCCAGAGAATCACCTCAAGTGCCCCGACAACCGATTCGCCGGGGTCCCAGCGATTCAGCAGCCCAGATGGGCCGAGTTCCTGAAGGCGTGGTTCTAACCACCTATATAAGATCGTGCAGCCGGTATGTTGGCTGAGGCGTCTGTGAGAGGAGGTAGGGGTTGGCGTAGGGGGAACTGTGGGCTCCAGAAACGGACATTGGCCATGCGTTCTGCGGAGCGGGAGGAGGTGGGTGGGGAGTGGGGGCAGGGTCAGGGGAAGGGAGGGGAAGGGTGGGGGATCAGGCCGAGCAGTAGGGGAGCCCCTGACATGACAGGGCGGTGCCCACGCAAGGCGCGCCATTATGATGGCCATCTTGTTGGCCACCCACCTGGCCCCTAGGTAGATGCTAAAGAAATGGCCGTATGGGTGGGTGCCCCCCACCCCACAGCCACCCCACTCAACCGGCAACACCCACCGGGGGACCACCCAGGGCCACACCAACAGCAGTCCCCAATGAGGGCAGTGCCATCAAACGGCGGCCCTGGCAGTGGGAATGGATGCCTGGAACGGGGGCACCGACGAGGCAGGGGTGGAGGGCACGCGTGGCTGGAGCGCGCGGTGCCAACCGGGGCCACCATGTCGCCCATGACACCTGGTCGTTCAGGGATCCATTCCCCACTGGTAAAATCTACTCCCCTCACCCCCTGCAGATCGTAATGTTTGGGAAACACCCAGCAATGTTGGCTGCCATGGCGGGGGCCACATCCCTGCATGCAGCCCTGTGGCAACGTCAGCGCAGGCGGCTCAGAGAGGAGGCGGCGGCTGCAGCAGAGGAGCGGGCTGCAGAGGGGCAGGTGGTAGTCGCTTAGGCTGGAGGGCTGCCTCCCCGACAGGCCGAAGAGGAGGAGGAGGAGGAACAGGCTGAGGAGGAGGAGGGGGAGGGGAGGAGGGGGTGGTGCTGCCAAGGAGGCACCCGCTGAGGCCCTACGTGTACCGACACCGCATGTCCTTTGAGGAACTCCCGGACCGGTCATGCAGGAGGAGACTGCGGAAGAGCCAGGAAACTGTCGAACACATCTGATGGCACACCTGGCACCGTCAAGGTGACGGTCCCCTGAACCTCTATGCCACGGGGTTGTTCCAGTCGCTGAGTGGGGGGGGTCAGTCTGGCATCTCACAGGCATCAGCGCAGGTGCATCCGTGCTGTCACGGATGCCCTGTATGCCCTGGCGGACTGGTGCATACAATTCCCTGTGGACCGCGCCCACCAGGATGTCCGGGCAGCGGGGTTCGCTGCCATCGCCAGGATGCCATGGATCCAGGGGGTAATTGATGGAGTGCATGTCGCCCTGCGGCCACCTGTGGATAACAGGCCGAAAGGGGTACCACTCCATGAACGTTCAGGTGGTCTGTGACCACCAGATGAAGATCCTGCACGTCTGCGCCCGACACCCGGGCAGTGTGCATGACTCATTCGTGTTGGCCCAGTCTATGACACCTGGCATGTTCGAGGGACATCCCCCCTCTGCCCCCCCAGCTGCAGGGCTGGTTGCTGGGCGACAGGGGTTACCCGTTGTGGTCTTGGCTGATGACGCTTATACGGCGGCCACAGAGCGACACGGAGACCCGCTTCAATAATACCCATTGTGCGATCAGGGGTGTGGTGGAGAGGTGCTTCAGGATGCTGAAGATGCACTTCAGGTGCCTGGACCACTCTGGGGGTAGGTCCATCCAGTATGGGTCAAGGAGGGTCAGCCGCATCGGTGTGGTCTGCTGCGTCCTCACAATATAGCCCAGCAGAGGGGTGATGTGCTGGAGGAGGATGAGAGCCAAGGGCAGGCCTCTCCAGATGAGGAGGATGGGGGCGGGGGGGGGGGGGGGGGGGGGGGGGGGGACGGACAGTGTGCGGAACATGGGGGCCGGCCATGCATGGGAGGCCGCACTATGCCATCAAAAGTGCCAGCGAGCCCGGGAAGCTTTCGTCGACGCACGTTTCACCAACTAGGTGGTGGTTGCTCATCAGGGGCACGGATACCACAATACCACACCTCCCTCACCACCAGGAACCCCCGCCCTCCCCACATTGTGGTGGTATGGATATTAGCACTGCCATTGGTGCAGAGCACTGGCTACCCATTGGCTCTGGCTGGTCATATGCCTCTCGTCTGATTGGTTGGGACTAGTCATGTGACTGCTCTCCAATTGGTCGAGAGGCAAGTAGGCCCCGCCTCTGAGGCAGGGTATAAGTAGTCGATCACCGGGCTAACAACTAGCAGATTAAAGCCACAGTTCGGATCCTAAATGTGTCTTGAGTCGAATTGATGGTACATCAATTTAATCTGCTAGAATTTTGGAATGGAGCTTCGCATCAAGCCTGACTGCCTCCACACCAGGACGCATGCTGCAAATGCGTCTGCGATCTTTAAACACTGGCAGGCGTGTTTTAATAGTTACCTGACAACTGCAGCCAGCAAGCCCACCAAGGAGCAGAAACTCCACATCCTCCACTCATGCGTGGGCTCATCGGTCTGCGCAATGATCGAAGACGAAGGCGATTTTGATGCGGCCATGGCGATTCTCAAAGGACACTTTCTCCGGGCGGTCAACGAAGTATACGCACGGCATCTCCTGACGACCAGACAACAGTTCCCTGGTGAGTCCCTCGACGAGTTTTACCAGGCCCACGCAGCTCTAGGGAGAACGTGCGCATGTCTCCAATTTTCGGCGATGGAGCACATGGAACTTCTAATCAGAGACGCTTACGTTGCTGGCATGCAGTCTCCTTCCATCCGACAATGATAGCTGGAGAAGAACATCCTCAGCCTAGCTGAGGCACGGACTCTTGCAACCTCCCTGGAGGTTGCTGACCTGACCGCCCGCGCATACGCCCCTGGCCGCGCAGCAACCCCCTGGACTTCATGGCACGCGCCACCCCCATCCTCCGTGGACCCCGACCACCCCCAAGCCTGTGCCGCGGGTCACTCTGACAAACTAGCGGGGCCCCGTTGCTATTTCTGTGGCCTCTCAAAGTACCCCCGCCCGCGCTGCCCGGCCCACTCCACTCTGTGTAAGAGCTGCGGGAAGAAGGGCCACTGCGTGGTGGTCTGCCAGACCAAGTCGGTCGTTGCTGTTCCACGCAGCGACCGCGGATCCCCCCCACCCCGGGCCCCCCAGGGCCCCGCGCCATGCACCAACCTCTCCGGCCCGCCTCCCGGCTCCCGCAACGGCCCCACGGTCCTCCCGACCCACGCACCCAGCTGCCCCGACCGGCCCGCAGACGCCGCTGACATTGTCCCCAGCTGCCACGAGGCTCCCACGGGCGCCGCCATCTTGGGCCCCGGACACCATGTGTGGGCCATGGGCACCGCCATCTTGGGGCCCCGGCTCCATGTGCGGGTCCTGGGCGTCGCCATCTTGGGACCCGGACTCCACGTCCGGGTCCTGGGCGCCGCCATTTTGGATCAATTTGGAAGGCCCTGCAAGTGACTACTCTGCCACTGAAGAGGATCTGGAACTCTCACCACGACTTGCTTCCATCAAGCTCGACCAGTCGCAACCACGATCGCTCGCCAAAACTACAACGACGGTGCAGCTCAACGGACACAAAACAAGGTGCCTGCTGGACTCCGGGAGCACGGAAAATTTTGTCCACCCCGGCACGGTAAGACACTGCGCGCTCCCCATCCACCCAGTTAAACATAAAATTGAATTGGCCTCAGGTTCGCACTCCGTCCAAATCACCGGGTGCTGCACAGCGGACCTCACGGTCCAGGGGAGGGTTTTCAAAAATTTCAAACTCCTCATTCTCCCCCATCTTTGCGCTCCGGCACTCTTGGGCCTGAACTTCCAGTGCAACCTGCAGAGCTTGACCTTTCAATTTGGTGGCCCTATTCCCCCCCTTACTGTCTGCAGCCTCGCGTCCCTCAAAGTGGACCCCCCTTCCTTGTTTGCTAATCTCACCCCAGATTGTAAACCTGTCGCCACTCGGAGCAGATGATACAGTGCCCAGGACCGGACCTTCATCGGGTCCGAGGTCCAGAGGCTCCTTAAGGAAGGAGTTATCGAGGTCAGCAACAGTCCCTGGCGAGCCCAAGTGCTGGTAGTTCGGACTGGGGAGAAAAACCGGATGGTCATCGATTATAGTCAGACCATCAACAGGTTTACGCAGTTGGATGCGTATCCTCTCCCCCGTATTTCCGACCTGGTTAACAGGATCGTGAAGTACAAAGTCTTCTCCACGGTGGACCTTAAGTCCGCCTACCACCAGCTCCCCATTCGTGCGAATGACCGAAAGTACACCGCGTTTGAGGCAGATGGGCGCCTCTACCACTTCCTCAGGGTTCCATTTGGTGTCACAAATGGAGTCTCGGCCTTCCAGCGGGAGATGGACTGAATGGTCTACAAGCACGGTTTACAGGCCACCTTCCCGTATCTCGATAACGTCACCATCTGCGGCCATGACCAGCAGGACCACGACATCAAACTCCAAAAATTCCTCCGAACCGCAAAACTCCTTAATTTAACTTACAATAAGGATAAGTGCGTGTTTAGCACCGACCGTCTAGCCATCCTTGGCTACGTAGTGCGTAACGGAGTGATAGGCCCCGATCCCGAACGCATGCACCCCCTGATGGACCTTCCCCTCCCCAACTCCCTCAAATCCCTCAAATGCTGCCTGGGCTTCTTCTCATACTACGCCCAGTGGGTCCCCAACTACGCCGACAAAGCCCGCCCCCTCATCCAGTCCACCCAGTTCCCCTGTCGATGGAAGCCCGCCAGGCCTTTAGCCGCATCAAAGCGGATATCGCAAAGGCCACGAAGCATGCTATCGATGAGTCCCTCCCATTCCAGGTCGAGAGCGACGCGTCTGACGTAGCTCTGGCGGCCATCCTGAACCAAGCGGGCAGACCCATGGCCTTCTTTTCACGAACCATCCACGCTTCCGAAATCCGCCATTCCTCGGTGGAAAAGGAGGCACAGGCCATAGTCGAAGCTTGTGCAATATTGGAGGCACTATATGGCCGGCAGGAGGTTTACCCTCCTCACAGATCAATGGTCAGTAGCTTTCATGTTCGACAATGCACAGAGGAGCAAGATCAAGAACGACAAGATCTTGTGGGGGCGGATCGAGTTATCCACGTACAACTACGATATCTTGTATCGTCCTGGGAAGCTCAACGAGCCTTCCGATGCCCTATCCCGCGGTACCTGCACCAGCACGCAGATTGACCGCCTCCGCTCCCTCCACACAGACCTCTGCCATCCAGGGTTCACCCGTTTCTACCATTTTATTAAGACCCGTAACCTGCCCTACTCCATCGAGGAAGTCAGGACAGTCACCAGGGACTGCCGCGTCTGCGCCGAGTGCAAACCGCACTTTTACCGCTCTGAACGAGCGCATCTGATCAAGGCATCCCCCCCCTTTGAACGTCTCAGTATAGACTTCAAGGTTCCCCTCCCCTCCAACAACAGTAACACTTATTTCTTGAGAGTTATTGATGAATACTCTCGATTCCCTTTCGCCATTTCCTGTCCCGACGAACTGCGTCAGTTCCTGCTCAGCAGGGGCATAGCCTCTAGCAGGACGACCAGTTATAACCCCCGGGGTAACGGTCAGGTCGAGAGGGAGAATGGCACCATTTGGAAGACCATCCTGCTGGCCCTACGGTCCAGAGATCTCCCTATTTCCCGATGGCAAGAAGTCATCCCCGACGCCCTTCATTCAATCCGGTCTCTCCTCTGTACTACCACTAATCAAACACCTCATGAACGTCTTCTTGTTTTCCCCAGGAAGTCATCCTCAGGATCTCCTTTCCCGACCTGGCTGGCCACCCCCGGGCCCATCTTGCTCCGGAAGCATGTGCGGGTGCACAAGTCCGACCCGTTGGTTGAGCGAGTCCAGTTACTCTACGCCAACCGGCAATATGCGTACGTGGAGTATCCCGACGGTCGGCAGGATACGGTCTCGCTCCGGGACCTGGCACCTGCCGGCATGCGTCCTTCTTCCCCTACACCAACACCTCCCCCCCCAACCCCAATTATTCCCCCCAGCGTCCACCCCCCCCACCCCCACGACCCAGTGCACATGCCTCCTCTTCCCCGATTACCACCGGCCCGGGGTACGGAGACGCATCTATGACCAATGTTCCCGGACGACCATCGGCCCGCGTCGCCGGCTCCACTGCGTCGGTCCTCCAGAACACCACGGGCACCCGACAGGCTGATCGTCTTCATCTAATGCGGCCATGGGACCTTTTTTTTTTGGACATTTTTGTGTTATTCTGTTGTTATTAGTAGTAGCATTGTTTTGCCACGAGCCAGTGGGCAGCTCACCCTTATCGATTTTCGCTGCTCATACCACCAGTCCTCGGACTCCTCCCTCCTCTCCCACTTACCCCGCCCCCTTCTTTCTCCACAAGGGGTGAATGTGGTGGTATGGATATGAGAACTGCCATTGGTGAAGAACACTGGTTTCCCATTGGCTCTGGCTGGTCATGTGCCTCTCGTCTGATTGGCTGGGACTAGTCATGTGACTGCTCGCCAATTTGTCGAGAGGCAAGTAGACCCCATCTCCGAGGCGGGGTATAAGTACCCAGGTTTCCCAGCGGTCGGCCTTTCTCTGTAGTCAACCACCGGGCTAACAACTAGCTGATTAAAGCCAAAGTTTGGATCTTCATCATGTCTCGCGTCCAATTGATGGTACATAAATTAGTCACTGTGCTCTGGTAGTCTGGCACCTGGATCTGATGTTAGTTGCATTTTGGCAACATCCTAAATGACAACAGAATTTTAGCCTAAGCACATTCCACATTATCTTACTGACAATTTTCAATTGATTTCTGACTGCCTGACCTGAGGGAATGTTCTTTCACTGTCTCCTATGTTATGTATTGTAACACTTTGATCAAATCCTTTTTCAGCTTTCTCTGGTGCGAATAGTCTCAGAACTTCAGGACTTTTCCAAAGTCTATTCACCCACATTTTCCGGTTTCCAGACTGTCGGTGATGGGATGTCTGTTGGAGGATGTGCCTCAGGACCCTGCGGAGTTCCTGATTCACAGACATACGTGGAAATTGCCCACGAAGTTTAAACTTCAAATGGGCTCATTCCCACTGCCCGGAACTCTCCGCAAATGTCTCTGACCCTGAGCTCAGGACAGGGGCTTGGGCCAGATTCACAGGCTTAGCTGGAAACACAACTCAGCACCACAGCCACCTCTTCCAATCACCTCCCAACCACCAAACTAACACCCCTTCCCCAACTGCTCCCCCAACCACTCAATTACCTCCTGACCAGACTCAACTAAACCCCGCCAACCACTCAACTGGTGGTCATATCAGACCCAATTACTCTCCCTGACCAAGCCACATGCCAACCCTATCCATCTCACCCACCTCCCCAAACTTTCACTCACTCATTCACACGTTTATCTCACACATTCACCCATTCATTAGTGAAGACTCACTCACTAAAAGACTTGAGGGGCGCGATTCTCCAATGTCACGCCGGTTGGGAGAATAGCGGGCCGCGCCAGTTTTTCACGCGACCCGTTCCGACGCGCTCCCGCTATTCTCCCAAACGGCCAAATCTGTTTCATCGTGTTTCGCGCGCAAAAACATGGAGAATCGCCCGATGCAGCCAAAATGGCGATTCTCCGGCACCCCCGCTATTCTCCGGCCCGGGTGATCCGAAGTCCCGACGTCGTCATGCCAGGTCACGCCGTCGCCGTTCACACCTGCTTTTTAAAGTCGCCAGCCAGTCGTGCTGGCTGACGAGCAGTGAGGAGATGAGCGGACCGTCCCGGAGTCTCCGCAAACTGGGGAAGGCATCCCCGAGAACGCAGCGGCCAGTGGGAGGGGGGAGGGGGGGAGAAGTGGGAGGGGGGGGGAGAGGGAGAAGTGGGAGGGGGGAGAAGTGGGAGAGGGGGGAGAGAGGGAGAAGTGGGGAGGAGGAGAGCGAGTAGTGGGGGGGAGAGAGAGGGAGAAGTGGGAGGGGAGAAGTGGGAGGGGGGGAGAGGGAGAAGTGGGAGGGGGGAGAAGTGGGAGAGGGGGGAGAGAGGGAGAAGTGGGGAAGAGGAGAGCGAGTAGTGGGGGGGGGGAGAGAGAGGGAGAAGTGGGAGGGGAGAAGTGGGAGGGGGGGAGAGAGGGAGAAGTGGGGAGGGGGAGAGGGAGAAGTGGGGGGAGAGGGAGAGGGAGAAGTGGGAGGGAGGGAGAGCAAGTAGTGGGTGGGGGAGAGGGAGTGAGTGGAGTGGGTCGTCCACCCCCGGATGCAACATCTCATGGCAGGACGGTCACGAGGACACTGCCGCTGGTTCCCCTGTGGCTGATGGCCACAGCCCACTGACGCACCGGTGAGGAGGACGTGTTGTTAACTGCCCATTGGATGCAGAACTTGACCAGGAGTTAAGCTGGCCGCGTGTCAGCAGCACGACCAGGCCACCGGGACACACAGGTATCCCGTGGCAGGCGGCTGCCGAGGTGTTGAATAACCTCCATCTAACATGTTGTTTCTCTGCGCCCCACCACCCTTCTGTCGGTGACGATAATGTATTCTAACCGAACAGCTATTTTCAGGGCAGTGGTTGGGGCCGCAGCACTACAGTTGGACGTCCAGCAGCATCCACAGACACATCCCACAGTGGATGCAGGGGCAGCTGCAGCAGCAGAGGGAATGGCCGCGGAGTGGCCCATCGTCGAGCAGCATGGGGGGGGAGGAGGAGGAGGAGGAGGAAAAGACATTGATGGTGGAGCCAGGACGACCGAGCCCTAGGGTGTACCGTGGCCGGATCTCTTTCGAGACAATGCCGGACATCACCTGCAGGAGGAGACTCCGGTTGAGCAGAGAGACGGTCACACATATCTGTCACCTCGTGGCGCACCTCGCCCCACGTGGAACGGGAGGAGGACACGCGATACCGGTTGCCGTCAAGGTGACGGTGCCACTTAACTTTTATGCTACCGGCTCCTTCCAGTCTCCGAGCGGGGACCTATCCGGGATCTCGCAGGCATCGGTGCACAGGTGCATCCGGGATGTGACCGACGCCCCGGCTGAGGGGCTGGTTGCTGGGCGACAGGGGTTATCCATTGAGGTCTTGGCTGATGACGCCCGTACGGAGGCCTCAGACCAACACGGAGACCCTTTACAATGGGGCCCATGCAGCAACCAGGGGTGTGGTGGAGCGCTGCTTTGGTCTGCTGAAAATGAGATTCAGGTGCCTGGACCGCTCTGGAGGGGCCCTGCAGTACCAGCCTGAGAGGGTCGCTCGCATTGTCGTGGTCTGCTATGCGCTGCACAACATCGCGATGCAGAGGAGAGATGCCCTGGTGGAGGAGTTGAAGGGAGAAGCCACTGGCAGTGGTGCCAACATGGAGACGGAGGAGGAGGAGGAGGAGGTTGAGGAGGAGGAGGTGGAGGAGGTTGGTGGTGTGTCGGGCGCAGCACACAGACACGACCCGGGTGCTGGTAATGTCCAGGAGGCTGCACGACGGCACCGGCGAGGACAGCGGGCACGCGACGCCTTGGTGGCAGCAAGATTGACGCGCCGTGTGCGCCGGCACCGCTGAACACTACCACTAACACCTGCATCGCCAGTCGTGCAGACGGTCAGCACACAACTCCCACCAAAACCCCCCCCCCCCCCCCACGCACCCCCCCCCCCCCCCCCCCCCCCCCACACCCCGCTCCGTGTACACTGCTCCACTTCGAGATCACCCTTACCACTGCGGCACAACGGTATGGCACGACATTGATGGCTGTGTCAGCGGGTGTGATCAGTGCCATGTTGAATGATGACAGCCCGCTCTGCGATGAGCTGTGAGCTCAGAATCGTTAGACAAAGTCTGACTCATGGCAATAGCTTAATCATCCATCTCGGTGGTCGCTGAGTTCGTCAGGGACACTGCATCACGTGCCCGCGTGGGGTAGCTATGGGAGGGGGTGCGGGAAGGGACTGCACACCTGGCACCGAAGTTTCACCGCTCGTCAACCCCAGTGACACTCCGTCACCATCACGATCCCCGTGGCAATGGAAAAATCACACAGTCTTACAAGTTAGGTGCAACAGTGAGCTTAATGGTGAATATTATATACAGATGCCCCAGCTCCTACAACTAAACTGTGCCCTTCACCCGTGCCAACTTACTATGTGTCCCTCTTCATTGCCTTATGGGCCCTACCACTACGTCTAAGTGAATCCCCAGATGGTACAGCAGGAGTGGAGGCGGACTGCTGAGAATCAAGCCCCGCGACATGTCTCCCCGTCGGCACTCGTTTCCTGGGGCGACCAGGCCTTGATGGGCCAGGCTGCTCCGCGGGCGTTTCGGATGACGTGGTGCCACCCTGCTCTGCCTGCTGCCCATGCGATGCACCAGGGATGGGACGGGGGGAGGCCGAGCATTCAGTGATGTCCCGTGATGGAGTTAATGGGACGGGCCCCAGAACCTCCTCCTCCCTCGGGGAGCCCGGTGGCCCCCGAGCCTCACTGTGGGACGGAGGTGCGAGCGGGAGGTGCCCCGTCGTCCCACCGACACCTGGCGCTGCCAGTCCTGGAGGCCTGCAACCGTATCGACCAGGGTCCGAAGGTTCGCTGACACGGAGTCCAGGGAGTGAGACATTCCCGCCAGGGACTTTGCAACCTCAACCTGTGAGTGCGCGACGCCATCCAGCACGTGCTTCAGGCGGTCGATGCTCTCCGTGACTGACTGCTGGGACTGGGCCATGGCCTGCTGGGACTGGGCCATGGCCTGGTGAGACTCGGCCAGGGCCCGTAGCGAGCCAGCAATGTCGTTTTGGCTCTGGCGCATTGCTGCCTGTGAGAGGGCAGCCCTCTCCAGGGCCGAGGATAACGCGTGCACACTAAGCCCAATGCCTTGCAGAATCTGATCCATGGCAGAAACCGTTTCACCCATTGCCTCGACCGCGGATGCCACCCGTGCGGTGTTGGCCTGGGTGGCTGCCATGAGCGGCACCACTCCCTGCTCCTGGACGCGGTTTGACTCCTCTAACTGCGTCTGCAGCTGCTGGAAGACGGCCCTCATCCCGTCATTGTGTCCCTGGGTTTCAAAATGCATCGGCTGCCCACGTGGGTCGAGTAAATCCAGGAACCCGGGAAACGTCTGGGAGCCAGCTGAATGCTGGGCCTGGGTTGCCCTCCGATCGTCCAGCTCCTCGGCTGCTCCGACCTCCACCTGCTGTACCGGCTCAGCTGTGTGGTGCACACCAGACCGTGACCCAGGAGCCTCATCACTTAATTGGCCAACCGAGGTGTGTGTCTCTGGGATGGTGGATGGTGTGGCAGACAGCAGTGCCGCAAGCTCTAGGTCCTCGTCTGTCATTAAACCAGCAGTGTCCTCGTCCCAGTATTATCCCAGCGCAGGCTGCACGCGGCCCATGTCTGGTTGTGCGTCAGGTGAGTCTGTTGACTGCGTCGACGTCCTCTGTGCGCCCTGCTCGACAGTCCTGGGTTGGGAGGATGGCACTCCTGGCTGACCTCCCGCCACCCTCTGGCGTGCGGCCCTGGGTGCGGTGGTCGTGGCGGATGGGCGCCTGTGTGTGGCAGCAGATGGCCCTGGACGTTCGTCACCACACCCTAGGGAACAGAATAATACGGTGTTAGTTAGACACGCTCGGCCGGGCGTAGGATGGTCCAGTGGGTAGAGACTGAGGGGACAGAGGATGGGGGGTCCAGTGGGTAGAGTGTGAGGGGACAGAGGATGGGGGGTCCAGTGGGTAGAATGTGAGGGGACAGAGGATGGGGGGTCCAGTGGGTAGAGTGTGAGGGGACAGAGGATGGGGGGTCCAGTGGGTAGAGTGTGAGGGGACAGAGGATGGGCTGGGGGGGGGTTGTCATGCAGGGTTGTCTCACTTGGTTCTGCACCTCCAGCCTCGCATTGCGCGACCTCCCGGGTGGCAGATCCCCCAGCAAGGTCCAGTGCCCTCTGCTCGAACACTGTCAGGGGGTGCAGAATGGGTGAACCCCCTCCGGTCCTGTTGCGCTCCCGGTTGTTGTGAGCAGTCTTGTCCTGTTGGGGGGGGGGGGGGGGGGGGGGGGGGCATAGATAGATCATCACAATTCGGCAGGGATCATCAGGGCGTTCAGATATTGGCACAGGGTGGGGGGAAAGTTGCAGCTACACCATGGCATCTCTCCGGGGGGTCGCAGCGCAAATGTGGGTCTGTGACAACTTTGTTAACCACCCTCCACTCACTCTCGCCCCCTCTCCCCCTCGTGCCCGGGGGGGAGGTGGGTGATGAGGGGCATGGGAGGGAGGGTGGGGGGGATGGTTGTGATCCGGGGTCACCCTCTTGGCACTTACCCTGGCAGCCCTGGTGAGGTCGTGGAGCTTCTTCCGGCACTGCTCCCCAGACCGAGGGGTCTGCCCCACAGCACTGACAGCCGTGCCCACCTCACGCCAGGCCCGTTGCACGGTGCTGGAAGGGTGGCGATGCCCTCGTCTTGGGCATATGATGCCCCTCCGCTGCACCACCTCATCGAGGAGGGTCTCGAGGTCAGTCTCACCGAACATCGGGCGGCCCTCCGTGTCTCCGACATTTTCACCCCCTCCCTTGTTGTCGTCGCTCGCGCCCTTTTACAACGCGGAGAGGCGTCATTCGGGCGTCATTCGGGCGTCGCGGGCTTCAGTCGTCATCCCCAACATGTTTCCCGCGGCCCCGCTCCTAGCCCATTTCCGGGGCCAGAATCGATGCGGAACTCGGCCGAGTTCACGACGGCCTTCCCGATGCCACGCGGCATCGGAGAATCGCGCCCGAGACCTTTAAAAACTTACCAGAATATGGCAGCTACTGTCTTAAAAAATGGTGGAGTCCTCTCCTTCACCTGACTCTTCTGCGCTTCCTGGGCCAACCCTGGAGTGGCTACGATGCCATTCTGCGTCAGCCAGGATCGGAAGATATGGCTGAAAAATGGGTAGTATTGTCAGGTCAGAGAAAACTTTGCAGGCATTGGCAATATGCCCAGTTTTGCTGATGAGCAGAAGATCTTGGATAGTTTCTAATCTCTAGCACATCCTGAAATGATGTTGAAAATTTCTGACGAAGGTCCCTTGGTGAGTTGCTGCAGTGCACCCTGTAGCTAGTATGTACTGCTGTCACTGTGCACTGGTGGTGGAGGGAGTGAATATTCGAGATGGTAGATGGGGAACCGATCAAATAGGTTAATTTACCTTGGAACATTGTCTTGTCCCTTTTAAAAAATATTTGGTTCTGGGATGTGGGCCGTGCTGGTTAGACCAGTGTTACTCCCATCCCTAATTGCCTTTGAAAAGATGGTGGTGAGCCACCTTCCTGAACCACTGCAGTCCATGTGGTGCAGCTTGCATCTACAGTGCTGTTAGGAAGGAAGTGCCATGGTTTTGACTCATTGAAGGAATGCCAATGTACTGTTGAGAGTTGTTGGAGCCGCATTTAGCCATGCAAGTGGAGAGTGTTGGAACCAACAATTCTACGGACACGTGCTTGTAGGATTAGAATAGCGGTTTTAATATACTCACAACTGAGCCAGCCTATTAGCCATTGAACTTTCGGTGAACTGGCCGGCTGACCATGTGGCACTGACCTTTTATACAGCAGCTTCCGGGGGAGGAGTCCTGGGCAGAGCCAAGGGAGAAGCCCCATACAACTCGAGCATTCCCAGAGCTACTCCCCCTGGAGGACAGGTAGTGCAACTGCACTTACAATACAGACACATGTATATACAGATTACAATCCGGTGTGAATCACATTCACCACAGAGAGTGTTCCATCATATTCCTGACTTGTGCCTTGTAGTTGATGGTCAAGCCTCGGGGAGTCAGGACATGAGTCACATGCCACAGAAAACTCAGTTTCTGACCCGCGTTTGTAACCATAATATTTATGCAGCTGGTCTAGTTCAGGTCCTGGTCAATTCTAATGCCCAGGCTGTTAATGGTGGGGTTTGAACAATGCTAATTGCCACTGAATGTCAAGGTGAGGTGGTTGGACTCTCTTTTGCTGTTGACGGTTCATGTGCGGCGTGAATGTTACTGGCTACTCAGCAGCCCCTGTCTGAAAGTTGCCCAGGCCTTGCTCCACGCGGGCACAGACTGCTTCATTATCTGCGGAATTGAGAATAGAACTGAATGTTGCACAATCAGCAGCAAACCACTTATGACTCTATGATCGAGAGGTCATTGATGAAGCAATTGAAGATGGAAGAACAGGACATTACCCAAAGGAACTCCTGCAGGAATATCCTGGGATGGAGATGATTCACATGCACCAATAATAGTCATATGTTATGTATGACTCCAGTCAGTGTAGAGTTTTCTCTTTGATTTGCATTGACTTCAATCTTACTAGGGCTGTTTGAAGTAATATTCTGTTAAATGCTGCCTTGTAGTTCAGAGTTTTTGTTCTTATGACCAATTTGTGCAGTTATTCCCCCTTGTTCACTTGTGGAATGTTATTCTTGCCTTTGAGCTGGGGAAATTTGTTAAAATATTGCTGAATTTATTGTTCAGAATAATAAAACTAAAACACGATTCCAGATTTGAGAAGTACAAGCATATGTTCAAACCTGCAAACTCAGCTGATTTTGACTGGTGATTTATCAATGCTCATGTGTTGCACATGTATTAAGAGGCAATTCCCCTTAATATGTTAAATTTTGACTTCTCCATCAATTATGTATTTCAACAAGCATTGCCTTATTTATATCCAGATGCTAGGGTGTATATATCATAGCATTTTAAATGATTTCAAATTACTTTTTAAGATGACTCCAGAGCTTTTTCTATCAATGCCTTTGCATATGGAATGGGATTTTGAGCAATGGTTATCTTTTTTAGCGCAATAATTCTTTAATTTTGAGAGATTGCAAGCATCCCTCCTGATTTTTCTCTGATCATTCTCTAATTTTCCTTTCCTTTTGTTTTTGTCATAACATTTTTGATCCATGGATGATTTATGGACATGTGTCTTTAAGGAAAGAGGCCTGTGCCTTTAATTTGAGCAGAATCTTGTATTGGTTTGGATTGGAGTTGAGGACTGACCGGCACCAATGACAGAGATTGGTTGAGTCTCGGTTTGATTGATTTGGCTGATGGCCAACGGATTGACCCAAAAAGCTGTGTTCTGCCCGGTAACAGGTGGTGGTTGGATCTGTTCCCACTGAAATGGTTCAGAGACCGAAGGAGCTTGCAGTTTTGCTTTGGCAGCTAAGGGCAAAAACCTACCCTTTTCCCACTGTTTTCTCCAGAAATAAGCAGCTAATTCTCAACAAAAGGGTCACTGTGGGAACCAACTCTCTCTGCAGAAAAGGCTGATGGGTCTTTCCTGGAATAAACATGAGTAAGATATGGCGAACTGCAAGGATGATCACTGCAGGCTGTAAACCAGAGACGTTGATCCACATTCCTACTGTGAAGAAAGTACATTCAGGAACTCCTCATCTGAAGCAAGGTATTTTATCTTTTGACCTTAATCCTTATTATTTCGCCCCTTTCCACCCTTCAGTGTTTATCTGTCTTGTGTGTGTTGGTAGAGGGTGGAGCAATTAAAGGGGGCATTAGGTATTGGCTTGTCATTAAGCAGCTGTATTTACTGTGTAATTCATGTTTGTTCTTGTTATAAATAAACAGTAATTAAACTTATAAACCCGGTGACGTTAATTATTGGACAGCCAAGGGCCAAAGATTTCAGGAATTTTTATAAGAATTATTTGTTAATTCACTTGTGTTATGACTCCGGGATGAATGGGGCTGGAATTGTCCACGCACTTGGCCAGGGTATCATGACAAGATATGGGGCAGCACGGTAGCATGGTGGTTAGCATAAATGCTTCACAGCTCCAGGGTCCCAGGTTCGATTCCCGGCTGGGTCACTGTCTGTGCGGAGTCTGCACGTCCTCCCCGTGTGTGCGTGGGTTTCCTCCGGGTGCTCCGGTTTCCTCCCACAGTCCAAAGATGTGTGAGTTAGGTGGATTGGCCATGCTAAATTGCCCGTAGTGTCCTAAAAAGTAAGGTTAAGGGGGAGCGTTGTTGGGTTACGGGTATAGGGTGGATAAGTGGGTTTGAGTAGGGTGATCATGGCTCGGCACAACATCGAAGGCCGAAGGGCCTGTTCTGTGCTGTACTGTTCTATGTCTAAGGAGGTTATATGTTCTATGTTCTATTTTTGGTTTCAAATATTTTTCAACACACCTTGTGAATAAACCTAACAGTCTGATTCTGCAGAGCTGGTGAAATTGAAATGTTCATATAATCTTAAATCCTTACCATTTATCAGTTTTTATATCAAATCTTTTCTTAATCTCGAAAGGATTTTTACCTTTCCAGTTCCCTCTTCTTTGATGGAAGTGATTTTACCATTTTGTTTGGTTGACAAATTCGTCACTTTTTTTTGAATGAATTTAAATTGAAAACTAATGGTGCTGTGAATTAATGTGTACAACCAAGGAATAGCTAACAATATTTGCAACTAGTTTTCAGCTTTCTTTTTTTATTTTTATTAATATATAATGATGAATGCTGGATCTAGATTGCAACAGTATGGCTCTTACTCTCTGGTCTGTCTGGATGAATGGATCAATATTAACTCTATTGTATGTGTGTTTCCAATACCTGTGAAGTAGAGTTGTCCTTGGTGAGATCTGCACTGCTTACTCCAACTGCTCCTATTACTGGTCCACTAAAGATCCCAGTTTCTATTGCCACTCTGACCAATCTTCCTGGAACCTCTCTTTTCATTCCTTGGTTTCCAGAACTATCTGTTCTTTAGCTTCAGGGCTTGCTTTCCTCCCATTACTCCCTTGTTCTGCTTCTCTACTTCTGCCTCTGGCAGAGCTGTGAAAGCTGTTTCTCTCTCGCCGTAAAGCTCCAACTGCCTTGGGTCCAGTTAAAACTTAACCCAAAAGGTCTTTCTAACTTAAAGGTGGCCCCTGGTTGCTAAGCAACAGCTCAGTCCTCAGGCAGGGAGGTGGAACTGTCCAGTGAGAATTATGACATGGAATGTCCGCAGGCTAAATGGGCTGTTTAAATGATCCTGTGTTCACGCACTTGAAGAGTTTGAGAGCAGAGGTGATTTTCTTGCAGGAGACGCATCTCCGGGATGGATTTGAGGTACTCTGTGGTCCCCATGAAGTAGCTGTTGGCGGTAAGAAAGATGTTGCAGAGGCATTGACCAGTTGACAACTAGTAGGGCGGTGGGCCAGCTATGGCAGGCGAAGGGGGTGCAGTGTGAGTATAGGGAGAAGGCGAGTTGCATGCTAGCCCACCAGCTATGGTGACCGGCGGCGTTGAGGGGAATTCTTCAGGTGAGAGGGTGGGGGGATGTTGGGACGCATCTGGAGAGGATAAAAGAGGTGTTCAAAGCCTTTTATGAGGGTCTGTATAGGGCCAATCTGGGGGACGGAAGGGGGCTGATACAGCTCGGCTTTTGGATGGACTGGGATTCCTGAAGCTGGAGGAGGGAAGAAGCAGGCGCTGGAGGAGCCGTTAGGGCTAAAGGAGGTGATGGAGTGCGGTGGAATGATGCATTCAGGGAAGGTACAGGGGTCGGATGGCTTTCCGGTGAAATTTTATAAGTAGTTCTTGACAGAGTTGGCCCCCACATTTTGGGCATGTTTAGTGAAGCGGTGAAAAAGGAGGTGTTGCCGGTTATGTTGGCGGAGGTTGATCCCGAAAAAGGGGAAGGATCCATTGGTGTGCTGGTCCTATAGGCCCGTCTCAATGCTAAATTTGGATGTGAAAGTCCCGACTAAGGTATCGGTGAGAAGGTTGGAGGGGTGTATGCCGGAGGAGGTTATGGAGAATCAAACAAGCTTTGTGAAGAGGAGGCAGCACCTTAGCAATACTAGGAGGTTGTTGAATATAATTATGACACTGTCAGTGAAAGCTGATAGTGTCCATTGACGCAGAGAAGGCTTTTGATCGGGTAGAGTGGAGGTCCCTGTTTGAGATTCTGGGGAGGTTTGGGCCGAGATGTTTGACGTGGGTTCGGGTGCTGTTTGTGTCCCCTATGGCAAGTGTACGAATAAATGAGACAAACGCAGGATATTTTTGGTTGTATAGGGAGACGAGGCAGGTGCCCGCTATCGTCGCTGTTTTTGTGTTGCTGATTGAGCCCTTGATGATGGCACTTTGGGCCTCGGTTGAGCGGTGGGGGATTGTGATTGATTGCAATGAGCACCAGGTGTCATTGTACACTGATGACCTGTTGATGTTCATGTTGGACCTGTTGGAAAGTATGGGCAGAATCATGGGCTTACTGGAGAGGTTTAGGACTTTTTCAGGTTATAAATCGAATGTCAGGGAAAGTGAGGTGTTTCTGGTGCATGCTGTGGGATGAGGGACAAACCTGGGGCCTTTACCATTTCAGGTGGTAAGGAAGCAGTTTCGGTACCTGGGGATCCAAGTAATACATGACGGGGCCTCAATGCATAGCTGGAACCTGACGGGGTTGGTGGAGGAGATCAAGGGTGCCTTAAAAGATCAGATTCGCTGCACCTGACATTGGCAGGGAGGGCACATGTGGTGAAGATGAATGTGCTGCCAAGATTCATGCTTGTGTTTCAATCCCTCCCGATTTTTCTCCCCAAGGCCTTTTTTTTTGGAAGGTGGATGCGTTAATCTCGAGGACACCAAGTCTCACTGAGTATCCACCTATCTGAATTTACGCTCATTCAAATAATAATCCTCTTTCCTATTTTTGCTACAAAAGCAGATAACCTCACATTTATCCACATCTGCCATGCATATGTCCACTCACTCCCACCGGAGCATCTCTGCATCTTCTCACAGCTCACCCTCTCACCCAATTTTGTATCATCTACTAATTTGGAGATCATGCATTTAGTTCCCTCATGCACATTATTGATATATAATGTTAACAGTTAGGACTCTAGCACAGATCCCTGCGGTACCCCATTATTCACTGCCTGAATAGTGGGAATAAGACCCATTTATTCCAACTTTTGCTTCCTGTCTGCTAACCAGCTTTCTATCGATGTCAAGGCACTATCCACAATCCCAAGCGCTTTCACTTTTCATATGTGGGACCTGGTCAAAAGCCTTCTGAAAGTCTAAATAAACCACATCCACTGGTTCTCCCTGGTCAACTCTACTAGTTACATATTCAAAGAATTCCAGTAGATTTGTCAAGCATGATTTCGCTTTCATAAATCCATGCTGACTTTCCCTGATTATACCACTGATTTCCAGATGCAGTGCAATGAAATGCTAGACAATAGACCAGCAACATTCCCACTTCCGACGTTAGGTTCACTGGTCTGTAGTTTCTTGTTTTCTCTCTACATCTCTTTTTGAATGTCGGGGTTCTATTAACTACCCTCCAATCTGTGGGAACCATTCCAGAGTCCAAAGAATTTTGGAAAATTAACACCAATGTATCTACTAGTTCTTGAACCATTTTCTTAAGTACTCTGGGATTAAGATTATCAGGCCCTGGAGATTTATCCACCTTCAGTCCCATTCATTTCCCCAACACCATTTATTTACTAATACTAATTCTCTTCAGCTCATCACTGAAACTTGCATTCTCAGAACTTCTGGTACATTTGATAAGGTTCCCCACGGTAGGCTATTGCAGAAAATAAGGAAGTATGGAATTGAAGGTGATTTAGCGGTTTGGATCAGTAATTGGCTAGCTGAAA
This sequence comes from Scyliorhinus canicula, assembly GCF_902713615.1. Taxonomy (NCBI): domain Eukaryota; kingdom Metazoa; phylum Chordata; class Chondrichthyes; order Carcharhiniformes; family Scyliorhinidae; genus Scyliorhinus; species Scyliorhinus canicula. The sequence goes on along the minus strand of NC_052146.1, from coordinate 142,361,404 downwards.
GAAGACAGAGGGTGGTGGTTGATGGCAAATGTTCATCCTGGAGTTCAGTTACTAGTGGTGTACCGCAAGGATCTGTTTTGGGGCCACTGCTGTTTGTAATTTTTATAAATGACTTGGAAGAGGGTGTAGAAGGATGGGTTAGTAAATTTGCAGATGACACGAAGGTCGGTGGAGTTGTGGATAGTGCTGAAGGATGTTATAGGATACAGAGGGACATAGATAAGCTGCAGAGCTGGGCTGAGAGGTGGCAGATGGAGTTTAATGCGGAAAAGTGTGAGGTGGTTCACTTTGGAAGGAGTAACAGGAATGCAGAGTACTGGGCTAATGGCAAGATTCTTGGTAGTGTAGATGAACAGAGAGATCTCGGCATCCAGGTACATAAATCCCTGAAAGTTGCCACCCAGGTTAATAGGGCTGTTAAGAAGGCATATGGTGTGCTAGCCTTTATAAGCAGGGGGATTGAGTTTCGGAACCACAAGGTCATGCTGCAGCTGTACATAACTCTGGTGCGGCCACACCTGGAGTACTGCGTGCAGTTCTGGTCACCACATTACAGGAAGGATGTGGAAGCTTTGGAAAGGGTTCAGAGGAGATTTACTAGGATGTTGCCTGGTATGGAGGGAAGGTCTTACGAGGAAAGGCTCAGGGAATTGAGGTTGTTTTCGTTAGAGAGGAGAAGGCTGAGAGGTGACTTAATAGAGACATATAAGATAGTCAGAGGGTTAGATAGGGTGGACAGTGAGAGTCTTTTTCCTCGGATGGTGATGACCAACACGAGGGGACATAGCTTTAAATTGAGGGGTGAGAGATATAGGACAGATGTCAGAGGCAGTTTCTTTACTCAGAGAGTAGTAGGGGTGTGGAACGCCCTGCCTGCAATAGTAGTAGACTCGCCAACTTTAAGGGTATTTAAGTGGTCACTGGATAGACATATGGATGAAAATGGAATAGTGTAGGTCAGATAGGCTTCAGATGGTTTCACAGGTCGGCGCAACATCGAGGGCCGAAGGGCCCGTACTGCGCTGTAGTGTTCTATGTTCTATGTTCTATGTTCTATTATTCACGTCTTTGTGAAGACAGAAGCAAAGTACGAATTTAGTCCCTCAGCCATTTCCCCGTTATCCCCCACTATGAATTCCTGTTTCTGGGTTTGAATCCCGGCCCTGGGCCACTGCCCGTGTGGAGTTTACACATTCTCCCTATGTCTGCGTGAGTTTCACCCCCACAACCCAAAGATGTGATGGTTAGATGTTAGATGTGACGCTAAATTGCCCCTAAAGTTGGAAAGAAAAAAAATTGAGTACTCTAAATTTATTTTAAAGAACGTTTCCGTGTCCATCATAGCCAACTCATGCCTCATACCATCATAGTTACCTTTATTGAGGTTCAGGAACCTGGTCTCATAATCAACTACCTCACTGTCCACCTTAATAAAGAATTCTATCATATTATGGTCTCTCATCCCCAAGGGTTTGAAACATGTTTGAAACAAACATGTTGGACTTTAACCTGGTGTTGTAAGACTTTTTACTGTTTTTTTTTATAAATTTAGTGTACCCAATTAATTTTTTCCAATTAAGGGGCAATTTAGCGTGGCCAATCCACCTAGCCTGCACATCTTTAGGTTGCGGGGGCGAAACCCATGCAAACATGTTGGTCTTTAACCTGGTGTTGTAAGACTTCTTACTGTGCTCACCCCAGTCCAATGCTGGCATCTCCACATTATAAAAAAAAAGTCACCCATAATCATAGATGTTTCTTTATCATAAGCATCTTTGATTTCCTGTCTATTGCTATTCCCAACATTACCACTGCAGTTTGGTGATCAGTTTACCACCCCTGTGAATTTTTTTGGCCCTTGATGTTTCTTAACTTCACCCAGGCAGTTTCCACATCAACTGTGCTAATATCTTTCCTCAATATTATATCACTATCTTCTTTAATCAACAATGCAACCTTTTCCACCTTTTCCTTTCTGTCTGTCCTTCCTAAAAAAACACTCAATGTTTTGTTCCAATCCTTGGTCACCTTGAAGCAATGACTCGGTAATCCCAATTAAATCATACTCCTTTACATCTATCTGTGCAACTAATTCAGCCATTTTATTTTGAATGCTCCACGTATTCGGGTACAAAATGTTCCTTGTCCAGTCCCCACTATTTTTTACAGTGTAATTATCTGATACAGGCCCTTGATCTCTCTACCTATCACTTTTCTTATTCTCCTTGCTGTCTTTTTCTCTAGTTCCGGATTCCCCCTGCTCTGAATCCTGACATAGGTTCCTATCCACCCTGCCATATTAGTTTAAACCCTCACCAACCAAAAGGCCTACTTCTGCAGCTATTTTTGATGTTCTTATGTACTTGCAACAAATTACAAGAAGGTATTAATAAACTTGACGATTGGCTTCATAATGGCAAATAAATTATATTTGTGTTAAGATAAGTATTAGGTATTACATTTTGATAAGAAAAATGAGGAGAGTCAGATATTACTTAGAAAATAAGATTCCAAGTAGAGTGGGTGGAGAAGTAAAGGAGTACAAATGCACAAATCACTAAACGCTGTGATGCAAATTGGTGAAAGCAAAACAGAACAAAACCAGGACTAAGTGCGATGTCCAGAGGGATAGTGTTGAAAAGTAGTGAAATTATGCTAAATTTGCAACCCAGAAAGGTTTTCAAGTGATGCAAACTGAATTAATACAGTCAATGCTACACACAAAAAAAATTAATTTACCATCAGTGCTTTTCAAATATTGACTGTGCTTCAGGTTTTCTGGATGAACCAGATTCCACCAATGCACCATTTTATGCCAACATGTTCATATCTTCAAGTACCATCAATAATGAAGTCAACAGTTTTTGAGTTCAGAGACACTTGTGGACCAGAGTAAATACTGGCGCTCTTCCAATTAAAAAAAAATGACTACCGCAGTAACTTTATAGGATTTTACTGATCTTCTTGCAGGTCTTAGACCATCTGGATGGCTGGTTTGTGATTCAGAGTGAGGCCAAGAATGAGGATCCGATTCCCGCCCAGGCTGGGGTTCTCAACATTGCCCCTCTCCTGAGGTGTGATGACCCTCAGGTTAAATCACCACAAGTCAGCTCTGTGGTCACCTGGGACTATGGTGACTTTACTTTCTTATATGTGCACCCGTGGTGTTGTTAGGAAGGGAGTTATAATATTTTTAACCAGAGTCAGTGACAAAATGTCGCCCCATGTCAAGATAAAGAGTGACTTTGTTCTTGGTGGTAAAGGTCACAGGTTTGGAAGCTACTGTAAAAGGAGCCTCCGTGAGTTGCTGCAGTGAATCTTGCAGATACACTGATAATAAAGAGATTGAATGATAAAGGTGGTGGATGATATGTGATTCAGTGGGCTGGTTTGTCCTGGATGGTGTTGAGCTTCTCAAGTGTGTCAGAGTTGCATACCCAGGAAAGTGGAAAGTATTCCGTCATACAACTCATCATGCCTTGTAGATGGTGGGCAGTAGATGGTGAGTTCCTGCATGCAGAATTCTTCCTTTGGCTTGCTGCTGTAGCTATGGCTGGTCCAGTAGAGATTCTGGTCAATGGATTGTCAATGGCCAGTAAGATTGATACTCTATGTACTTCTGAATACTTCAAAGGTCAGACGACACTCTTCCTGAACACCAGAAAAGCTACATTCAGATTTGTAAGTTGTGTATAAAAATATTGGCAACATTCCAAAGGCCTGTCGGTGGTCACAACCAAGAAAATATAAGACTCAAGGAAGAAAAATTAATGACAAGATTGTAATTGCTATTGTTCAGTACCTTGGGGGCAGAGCCCTTGAAGCACTTATCACCATTTCAATTCTCAACAGGCCAGCCACACACTCTTCAGTTCTAATTGATCCTATGTTTCTCATGTGCAATAATCTACACTGGAAGCTTGTGCAATACTCAATACAAAGATACACACCAAGCTTCCACAGAGCTTCTTGCAAGCACAAATCAGTTTGAGTGAGAGGAAATTTTGATGTGTAGAGAAAATTTTAATTGAGACTTTTGGGAAAAAAACTCCACTCCCCAGAATATCTTCAGAAGTCTGTTCACTCACGAATCAATCAGCACAAAGTCAGGAACGTTTTCATTTATTTTTATTTATTCAAATACAAGCATCTGTGTACATACATTAAAACAGGCATTGTCAAACTCGAGGGCGCAACCGGCGGGTGAGTTGCGGATGGGTGTCGGGAGGGTCGCGGAGCCGTCCGTTGCGGTGCTCCCCATCGCGCAAATCCGCGCGCAACAGCCGCAGCAGCCGGCTTTTAACTATGCCAGCTGCGAGCGGCCTTCAAAATGGCCACGTGCGTGCCCGATCATCGGTGCACATGCGCAAAACTATGCGCGTGCACACCGATGGTCGGGCACGCATGCGCAGAGTGGCCGCATTTTTTTTATACGGTCGCAGCCTTTTTTTTTACAAGTTCGGGTGGGGGGGGAGCAAAGGGACCAAAGGGACAAAGGGACCATTGGGGCCAAAAGGGCCCAAAACTATTTCCTCCATTTTTATCTGCAACAAGCAAGGAAAGAGAAAATGGCGGGTCATGCAAGTCTGCCGGTGTGGGCCGCAAAGGTCGGCCGGCATTGGTTGGGAAGATCGGCCGGCGTGGGCCGCAAAGGTCGGCCGGGATGGGTCCCGAAGGTTGGCCGGTTGGTAAAAATGGGTCCCCGGAAAAAAAGTTTGAAAAACACTCCACTAAAACACAGGCTTATGCATACCAACACATGCACGCATGCGCAGAAAGGTAAACATATACTAAGATTCACAAATATCCTCAGGGGACGGAAATATGCCATCCTTACTCTGTCTAGCCACATGTGACTTCAGACCCACAGCAATGTCTTTGACTTAATGTCAAGAGCGTGATGACTTAAAAAAAGAAAAATTTGAAACATGAAATAAAACCTCGAAGAAAAATAACGGGCGCGATTCTCCCAAAACGGGAGAAATCGTAAGGCTGGCGTCAAACCCGCCCGGGTTTGACGCCAGCGCGCCCCTTCCCGACCGGGAACCGATTCTGGTCCCCGGTCGGGGCTAGCAGCCCGACGCCGTAAGCTCCGGCATCACGGGCTTAACGAATTTCGTTAAACCCGCTTGCCGGAGTTAGCGCCGGCTGACGCGTCATATGACATCAGCCGCGCATGCGCGGATTGGAAGACTCCAACCCGCGCATGCGCGGATGACGTCATCGCGTATTTGCGCGAAACCCACGCATGCGCGGGCCAGGATGCCCCTCAGCCGCCCCGCGAATGGATACTGCGGGGCGGCGGAAGGAGAAATAGTGTGCGGGCATTGGGCCCGCTGCCCGCGATCAGTGGGCACCGATCGCGGGCCCATGGCACCCTTGGCACGGCCGTGGTACTGCCGTGCCAATCGGTGCCATGGTTATAAAAAGCGAGTTGTTCCCGCCGTTTTTACGAACGGCCAGACCAGGTGTGTTTGCCGTTCGGAAAAACAGCGTAAAGGGCTGGGACTTCGGCCCATCTATCAGCTGTGAATCGCTGCCGGCCGTAAATAAACGGCGGCGGCGATTCGTGTCGGGAGGTGGGCGGGGGGGGGAATAGCGGGAGGGCGGGAAAAATGTCGGGAAGGCCCTCCCGCTATTCTCCGACCCGTCGTGGGGGGCAGAGAATCGGGCCCAACATATCCAACAACTATGTAAAAAGGAAGAGAGGAACTAAAGTAAACATTGGTCACGTGGAAAGGGCAAGATACCCTATGTGATTGAGAAGGTTTCTCGCTCTGTTAATGAATCACATTGCTCTACAGGCATTAATGATCTAAAATTGAAAGGTGTTGCATGCAAGCTGCATGTAGATCCCGGTGTGCCCCCAGTCATGCAATAGCGAAGAATATTATTTCATGGCAGGAAGCAAACTGAAAATCAAATTCAACATGAACCGGTCAAAATGCAATGTGAGAACGTTGTTGGTATATACAGGAATTGCGATCATGGGCAGATTGTCACTGTTTGAAACTGATAAGCCTGCCACATTTTCCAGGTATGACGTGGAATGCAGCGTTCAGCTTGGTGTCTTTGAATGAGACAGGTTTTTCAAAAGATGCAAGAACTTTCTGTCATTTGTCACTTGTAAGGGAAACTTTCATACATAAAGTCCTGTCATTTGCAGGGGATACATTCCCGTGAAATCTTGCAAACAGTGAAATCATGAACAGCAAACATACGTTTGAATGGTACTCAATTAGATAACCATACAAGGGCAGCCATGATTTGAGCATGACTCTCCAGCAAAACTGTGGTGCAGTGCCTGCATATGGCAGATGAGGGAAGCCTCTGAGCAATACATCAGTGACGATTTTAAATTGAATGGAGCCATTATTGCAGCACTGGACCCAGCAATTTAGACATTTTTGGGGTTAACCCTTTTGTTTGGCCTGAAGTGTCCAAATATATGTATTTTAGGTTACAGAGATAGGGTGGAGTGGGCAGGGGAGCATACCTAGGTGGAGTGCTCTTTCGGAGGGTCGGTGCAGACCTGATGGACCAAATGGCCTCCTTCTGCACTGTAGCGATTCTATGATTCGCTATGTTCAGCATCACTGAAGTCAAGTTTGGTTTCTAATAACCTCAGTGCAATATTGGTCAATTGTCTCGTTTGTTTCTGTGTAGTGCATCGAAAGACAATTGTTTCATAAATTGTATTTATCTTTGGCGTGAAGTAGGTTGATTGCGTACATTTTACTGAATAATAGTCACTTTGTTCAGGTGCAAGTTTCTAAAAAATGGCTTCCAATTTTTCACCACCATATTGGAGAAGTTAGGCCTTTTTTATTTTGTCATCTGTGATTGCAAAACCTGCCATCCCATGTTTGAAATGTCACAATCACTTTTGCCAATATGGGAATACAAATTATGGCACTGGATGCATATCAAAAAGTGGTAGATTGGGTAGAAGCAATACCAAATTCATCTGCAGCAGAGATTAAACTTATCTGTAATGATTCAAGATTTTTATTTGACTTGTTATTTTCACATGATCTGTATGCGTGTATATACTCTGCAAATTTTCCTGTTGCTAAAACAAAGCTGGAGCCCATCCTCTATGTATCTAACACAACCTCAGTATGTCCCTGAATATTCAACTTAAAATGTTGGCTACAAAAGGTAGACATAAACCTCCAGATGTTTCATAACTGAAAGCAATGTGCCTTATTTTTCACCATTCTGTTGGCATTGTGATGTTCTAGGGATGGAAACCGCTATATCTTCAGCCAGAGAAAACTAGAATTAAAACAACATGATCCTTTATTATCCTTCTTCGCAGACTCCCTCTGTCGGTACATGCGTGTATGGTAGCCTCAAGTGGACAAAATTCACAATGCAATTTGCAATATAGTACAGCTATTAAGGTATTTGTGGTAAAAAGTAAAAAGATTCATTGAGCTGGTTTGGAATTTTCAATCAGCAGTCATGGGAACCATACAGGAAGTGGTTCTCCCAATTGGAAACTAAGTGTTCCCGCCAGTGGGAAAATCAGAGTGATTCCTGCTGGCACTAGAATCGACCCCACGTGCCACTTAATGGCATTTAGAATAATTATGTTTTACCCTCAATCAGGGTTTTCAGTGCCATTCAGTGTTACACCGGGCTTCGCACTTGACCTGAGAGGGGCGGGGACCTAATCTCTCTGACAGGTCCCACAACTCAAAGATCCAATTTTAGAATGCTGCTGTAGTCACCTTTGCCCAACCCAACCCCCCTGCCCCCCACAGATTGCTGGCAAGCGCCCCCCCCCCCTCTCCAGATCACTGGTAATGGCTCCCTCTCAGCCCCCTCTTCAACCGTCTCAGTTCCCGCCCAACAACCTCTCCCGATCATTGCTCTTAAGATCTTCCAGCTGCTGAGAACAAGCCTGTATAAAAAGTCTATGGTTAGAAAAACAGCTGCTTCTCTGAATTGCTGTTTCCCAGCAGAGCTACACAAATAAACAATCTTGATCCTCCCTTTGAAGCTGTTTGGACCTGTCAATCAGAAAGCTTGTAAAAGTCAATAGTGTGTGAAATTAAATCTAAACAATACAGTTCAAAGATTTTAGGTTTCTTGGCATACAAACAGACTAGAAAGAGTTAAAGGGTTATTAAATTGGCTGTGAAAAACCCACTTCAAAGATTGCTACCACATGAAAGGAAGCACTTTTACCTTCATCTCATAGATCTTTGAGCTTGGCATATTAACATACTGCTTAAAGGGTTTAAAGGCTGCAGATGGTAATAGCAGCCAAACAATACCCAGGAAAGACCTGAGCCTGTTCAGCTTAGCACAAGCCTCCCTGACCCCCTCCTCCAATGAAGAACACTGCTCGGCAACTGGAAGGCATTTTTAGGAAGGATATTCACCTCATAGCCACCCCTTGGAGTGTTAGCCACCTGGTCCCCATGTCTCAGGACTTTCATCAATGCTCACAAGTGGGACTGCTGGCTGGGTGCACTGGAGCATCCAATCAGTCAAGTGAACTGGGCATCCTGCCAATAAATGATGTTAAAAAGTGCTAATGAGTTATTTGCATTTTCTTGCTGGGCCTGGGTGGGAACCTCATCTGGGACATTGGGAAGTACAGCGGGAAGGTCACTAGGGCTGGTGGGGCAGGCTGGGAGACTTGGAACAGCTGGCCCGACACACGATTCGCCAGGCCATCGAGATTTCCTCTGGCAGGCAGACCCAAAGATACCTGGCCGTGATGTCTGGGACAATTCAGAACAAACCTGGCAGGCACACAGAGGAGAGCCATCAGGGCTAATGGAGGCACTGTTGAAATGCTCCGCTGCTCAACCAGTTGTGCAGATTTGCCATTGTTTCCACTGAAAGACTTGTTTTCTTACCAGCGGAAGGTGGGAGTCCTGAAAGAGAGGTCGAGCTGCTGCATTATTGGGGTGGCAGAGGGTAGCAGAGAAAGCCATCATGATCAAAGCTTCCATAGGTTTCTGCACCAGTGTCATTGCAGAGACAGTCTCCATCATGACCTTTAGGCAGGAATGGTTACTGAGTCGGAGTGGACTCTGGAGGAGAGGGATGACACTGGTGCCCTGAGGGTTGGCCCTCTCATCAACTTCTTCAACTGTCTTAGCCCTTTCATGATGCTGTTGATTTCTGGATGAGTCCATTGGCTCCACGTTCACTCCACGCATTTCTGTGCCATTAGTAACATTGTGTGACAGAGAGTCTTCCTGTGCACGGCAGAACACTGATACTGCATCCACTCGGAGTATTTGTGCATATGGATCTTGATCTAGACCATGACAGAGCACAAGCTATGCATGGGACTGCTCCATTATCTGACAATGGCTTGGGAAGGCCTCGGAAATCTCAGCCATTCCAGAACTCATATGATTCCAATTCTCCAGACAGACTATCTTTGTCTGTGACACCCAAAGCCCAGCATTGTAGCCCTGCAGAGCATGGCTGTGTTTGTCCTCTGTCACAAGTGGCACAGCTAAATGGGTGCTGAACTCACCGCTCGCCAATTAGTCCATTTATAGAATTAGAATTCCATAGAATTCCTGCAGTGCAAAAGCAGGCCGTTCGCCCTTCAAGTCTGCAAAGACCTTCTGAAAGAGCACCCTACCGCGGCCCACGCCCCTGACCTATCCCCGTAACCCCACCTAAACTGGGGGCCAGAATCCCAAACTAAAACTGAACATCTCACATCCTTTGGGTGGAATTCTCCCAGATCCCCACTCCGCAGCTTTGATGAAGGGCACGGGGTGGAGAATATAGCAGAAGCCCCAGAGATCGGTTTCATGCCGACGTGAGCCTACAGCAGCATCCTCTGCTGCTGTCCACCATGGCAGGTTGGAAAACCAGCTGGAGGCCAGCATAAAACTAATTTGCATTGGCTAAATGTGGCTAGCAGATGTTGGGACTCACATGAACAATGCTTGGAGCTGTCTCCGGAGTTCAGGGTGGAGGCCACCCGCATCCCTGGACTCCGATGCACCACAGAATGGGTCAGGGGAGCACCTGCAGGTGGATCTTCCAGCTTCAGTGTCCTCGGGGAAGGGTCTACATTCCAGCCTCAGAATGTTCTGAGAGATCCATTTTCATTTTCAGGACGCCTACCATCTCTCTTCAACAGCGGGTCAGTGATGTTGGTGCCTTTTTAACGTGGTGCCCGGACATGACGGCAGACTATGCGCCATCAGGCCTGCTCTGCCATGGATTACGGCGCAAAACACCTGGGTGCATAATGATTTAGATCATGCTGGAAGATTTGGCACTATTTTACTGCCAGCCACCCCAGTGGAAAGTACAGCCCTCAAAGTCCCTGCCCTCGCCACGGGACTGAGTCTCAAATGGGAGAATTGTGGCCTCTGTGTCTGTACCTGTCACATGCTCTATTTTTAAGTGAACATTTCCATCTAGTGGATTAATAAAGTACAAACCGTCACGTCCAAATTTCAAGCTTGACCCAGTTCAAGGAATAGGACCATTTTTCTGTGGGCTATGATTATCTTCCTCTAAAATATCGACAGATTGCAGTATATGGGACAAAGAGAACTACCATTTTGCTACAATGCATAAAATATAGATTGTGAAATAAAACTAAATTCATCATTAATTAATCCACAATTGCTCTACTTCCATCACCAAAAGACTCCAACGGATACATAAAATAATTTGATAGAGTAGATTCCAGGCAGAAGCTGAATGGGAAGAAATTGAATTAATGTTTCAGGTAGAGCACCTTTCAATGAAACTGGAAAGAGGTAGAAATGTAATAAGTTTTAAGCAAGTGAAATGGGGGGGAGAGTGTGGGAAAAAAGAATAAAAGGGAAGGTCTATGGTCGGGTGTAAAGCGCAAGAGATTAAATGCAGAAGACGTAGTGGTAGAGGGCAGATGAAGATCATTAATGAGATAATTAAAGAAACAATGGGTGTGTCTAGAGGGGGTCTGATTGGCAGAATGTTGAGCAGCTCCTATTCTGTAAACAAAAAGAAGAGAAATGCGAGAATTAAACAAAAAAACGCACAGAGGGGAAAAAAAGGGGGTAGAGGTCTGAAATTTTTGAAGCCAGTGTTAAGTCTGAAAAACTCCTAATGAGAAGATTGTCTTGACGAAGTGGAAGCGGAAAGGATGTTTTCTCTTGTGGGCAAGTCCTGAACTAGGGGACACTGTTTTAAAATTAGGGCACAGTAAGAAATCCTACAATACCAGGTTAAAAGTCCAACAGGTTTATTTGGAATCTCGAGCTTTCAGAACACATCATTAAAATTAGGGGTCACCATTTTAGGAAAGTAATGAGGAGACTTTTTTTTATCTCGGAGGTTTGCGCGACTTTGGAACTCTCTGTCTCAGAAGTGGGTTGAGGTGGGGTCACTGAATATTTTTTAAGGCAGAGGAGATTTTAAGGCAGAATTCAAAATGCAAACAGACCAGCCATGATCTTATTGAATGGCAGGGCAGGCTCAAGGGACCGAATGGCCTACTTCAACTCCTATTTTAGATATTCCTATGTGTGTAAGATCAAGTGCTGTTCCTCAAACTGATTTTGCACTGCAGGAGTCTGAGGATAGAGAAGTCAGCAGGATAGCAAGGTGAAGAATTAAGATGACGGATGACCCAGAAGCTCAGGAATTTAGTCTATGAAAGTTCCCCAGAACAGAGACCAAGCAGGCATTTCCCTGACATATCAATTCTCAAAGCATTCAGTATTGGCTAGGAGGGGACAAACATTTCTGACTAGGGCCACAAGTGTTGCTTTTCCTCACAGTGTTGAAAAACTGTGGCGTTTATGTTTAAGAGCTGTCAGTAGCCTATTATCTCATTCTTGGTTATATTATTGGCCACTGTCAAGAGTAAAATATAGTCATCCCAATAAAATTGAATCCCACATTAACAACGTGGGAAAACAACGTAATTAAATCACAAACAGGAACATTAAACTTAAACAAATCTAATTACATAAATGTAACCGGGAAATATTTAAAGAAACTATTCAAAATATTTAAGAAAAATATATTCCATTGATAAACGAAAACTCAGCAAGAAAGGTCCATGCATATTTTCCTGAGGAGGTTAAGGATTGTATTAGATTTGAAAATCAATAGAAAAGCAGCATATTATTTTAAAAGCGCGTGAAAATTGTCAATGTTCATACAGAGAATAACTGCACTCTTATAGGAGCATGAAACATTAGTAAGAGGATGGAGCATGCAATTGGAAAAGCAAATAGCATGTTAGCCTTTGTATGAACATACGACAGTACAAATTAAGAGCCTGCTCCGCCATTCAATAAGATCATGAATGTTCTGATTGTGACCTCAACTTCACATTCCCACCAACCCCCGATAACTTTTCACCCTCTTGTTAGTCAAGAGCTTGTTAGTCAGGGGCTGTTTAGCACACTGGGCTAAATCGCTGGCTAAAAGCAGACCAAGACAGGCCAGCATCATGGTTCGATTCCCGTAACAGCCTCCCCGAACAGGCGCCGGAATGTGACGACTAGCGGCTTTTCACAGTAACTTCATTGAAGCCTACTTGTGACAATAAATGATTTTCATTTCATTTTCAAGAGTCTCCGTTCCTCTGCCTCAAAAATATTCAACGCCGCCCACCTCCATTGCCCTCTGGGAAAGAGAGTTCCAAAAACTCAAGGCCCTCTGAGCAAAAATGTAACTTCTCATTAGGGAGACCCTTTATTGTTAAACTGTGTCTCCTAGTTGTGGCCTCTCCAGAACAGAAAACATCATCTCAGCACCCACCCTGTCAAGTCCCTCAGAATGTCACATGTCCCAAGGAGGTCACCTCTCATTCTTCTGAACTCCAATGGATACAGGCCCAACCATTCTTCCGAAGATAAACTGTCAAGTGAACCTTCTCTGCGCTGCTTCTGACGCATTTATATCCTTTCCTAAGTAAGGAGACAAAAGCTGTACACTATCCTCCAGTCCAGGTCTCATCAATGCCCTGTATAACTGTAGCAAAACATCCCTATGTTTACATTACTTTCTCCTTGCAATAAACAATAAAATCCCAATTGCCTTTTTAATCACTTAGCTGGACCTGCATGCTAATTTTTTTGTGTTTCATGCAACAGGGGACCCAGATCCCTCTGTATCTCAGAGTTCTGCAATCTATCTCCATTTAAATAATATGCTACCTTTCTTTTCTTCATTACTACTGCAAGGGGATTGAAGTGCAAGAATAAAGAAATCCTTCTGCAATCGAAGAGGCTTTGCTACATTATGTGGAATATACTGGAATATTTTGTGCAATTTTGGTCTCCACATTTAAAGAGTATATAGTTTGCATCAATGGCATTACAATGCACTGGATTGGTCCCAGGCTTGAGAGGGTTGTCCTCAACGATTCAAAGGCTGAGTAAATTTAGTCTATATTCTCTCGACTTTAAAGAATCGTGGCTAATCGCATTGAAACATTTAAGATCATGAAGGGGCTGGACAGGGTGGATACTGAGATGCTGTTTCCCATAGCTCAGGAATCTGGAACAAGGCGTCCCAGTTCAGGATACAAGGCTAATTTAAGGCTGAGTCCAACCTGTTTATTTCCTTTGTTCCCATTTTCTTTTATTATTATTTTTGGTCCATGGACCACAATTTGAAATGTGCCTTTGAGCAAAGGACTCAAGCTGAAGTAGACTGGTTGTCAGGACATTGTGTTCCAAGGCATTGTACTTTGGAGATGTTACAAGAGAGAAATATTAGGAAATTAGGTCCAGAAACGGGATTGAAGATGTAGCAGGCAATTTAGGGATTAAACAGAAGATGGAGTCAGAGGGTACCTCCACACCTAGAACATAGAACATAGAACAGTACAGCACAGAACAGGCCCTTCGGCCCGCAATGTTGTGCCGAGCCATGATCACCCTACTCAAACCCACGTATCCACCCTATACCCATAACCCAACAACCCCCCCCCCTAACCTTACTTTTATTAGGACACTACGGGCAATTTAGCATGGCCAATCCACCTAACCCGCACATCTTTGGACTGTGGGAGGAAACCGGAGCACCCGGAGGAAACCCACGCACACAGGGGGAGGACGTGCAGACTCCACACAGACAGTGACCCAGCCAGGAATCAAACCTGGGACCCTGGACCTGTGAAGCATTTATGCTAACCACCATGCTACCCTGCTGCCCCCGAGTTACCTGTCCTGAGTTATATTGTTTCTTTCAGACTTAAACTCATGAGTGGGAATACACAGGATGCCCCTGTTCAGCAAAGGTGAGTCACTCAAGATCCATTGTCCTTCGAAACACTCCTGTCTTACCAGCTATTAGCATATTAGGGGCTGGTTTAGCTCACAAGGCTAAATCGCTGGCTTTTAAAGCAGACCAAGCAGGCCAGCAGCACGGTTTGATTCCTGTACCAGCCTCCCCGGACAGGCGCCGGAATGTGGCGACTAGGGGCTTTTCACAGTAACTTCATTGAAGCCTACTCGTGACAATAAGCGATTTTCATTTCATTTCATTTATTACATAGTCTGATGGCCTCTTTGTCCATCAATTGGAAGTTAGTTTCATATCAATAGCATGGCTCTGTTTTTTTGTATAAATGGTGGTGGGAAATCAAAAAGCCAAGATAAAGCTAATGGTTCAAGTCTGCGAACCCCAGGAGAGACCTTTGTTTGAGTGTCTGGATGGAGCTTTGAGAGAGAGAAAGAAAGAATCCTATTTTGAATGGTGTCATGTGAGGGTCCCTTTAAGAAAAGTGTGTTTTATCAAATGGCGGCAGAGATGTCACTGTCTGGGTGGAACTGAGCTGAGATTCCGTCTTTAACTTTCATTTTGTGCTGGAAGCTGTTTTGTGGCTCTGAGTTTTTTGGTTTCGTTTTCAGTTGGGAGCTGCATTCAAACAAAGAAGGTGTATTTCGGTCTCAACATCGAATTCCGGTCTCAACATCGAATTCAACAACTTCAGATGATTAGCTTTCCCCCACCTAGACCCATTTGTTTTCATCCCATTTCATTTCCACTGTCTCTTACCATTTCTTTCTTTCTTGTCTTTCTTAATATATATTTAACCCCTCCCCTCAATCTTATCCACATTTCCTTACCCTTTCTCCCCTTTGCTTCCCCTTCCCCTCCACCCACATCTCCATCTGTCACAGTTTAGCCGCTATTGTTAGCTTCTCTGCTATTTGGCCTCTCACAACTTTTTCTCTCCCTGGGGACTGCCATTAACACTCTTTTCCCTTGGTTTCTGTGGCTTTGAGCACCCGGTTTCTCTGAGTTTCTGTGGCTATGACTCATCTTTCATTCTCACTCCACAGTATAAATATTCCCCACATTATCTGGCTGTTAGCTTTGACAAAGAATCATTGGACTCGAAACGTTAGCTCTTTTCTCTCCTTACAGATGCTGACAGACCTGCTGAGATTTTCCAGCATATTCTCTTTTGTTTTATAAGGTGTATTTTAGGTCTCTCTCTCTCTGCATGCTAAAGAATGTCTCCAGACCACTTGATAACCTCAAAGTAATACCTGTTGTCTGCAAGGAATAAAAAAAAAACGTTTTTGTAGAAAAAGGGTGTTTGGCTTATGGATGTTGTTAGGAAAGTTATGAAGGATTACCTATAGAGTACTCTATCTTTGGGGGGTATTTGTGTTGGTAGTTGATAAGATGTTTACTGTGTGTTCATAAAATGTTAACTGAATTCATAGAATAAACATTGTTTTGTTTAAAAATACTTTAGATCTCTGTTGCATAACACCTGGAAAGTGGGTCCTTGTGTTCCTCATAACCAAAATCTATTAGAAGTTGTAGGTCAGGTGAACTCCATGATATACTTTGGTGTTCTCTAAACCCCTGGCCCACAACAATAGGATGGAGAAGGAGTTAAAAAGCTACCGAGAGAGGTCATGAAAAAACTGTCCCAGAGACAGGGACTCGACAGAGACAAAGTCCCACAGCGAGCATGTTTAGCCACACATTTCCTGGCACTCATAGCGGTGAGAAACACATGTATGTATAACGGCACCCGCATTAAATAAGGGGCCTCAGCCGAGAACATGTGGCTGAGGCTGCACATAGACTTGTCTTGTGCACTGAGGAACTCCGCTCACTGGAACACCTCAGTGTAGTAACGGATTGGGAGGCTATTTTTAAATGGTCTCCTGATCCCTGAGGCCCCCCCGATGTGACCCCCCGTCCCACCCTCCAAGCCTCATTGCACTATGGAAGGGTCCCCACCAACACGGTAGCATTGTGGATAGCACAATGGCTTCACAGCTCCAGGGTCCCAGGTTCGATTCCGGCTTGGGTCACTGTCTGTGTGGAGTCTGCACATCCTCCCCGTGTGCGTGGGTTTCCTCCGGGTGCTCCGGTTTCCTCCCACAGTCTAAAAATGTGCAGGTCAGGTGGATTGGCCATGATAAATTGCCCTTAGTGTCCAAAATTGCCCTTAGTGTTGGGTGGGGTTACTGGGTTGTGGGGATAGGGTGGAGGTGTTGACCTTGGGTAGGGTGCTCTTTCCAAGAGCCAGTGCAGACTCGATGGGCCGAATGGCCTCCTTCTGCACTGTAAATTCTGATTTCTATGAACACCCCTCAATACCCGCGCAGTGCAGATTTGATTCGGTCAGCAGTACATACAAAATGTCAGCATGGCACATTGGGAGTTCCAACCTGGCATATTTTCAGTACCCCTGCCATCTGTCAATGCCACCTTGGAAGTGCCAGGCCGGCACCCAAAAGGCACTCCTAGGGTGCTGGGCTGGCAGTGGCAGGGTGCCAGGGTGGCACAAGTAATGCCAGGGTACCATCCTACCCAAAGGGCATGCACCTGGCGATATCTGATCCTCTGCAGAACCCCACAAGGGTCATTCTGTCTGCTCCCCATTTGTGGAGACCAGTATTGAACGGCACTTGCCTGAGGTCTATGAGGCAAAGGATATTGATCCCACGCCTCAGTTAACTCAGGAATCAGCACATTCAAGTGAGCTTAGTAGTCTCGCTCTAATATGAGATTTGCTAAAAAGTGATCCAGCCCAAAATGGGAAGGATTTACACCGCAACGTCTCGCGAGATCACATTTAATCTCCACGAGGCATTACAAGCCAGGTAGATCCCGGGAGCGGGGTCTCCCAGTTTCTATCTGCAAGCTGCTTTTCGGGTGCAGCATGGCCATTCGATCAGCACAGGTTTCAAAGCGGGTTCTAAAGGAACTTGGCTCGTAGTAGAAAATACAAGTATCATCTTTGGCTGCCTATGTAAATGGAATGAGAATTGTATGTTAATTTGAAATGCTGTTGAATGGGAACACATATGTTAAGGTTAAGAAACTACGTGTAATCTGTTATTGTTAGGGCTAAAGTTTAAAGGTTGAAGTCTTGTTTTTCTTTTTTTAACAGAGCTTGTTTATAAAATAACCAATCCATATTTCTTATGATATCACTCCTGGAGTGAATCAAACTTTCCGCACAGCCTTAAAGCTAAATATTGTTATGGTTCTGATCCAGTCTTTTAGCCACTGTTGAGAGCTGACTAGGCGTCCGTAACAAATTGGAGGATTGTGGCTGTGATTCTTACAGGTAATTTCTAGTTTGGATTGGAGTTATCGAACTTAAAGACAGTGAGAGTGTGGATCATTTGAAAACTTTGCATATTTGAAATATTGAAGAAAGAGTGACTGGAGATGGCCTTTGCAGTTACAAAAGATGTCCTGGCTTTGAAGAAATCACTTGGGAGGAGTTACAAGGGGATTCAAAGCAAAGCTTTTGAGTTTGGCAGCGAAACTGCAGTTAGCCCTGCCAAAAGAGACAAAGAAGGCAGAGATAATACAAGCCATTGCTCAAAATTTAAACTTACCAGTGACACAGTCTAACCAATTAGAATGAGCTCGAATCTAACTAAAATGGAAATGGAGCAAAAACTGAAAGGAAGGAATAAAGAGAAAAAGAGAGAGAGAGATTGGCAGGAGCCAAAGAAGAAAATGAGAGGATTTTTCAAAGGGAAACTGAAAGGGAAAAATTAGCAAAAAAGAGATAAATGAGAGAATTTGAGCTTCGGAAAAGGCACTGTAAGGTGAGCAATAGAGAAAAGTGTTGGAGGCAAAGGCAGGAGCTGAGGAAGTATTAGGAGAAGAAGAAGTATCCCCAAGTCAAAAGTCGGGACATTTTTAAATGTAGGCAAGCCTTGACAAGATTCAATGAGAAAGATGTTAAAGCGTACTATATATCCTTTGAGAAAGTAGCTAAACAATTGAATTGACAAAAGACCATGTGGGTGGTGTTGGTTCAATCAAAGTTAGTAGATCGAGCCAGTGATGTGTTTGCTTCACTGTCATAGGAGGTACCTGGGGATTATGATGAGTGAAGAAAGCCATATTAAGTGCCAGAAGCCGACAGGCAAAGTTTAGGGGCGGGATTCCTCCAGCGCCGAAAACGTGCTCGGTGCGGGGGCGGAGAATTATCCAAAATAGGGTCCCACGCTGGCACGCGATTCTCCGGCAACCGAAGAATCGCCGCCAGTTGCGCGCGATCGACGCGTCCCCCACGGCGATTCTCTGTGCTCAACAGGCCGAGTGCCCACTGAGTCCCGTCGGCGTGGTTCACATCTGGTCACACCCGACGGGACCTCGCCGTTCTGACTGCGGGGGCCATCCTGGTGGGGGGGATCCGACTCTGACAAGGGCCTCCTCAGTGGCCAGGCCCACGATCAGTGGCTACTGATCGGCGGGCACGCTCATTCCGGGGGGGGGGGGGGGGGGGGGGGTCGTATGTTCCTCTGTGCCAGCCCCCTGTAGGACTCCACCATGTTGCGTGGGGGCCGGCGCAATGTCTGCCGTGCACATGCACGGCCGCATGAGCGTAACTGCAGGGCTCCACCGGCAGCCAGAGCTGTGGGATGCATGCCAGGTCCCTGCTAGCCTCCTTGAAGACGGAGAATCACCCTGAACTTTCGAGGAAAAAGTCCGGAGTGATTCTCGCCCGTTTTCTGGCGGGCGTGGGGACTTAGTCCCCAGAAGGGAGAATCCCGCCATGGAAAATGAGAAAAGAACCATGTCAGACCTATATGGAATTTGAAAGAATTAAACAAGCAAATTTTGATAGGTGACAAGAGCACTAAAAATAAACCAAATGTATGAGGCAATTGGGAAAAAACTATTTTGGAGGAATTTAAAGATTCACTTCCCGCCATCATGAGAACTCATGTGCAAGAGCACAGTTAAAACAGACAGGCAGTCCCCAGAAATGGCTGACGTTTTTGAATTGGTTCATGAAGCAGAGTTTGGTATCCAAAATTAATTTCAATCTGTGAAGGATATGAGACGTTCACAGGGGGTCCATGCAGAGCAGGTGCAGTTGGTGATGTCAATAAGGGTGTGCCTCAGGATAAAAATGAAACCAATTATAATAGTAGAGAGACAAGAAAACGTAAGCGTTTTCACATAATAAAGTTGGACATGAGGGGCTGGATTTTCCGACCCCCCGTCAGGTCAGAGAATCGCCGGGGGCTGGCCTGAATCCTGCCCCCGCGCCCTCCCAAAGTCTCCGCCACCGGAGATTCGGCGGGGACGGGAATCACGGCGCGCTGGTCGGCGGGTCCCTCCCCAGCGATTCTCAGACCCGCGACGGGACTGGCTCCGGGGTTCTGCGGGGGGGAGGGGCAATCTTAGCCCGGGGGGTGCCCCCACGGTGGCATGGCTCGTGACGGGGGCCCACCGATCCGTGGGCGGGCCTGTGCCATGGGAGCACTCTTTTCCTTCCATGTCGGCCATAGATGACGCAATGACCGACACGGAAGTGACCCCCTCCCCTGCGCATGCGCGGGGATGACGTCAGCAGTCGCTGATGCTCCCGCGCATGCGCGGACTTCCACTGGCCGGCGAAGTCCCTCCGGCCCCAGTTGGCGTGGCATCAAAGGCCTTCCACGCCAGCCGGCGGCTCGGGGACCACTCCGGCACGGGCCTAGCACCTCAAGGTGAGGGCTTAGCTCCTAAAGGTGCGGAGAAATCCGCACTTTTGGGGCGGCCTGACGCCGGAGTGGTTCACGCCACTCTAACCCACCGGAACCCCCCGCCCCGCCGGGTAGGGGAGAATCCAACCCATGAAGTCACAGTGTTAGTGGCTTAAGAAAGGTGCTGGGAACAACAGGATGAGCCAGTAGGATTTATTAAACTGGCAGAAAAAAACATTGTCCCAGTGGACGAGGTTCCACAGAGTGTACAAACTGTTCAGAGGCCGGTGGATAAGAAAATATCAGAATGTTTTAAGGACTTTATTTCTGAGGGTAAAGTTTACTCACGTGTTGAAAGTAAAGTAGGTAAGGAGAATAAGATCTTTCGGAATAAAGGAGCATAATGGTGAGAGATAAGGAGGTACGTGGTTTTGATGGCCATTGTCGGAAAAGATGGTAATATGCGGGATTGGTGGTGAGAGCAGTGGTGTGCCACTATGTAAGGTGAAGTTGGAGAGTCTATTGAAAAGTGGTGAAGTGGTAGTAGGAATAATAGAAGAAATGCCATTGCCAAAGGTACAATTTATCTGAGGTAATGATATAGCTGGATCACAGGTAGGAGTGCAGTCTACTGTGGTTGAAAATCCAGTGGAAAGTCAACCAAAGAGATGTTGCAAGAAGTATATTCGGGAGTGCTTCCTGATTTTGTGGTAACCTGATCACAAAGCCACAGGTTGAGACAGGAATACGAGAACTTGGGGAGTTCCAGTAGGAAGGCTGAGATTCAATTGTCGAAAATCATGTTAGATCAGATGATCAGATGATTAGTCAAGACATTGAGCAGGTGATGGATGAACTATCAGGAATCATGTTTGATCAGATGGATAGTAAAGAAGCAGAGCAGGTTATGGATGAAGTGGATGTCTTTAGTTCAAACAAGTTGGTTGAATTACAGCAAAAAGATTCAGAGATAAAGAAGTTATATCAGAAAGCATATACAGAAATGGAATCTGACTGTACACCAGAAATAATATATTAATGAGAAAATGGAAACCTTTAAATATTCAAGCAAATGAGAAATGGGCAGACACTCATCAAGTAGTATTACCAGTGGGTTATTGAAAGGGGGTTTCGCTGGTAGCACATGAGGTTCCAGTAGGGGGTCATTTAGGTATGAGACAGACTCAAGCAAAAGTACAATGTAATTTTTATTGGCCTGGACTACATAAGAATGCAGTTGAATTTTGCCATACTTGTCACAAATGTCAAGTAATAGGGAAACCTCAGGCAGTAATCAAGCCAGCACCATTAATGCCCATTCCTGCAATCAAGGGACCATTAGAAGCAAGGTTTAGTGGGTCTTATCAAACTGAAAGGAAACTGAGTGAGGTGATTTATTTGATAAGAATGCCAGACATATATACAAGTAATTATGCTGGATGTAGCTATCGGTAATGATGTTTCCATTAAACAACACCCATGCAAGTTCAATCCGCTAAGGACAGCACAAGTACAAATGGAGATGGCTGATTTACAGAAACAAAAAGTGGAACTCCTGACAGAGTGAATGGAGAACTGAAGGCTGGGAAGCAGCTGGCATGGGAACTTCATCCAGCGGAAGGTATCAGTGATGGTTACATGGGAGAGATAGTTAGTCTGGAAAGGCAGATTCAGAAGAAAGCTGATTGCATCAGATTGCACAGGAACTCCAGCATACCAGCAATAATCTGCATGAGATTGAAGAGGAGGAACAACAACAACATGAACAAGGGAGAGAATTACTGATAAAGCAGCAGGTTGTAATGAGAGCAGTGAAATGCCTATCAAAATGGTGACGCAAGAAGTAATGACACTAGGATCTGGTCAGGAGGAACAGATGAAGGGCTGAATCTGACTCACCGTTTATCAGAGAGTCGCACCCGTGGTGGAATACAGAATCTGGAGGCTGAAGAGCTGGTACAAATGTAGCCAGAATGGCCAGCAATTGCTAATCATTTTGGGGCTATCCTCCACAGATAGCAAAAAAATCAGGACATAAAACAGTTGATAAGTGTTGTGAATGGATGATGAATGTTGCAACATCGATCAACAATATGATGTCTTACTATCAAGTGGAAAGTTCTGCTGGTAAAGTCAGGCAGCTGCATGTAACAGAAGTATTGCTGATGATTTATGGTGACCATCACTGAGACCAACTTTATGTCTGATAAAATAAGGATTATTTGAACAGAACTAGAAAAAAACAAGTTCATCTGAAAGAAAATGTGATTGCTAATGCCCTATCACAACTGTGACATGACAAAAGACTCCACCAGTAACTCCAGCTCGTACAGCCTCAGTGCATCGCCAGGGATGCGATGGCTAGGAAGAGGGCCACCTTGCTGGTTCTAGTCCAATATCCATTGTCTGCAGGAGGAGAAAGGCCAACATATCAGCATGGTGTGTACCACCGTGCCCAACCAGGTCCAACGGGCTGCATGGTAGCCCCGGTTGGCACGGCCGACTCTGCCTACCCCCCCATTTCACCCCCCCACATCCTCCGCCCCTTGGCCCCATTGGTCTTCAGCACCTTGGGGGCCTTTGGCCCTGGTGCCCATCCCTGGTGCCCAGGGTGCCATCGGCTGGTGCTGCCTGTACCAGCGGTTCACTCCGCAACCCACAGCCATGCCTCACTTGTAGGGCTACTGTGGGCATTGCCTGAAGGTGGGTCACGTGATGCCCCGCCTTCGGGTAGCAGCTTTTTGAAGAAGGGGTGGTATGATGGATGGCAGGATGGAGGATGGGGGCTGGGGTGCGGGGGTGGTGTGGTAGCTGTTGGGGACTGGGGTGCGGGGGTGGTGTGGTGGAGGCACCCATACATCCGGTGGCACACTACAGAACCAGGGGCCAAAGTGGGTGGTCAGTGAGCTGCGCAGCCAGATGGCTACCTTGCAGGCCAATCCCGGCCAGTGTCAGGACCGACAGCCCACAGTCGCGCCTCTGTGTGTCCTTTCTCCTCTCTTTACCTGAACAGCCATGGCGCCTCTTTCACTGCTTTTAAAAGCACAAGTGACCCTCACCATCGGGAATTCCCCCTAATGAAGGCAGAGAATCGCTGAGGCCCGGAGAATACTGTGTCAGGCCCGCAAATGATATGCCAACGGCGTTTACTGTACGTGCGAGTGGAATGCATTGATGCCACTGTCGAGTCACCGGAGCAGTGCAATTTGGCGCGAAACTGGCACCCGCCACAATTTTGCCATCAGGACCAGTTCTCTGCCCAATCGCCTTTCCAATTCCGACGTCAGCCGACGGAGAATCCTGCTCAGGAAGTTCTGGAAAAATTCAGCAGTTCTGGCAGCATCTGTGGAGATAGAAACAGAGTAAACGTTTCGGGTCCAATAAGACTATTTCTCTGAACGACAACTATTTTTTCCCGGGATTACTAACGCTAAAGATTTATAGCGTTTATTTATCTCAAGAGGGTTGGAATATAAAAGCAGCGGTGTGCTACTGAGCCTTTATAAGGCTCTGGTTAGGCCCCATTTGGAGTACTGTGTCCAGTTTTGGGCCCCACATCTCAGGAAGGACATACTGGCACTGGAGCGTGTCCAGCGGAGATTCACACGGATGATCCCTGGAATGGCGGGTCTAACATATGATGAACGGCTGAGGATCCTGGGATTGTATTCATTGGAGTTTAGAAGGTTAAGGGGAGATCTAATAGAAACTTACAAGATAATACATGGCTTAGAAAGGGTGGACGCAAAGAAACTGTTTCCGTTAGGCGAGGAGACGAGGACCCGTGGGCACAGCCTTAGAATTAGAGGGGGTAAATTCAGAACAGAAATGCGGAGACATTTCTTCAGCCAGAGAGTGGTTGGCCTGTGGAATTCATTGCCGCGGAGTGCAGTGGAGGCCGGGACGCTAAATGGCTTCAAGGCAGAGATAGATAAATTCTTGATGTCGCGAGGAATTAAGGGCTACGGGGAGAATGCTGGTAGGTGGAGTTGAAATGCCCATCAGCCATGATTGAATGGCGGAGTGGACTCGATGGGCCGAATGGCCTTACTTCCACTCCTATGTCTTATGGTCTTATGGTCTTAAAGCTTTCACAACTACTTCAATCGGGCTGACTTGCCTGTAGTTCCTGGGTTTAACTGCCTCCTCTTTCTTGAACAAGAATGTAGCAAGGACACTCCTTCAGCCCTCTGGCACCAATCCCAAATAATTTTTTGGAGCATTGGAGGTTGTGGCTGGAGCCTTTATAATGATCAATCTCACTTCATTTAGCAACCTAGGATGGATTGCATCTGAATCAGCTGACTTTTCAACTTTGGTAATGTCAACCTTTTAAGTACCTCCATTTCATCTGTTTTTGTCCTATCCAATAGCTCCACTTTGGTGACATTGTCAGCTCTTCTTCAGAAAAGACCGTAGCTGTAACTCATGAGGAAACACTGGGGAATTTTGAGTTCCTCAGCTTTGAACAGATATAAATGGTAATTTCATAAATGCTAATAACAATATAAAACAATAATTATAGTCCACCACCTCATCAGCATTGTAATAGTATTGACAAGAGGCACAATTTCAAATTGACAGACACATTTTACACAGTTCATCTTCACATAACGAGTGATCAATTGGAATCAACTTCTAAACAGTTCAGTTGAGATAAAATATATGAATCATTTAGGAATTCTGGGTATTGTGATGATGGTTTTCTCCCTTAGGTAGGTGAGATAGAATTGGCCAAATAGCCTTCCTTGCTCCCATCTGTCCCATGATCTGACATCATAAGAACATCAGAATTAGGAGCAGGAGTAGGCCATCTGGACCCTTGAGCCTGCTCTGCCATTCAATGAGATCATGGCTGATCTTTTGTGGACTCAGCTCCACTTTCTGGCCCGAACACCATAACACGTAATCCTTTTATTCTTCAAAAAACTATCTATCTTTATCTTAAAAACATTTAGTGAAGGAGCCTCAACTGCTGCACTGGGCAAGGAATTCCATAGATTTACAACCCTTTGGGTGAAGAAGTTCCTCCTAAACTCAGTCCTAAATCTACTTCCCCTTATTTTGAGGCTATGTCCCCTAGTTCTGCTGTCACCCGCCAGTGGAAACAACCTGCCCGCATCTATCCTATCTATTCCCTTCATAATTTTAAATGTTCCTATAAAATCCCCTCTCATCCTTCTAAATTCCAATGAGTACAGTCCCAGTCTACTCAACCTCTCCTCGTAATGCAACCCCTTCAGCTCTGGGATTAACCTAGTGAATCTCCTCTGCACACCCTCCAGCGCCAGTACGTCCTTTCTCAGGTAAGGAGATCAAAACTGAACACAATACTCCGGGTGTGGCCTCACTAACACCTTATTGCAACATAACCTCCCTAGTCTTAAACTCCATCCGTCTAGCAATGAAGGACAAAATTCCATTTGCCTTCTTAATCACCTGTTGCACCTGTAAACCAACTTTTGCGACTCATGCACTAACAGTCCCAGGTCTCTCTGCACAGCAGCATGGTTTAATATTTTTCCATTAAAATAATAATCCCTTTTGCTGTTATTCCTACCAAAATGGATAACCTCACATTTGTCAACATTGTATTCCATCTGCCAGACCCTAGCTCATTCACTTAACCTATCCAAATTCCTCTGCAGACTTCCAATATCCTCTGCACTTTTTGCTTTACCACTCATCTTAGAGTCGTCTGCAAACTTGGACTCTTACCTTTGGTCCCCAACTCCAAATCATCTATGTAAATTGTGAACAATTGTGGGCCCAACACTGATCCCTGAGGGACACTACTAGCTACTGATTGCCAACCAGAGAAACACCCATTAATCCCCACTCTTTGCTTTCTATTAATTAACAAATCCTCTATCCATGCTACTAGATTACCCTTAATGCCATGCATCTTTATCTAATGCAGCAACCTTTTGTGTGGCACCTTGTCAAAAGCTTTCTGGAAATCCAGATATACCACATCCATTGGCTCCCCGTTATCTATTGCACTGCTAATGTCCTCAAAAAATTCCACTAAAATAGTTAGGCACAACGTGCCCTTTATGAACCCATGCTGCCTCTGCCCAATGAGACAATTTCTATCCAGATGCCTCGCTATTTCTTCTTTGATAATAGATTCCAGCATCTTCCCTACTACCGAAGTTAAGCTCACTGGCCTATAATTACCCGTTTTCTGCCTACCTCCTTTTTTAAACAGTGGTGTCACGTTTGCCAATTTCCAAACCACCGGGACCACCCCAGAGACTAGTGAATTTTGACAAATTATCACTAGTGCATTTGCAATTTTCCTAGCCATCTCTTTTAGCACTCCGGGATGCATCAGGGCCAGGAGTCTTAGCCCCATTAGCTTGCCCATTACTACCTCCTTAGTGATAACAATCACCTCGAGGTCCTCACCTGTCATAGCCTCATTTCTCCCAGTCACTGGTATGTTATTTGTGTCTTCCACTGTGAAGACCAACCCAAAAAACCTGTTCAGTTCCTCAGCCATTTCCTCATCTTCCATTATTAAATCTCCCTTCTCATCCTCCAAAGGACCAATATTTACCTTCGCCACTCTTTTTTTGTTTTCTATATTTGTAGAAACGTTTACTATCTGTTTTTGTATTCTGAGCAAGTTTACTCTCATAATCTATCCTACTCTTCTTTATAGCTTTTTTAGTAGCTTTCTCTTGCCCCATAAAGATTTCTCAGTCCTCTAGTCTCCTACTAAACTTTGCCACTTTGTATGCTTTTTCCTTCGATTTGATACTCTCCCTTATTTCCTTAGATACCCATGGTCGATTTTCCCTCTTTCTACCGCCTTTCCTTTTTGTTGGTATAAACCTTTGCTGAGCACTGTGAAAAATCGCTTGGAAGGTCCTCCACTGTTCCTCAACTGTTTCACCATAAAGTCTTTGCTCCCAGTCTACCTTATCTAGTTCTTCTCTCATCCCATTGCAATCTCCTTTGTTTAAGCATAAAACACTAGTGTTTGATTTTACCTTCTCACACTCCGATCATGATTCAACATGGTGACCATCCCCCTTCACCAAGTGAGGAAGCCAAAGGCATTTCAATCCTCCTGAGCTCACCTCTGGAAATATTGGTGGAATGTTTCAATGTGATGCATTTCTGAGTGGCTTGAACATTTTTGCTTTATTGCTCCAATTTCACAGTTCAGTCGCTGCTGGTCAACGGCACAGAAGAAATAAAATTATTTTTCTACCATTAATCTTTAGAGCAGACAGGCAACAAGCCTCTTGTGACTTCAAAATTTCTTTTAAAGAAGGCTTTTAATGTAATTGTTTGGTGGAGGATGGGAGATGAAACTTCCATAGTCAGTAAAATAAAACTGTTTACCTCAGTCCTTCACCTTGTGGTGATCACCAAGAAACAACTTTAAAATGGTACAGTAACAGGTAGTGTAATGAAGAGTGCCTTCAGTGATAAATATTTCTCTCACCAATCTAACTGATAGGCATTGTTTAATAGACACCTGCCAGATAGGCCAAACACAAATCTCAATGCTTTTTTTCAACTTGCGGGCAGATACCCACCATCTTGGTTCTTCCCATGCAGTAGCAACCTCATTAGCTGACATGGGAACTGGACCTGTTAGGCAGTCCCATCGGCAGAAGAATTACAGATCTGTATTCCTCCCAGTCCTGAGATGCATCGAAGCAAGTAAACCTCATTACCTGATAAGTAACGCTGTGAATTATAGAGAGGTTTTAGCTCTGGGCTCTTGCCCACTGAGACTACACAAGCAAACTTCATACTCGACAGACGAAATTTCATTCCATCTGACAGGGCTAGGTTCAGATCCAAAGATTTAAAGGGCAGTGTGCTGACTTGTTGTCTCTTCCAGTTCCTAGAGCCGTTCAGTACATTGCTACAATCTTAAATGGAAACTGCACCAGAGAGATTGTATTTCCACCAGTTTTCAGGCAAAATCATGGGACAGTGACAAAGATTATATGCTAACTTGGTGCTTGTGGCTTCTCCACTGTGTATAACATATTTCTGTTTAATAAGAGCTTGGTTCGAGTTTGGAGGTCTTTTCAAAAATCAGTGGAGGTCTTTTCAATAGTAATAAAATTCACGTTAATTACCAAAATCCTTCTACCTATAATGTGGATGATGCAGACCTGTTAATCAATTACAAGACAATAGTCAAATCCATGGCTCACTCTAAACGTCACCCAATTCCATTTCTCTACCTCAATGTTTTTCTCAATGCTGGCTTTGACTCAAGCTTCTCACCCACTATTGCAGCTTCAACTTTGGAATGGGAAGAAAATGTTGTTGTCAAAAGACAGCCCTCAGCAATAAGACCAGTCCTGGACCATCTATATGCCTCAAAACACTGGTTGTCCATCTCCAGGATAGCATATGTACATCCGGCTTCATTTCTGAATATGATTTCTAATCATCCATGATGGGGACCTGACTTCTGGGTAATCTTTTCACAAAAATAAGGGCTGCACGGTGGCACAGTGGTTAGCACTACTACCTCACAGTGCCGAGGACCTGGGTTCGATCCCAGCCCTGGATCACTGTCCGTGTGGAGTTTGCATATTCTCCCTCTGTCAGTGTGGGTCTCACACCCACAACCCAAAGATCTGCAAGATAGGTGAATTGGCCACACTAAATTGCCCCTTAATTGGAAAAAAATGAATTGGGTATTTTAACTTGAGAAAAAAAAGTTCTTGTCACAAAAATAGATTCAATATACCTGACGGCACCAACAATTGACGGGAGGCTAGTATCCCCCTCATTTTCATGGATAAATGTGAAAAGTAATTTTGTGATACTCACAGTCAGGGTAGAATCATTTCCTAATTAGATGGGAATTTCTGATGATTTGGAGATATCTAATGTGTGCCAAATGTGGGGTGGGGGCTTGAGAAAGGTGTTTAGTCATGATGCTCCGGCCATCATGTTGATGGGAAAACTTAATAAACCAGCTAGTCTTGGTCTGCCCCACAATTTTGTGTTTTCCAACGAGGAATTACTGCTGAAAAATTTATGAATTGACAATAAGATGTTAAAATTTGTAAATGCAAAAGTTGCCACAGTCCCAGAGGACCATAGGCTGCTCTCCCATTTGAGAGTTGACTGGTGGTAATTTAACCTGAGGGTCACCACACCTCAGGCGAAAGGCAAGGAAACAACAGGGATGAAAAATGAATTTCATTTCAGATCAAAAGTTCAATTGGACTCTTGCAAGCAGCATCAATGGGAAAAAGCCCAGTTTGGGACATTCTGGACTAATTATGAAGTAAAATCAATGTATGCTCTCGCCTGTGATCTTACGTCTAGGCTCAAAAACAAATCATCATCCTAATTTTGAACCCCTCTGTCCCCGAGAACCAGACATGTGAAGGGCTAAAATATTGACACAACACAATTCAGTCCCCCCCACCGAGATTTACTGGGTCACCCCTGGCTCCTCCTTCCCCCCAGTACAAGGGTGATTTGACCCTCCCTCACCACCTCAAACCACCAGAAACCCCTTGTATAAAGAGACCCCCCAGAAATCTACTAAATAAAAAAAAGCCCCCAGAGATCCCCTAACTAAGGAGACCCCCACTCCCCTGAGATCTCCTAAATAAAGAGATCCCTACAGAGATCTCCTGAATAAAGAGATCCCCCCCCCCAGAAGCCCCCAAAATAAAGAGATGCCCTATAGATCCTCTAACAAAGGAGGACCCCCCCAAAACCTCCTAAATAAAGAGACTCCCACAGACCCCCTAAATAAAGAGACACCCCCTAGAGGCACCCTCACCCAGAAGAAAGACACCTGTCTGGAAGAATTTGCATGTGTACTATGAGAAAAAGCAGAAAAGTAGTTTGGGCATAATTTTATA
This sequence comes from Scyliorhinus canicula, assembly GCF_902713615.1. Lineage (NCBI taxonomy): Eukaryota > Metazoa > Chordata > Chondrichthyes > Carcharhiniformes > Scyliorhinidae > Scyliorhinus > Scyliorhinus canicula. The sequence continues at coordinate 142,331,622 of NC_052146.1, read as the reverse complement.
CAGGATGATAATTTGTTCAGGCCATTATGTTGCTAAGGGTTACACTGCTTGCATCATGCTTTAAAATTCAGCAGGGAAATTGTTCCACTTAGCACAACAAATTGCTCCGAAACCTGTCCAGGGTTTTATAACTTCAAATTCAATGTATTTTTCTGTTGTTGAAAGCATGTTCTTGCTCCTTGCGGAAAATTTATTGTGAGTTGCTAGTGTCCCTGAGAGGGTGGTGGTGGGAGTGGTTTGAGGGGGTCAGCTAGTGAGATACTTGTTCCGCTGCACCCAGGCTTCACCCTGCTTTTTCCTGTCATAGTATAAACGTGGTTCGTCCACTTCATCTTCTGGCCAATAGTGATGCTACCTCAGGCTGTTAATCATCGAGGACTCGGCAATGGTCGACCCACGGATGGTGAATGGGAATTGTCTGCACTTTCTCTTGTTCAAAATGGTCACTTTAAACTTCTCCACTATATATAAGGCCTAAGTCAGACATGTGCTGGGAAATTCTCCACTTGCCCATTGCAATGTGAATAAGCCATTCAACCTCTTAAAGCCATTTCACCATTCAGTTAGATTGTGCTGATCTATATCGGGGGCGGAATTCTCTTCGTCCGACGCCGAAATCAGGATCGGCGATCGTGGGAAAAATGGCTTCCGATTCCAGAATCTGGCAGGTGCCAGTTCAACACCTCTTCGTGATGCTCCGCCCCCTCCAAATCGCGTCATTGGGCCGCGTGCACGTGCAGTCGCAATGCCATCCGTGCGTCATCAGCTGGCCAACATGCAATACTCCGCCCCCAGTGGCCCGCGTTCCCAAAGGTGTGGGACACATGTGATCACAGTGTTCGGGAACTTGGCATGCCGGCTGTGGACCATGTCCAGCGCTGCCACACTCAGCCAGGATCTATTCTGCTGGCCGGGGGACTCTGTTAGGGTTGAGGGGAGTGGTGGGGGTGGCCAGGGGATGGGCTGTCGGGCCGGGGTGGGCGGGTTCACGGTCCAGCATGGCGCGTGCCATGTTTGCCAGCGCAACTGGTGCAGTGGTCAGCCCTGCACATGCACGGCCCAGGACCTGGTGATTCTCCGGTCGTGTTCCGCACGATCCACGGGTGTTTCACGCGGCGCGGGTATGAGCCCCTCACTGGTACTAGAATCAGTGAGGGTTTTGTGCCGATTTTCCCATCGTGTAATACTCGCGGATCCTCCATTGGCACTTGAGGAACGGAAAATTCCGCCCCATATCCCTCAATTTTGAAAGATCAATTTTTTCTGCATCCATACCATTTTTGGGAAGTGGGTTGGAAATTCCACTACCATTTGTATGAAAGCTTGCTTCCGGATTTCACTACGAAGTGGACCAGCTTTAACTTCATGATTAGTGTGAACATTTAGCATTTCTTCTGAATGCCTACATCTGAGGAAATCATTTCTGTATCCAGACTGTCAGGTTCCTCAACCTTTTCAAACACCTTCATTAGTTCACCCCACCTTACAAATCCAAGCGAATACAAACCAAATTTAGTCAAATGAAACCAGAAAAAGCGGGAAATCCAAAGCAGATCAAGTAGCATCATTTTCATTGGCTCTATCTCTCTCCACAGATGTTGTCTGACCTGCTGAGTATTTCCAGCATTTTCTGTTTTTAACTTCAGATTTCCAATATTGCAATATTTGCATTCTAAATTTAAGCTTCCTGCCCCAATTCAACCCATTCCATCCTTGTATCATTCTATTGAATCTCCATTGTAACCACTCCAGGGATTGGTGCTCAAGAACCAATGCAACACTTCAGATGGGGTCCAATCATGCTCTGTACAACATAAAAACCATTGCCTTATTATTTTACTCCAAACCACTTGAAATAAAAGCCCTTCTTCTCCCTTCTTCCCTTCTTAACAATGGAATATTATTTGCAATTTTCTCATCTAACCCAACACCTCAAACTAGAGAGTTTTGGAAAATTACCATTGATCATCTATAATTTTTCCTAGCTATCTCTTTTACTCAGCTGGGAAGGAAACCCTTACATCCTGAAGATTTGTCCATCTTAAGTCCTATCATTACGCCATCACTATATGTTTACTTCTATTAAATTTACTTCCCTTGACTTCTTTTTCAGTTTCTTATGGACACACTGTACTCATTTAACAAAGCTTCAGTTTCCCTATCTTCCATTAGAGTCTCACCTGTAACTGCCTTTAATGGAACAATAATCACTTTTACCACTCTCTTTTTCAATATATTCGTAAAAAAACTTCTGTTGCTAGTTTTAACATCACTTGCAACTGTTCTTCCATTTCCCGTTTTTACCGCTCAACACTTTTTGTAAGGGACAACAAAAGGTGTCCACAACAAGTTGTAGAGAAAAACAAACTTATTTTTATTTAATACCTTAACTATATACACAGCTCCAGTAGTTCCCGACTGGATCTTTTCTAGGTGGTACCTGACTGGCCAACTCTATTTAGACAATGGCCTTAGTTAAGGGTCATATTCTGCAAGCTCCGTACCTCTTAAGACCCGTGCGGGTTATAAAACTCTGGATTTACACTTTTCCTTCTGTTCCATTCCAATTCTCTTCCCGCACCTAGGGCAGACATTCATCTTTTTCAGACTTTGGAAAGGATGCAGAGGAGGATTGTGAGAATGGAATTATCTTTGAGCTCTATCCTCTGGATTTTAAGCTGTATCCTCCTGTCTGTGGTAAGTTTCTCCCTGCTTGCTCTATCAAAATCCTATATAATTTTGAACACCACTATTAAACCTCCCCTTTCTTTTATTACACTCCTGTATTATCTTTTATTACACTTCTCCGTGTGTCTTGATATACTACGGAGTTTAATATGTGTCACTCAAACCTCGGTTACTGATGAGGTCTTCTGAATCTCGATGAAGAAGACTTGAACTCGTCCAGTAGTAACAAAAGGTTTATTACATAACTACAACAATAATTGCATGAGTTCTTTACTTTAACTTTGATACTAGTGATAAGGTTGACAAGATCTAACTGCAGTAACTGCACTAACCATCTGAGCTAATCTGATACTCCTGCTGTTGTCACAGTCCATCCAAGAGAGAGAGAGAGAGAGAGACACAATCATAGAAATCATAGAATTTACAGTGCAGAAGGAGGCCATTCGGCCCATCGAGTCTGCACCGGCTCTTGGAAAGAGCACCCTACCCAAGGCCAACACCTCCACCCTATCCCCATAACCCAACCCAACACTAAGGGCAATTTTGGACACTAAGGACAATTTATCATGGCCAATCTACCTAACCTGCACATCTTTGGACTGTGGGAGGAAACCGGAGCACCCGGAGGAAACCCACGCACATACGGGGAGGATGTGCAGACTCCGCACAGACAGTGACCCAAGCCGGAATCGAACCTGTGACCCTGGAGCTGTGAAGCGATTGTGCTATCCACAATGCTACCGTCCATGGCCACGCATGTGCACGGTGGCGACCTGCAGCGGTCACGCCATACAGCATGGCGCAGGCCGCACGCGGACCTGGCCTGCCAAACAATTGCCCCACTAACTCCCCTCGCCACCCCCAGACCACCCCCCATCCACCCACCCAGCCCTTGCCGAAGCCCCATTGGCCAGCGGCACGGCTCCCCCCTCCTGACTGTGGCGGCACTGGACACAATCCGCTGCCACCACACGGGGTCGGCAAAAAAAATTGCATAAGTGTTCCGCGCAGTCGGGAACTCCGCCCATCAGGGGTGGAGCATCAGGGGAGGGTCTTCCAATGACGCGCGAATGCCTTCCCAACGGTGTATGGCAGGCAACGCAATGATGCCATTTCGGAGGGGGCGGAGACTCAAAAACCGGCATCAAAGTGGCACCGCTCACAATTTAGGCGTCGGAAAGGATTCTCCGACTGATCGCTGCTAACGATATCGGCGGTGGGCAACGGAGAATCCCTCCCCTAAAGTCCAAATTTGCAACGGCAACCCCACCACTTCCTTCAACTCTTTCCATTATTTTAACACCCTGCCCTCTGCCCTTTCGGCGGTTTTTGGATGAGTAGAGATTAAATTTAAATAAAACGCGAACAGCCATTGACCATAGAAGCTACTTCCCTGGCTTTGTTCCACCTGGCAGGACCCACATATGTCCTCATGTAGACTGCTATACCTTTGCTCACTTGACCCTCTGGTTGCTGCAGATTGAGGTTCAGAAACAGGGGGCTAAATTCTCTGCCCCGCCCCGCCACGCCACAATTCTGCCCCGACCCGTCGGCGGGATTCTCCGTTACGCTGGCCGGTCAATAAAGTTTCCCATTGTGGGGCAGCCCCACGCTGTCGGGAAACCCCAGGCGCCAGCAAATCGGAGAACCACGCTGCCGGAGAATCCCGCCCAGGAACTCACATGCAGAGAGCCCTGCACCACCCCCATTTCCCCCCTCCCTGACTTTAAGAGACCTCAAGGGTATTAAGACATTACTATTCATCAACATCACACATTCCAAAGTAGGGTGTTGATGAGAATACAAAGAAATGCTCCTTTTTTGTTTTAAAAAAGTCAACAGCTTATCAAAGACCAATTTTACTTTGGCATTCCAGGAAGAATGTTTTATTTCCCAATAGAACTTCTTCGTCATTTGGGTACATCAGAAATCAATTTTCCAAATGACAGAGTTAGCACAATCTTCGTGGAAATACCAGACATGTCTTCAGAGCTGGTGACCATTAGCGCTGTCAGAGGTGGCAAACTGACCACACCATTGGGAAGCTCTTGTACTGTCGGATCTGATGGCCCTCTTATACTCATTCTTGCTTGTCTATCTTTAGAAAGGAGGCAGGCTGGTGGCAGCCAGATGATAGGAATTACTTAGATGTGCTGTGACCTTGAAAGGAACAAGAGCTGTCTTGTGAGCTGCTTGTCACAAAAATGACCCCTTAAAATTGAGGGCATGATTTTTCTGAGTTGTATTTAGAAGAGGAGAAGTAAGAGATTAAAACAATATTGCTCACAGGTTACTGGTTCATTATCAGATGGGCAAATACACTGCCCTGTTTCAATTTCATAATTTATAATTGAGCACCCAAGCCAGTGACTTGGGTTTATTTGGTGGCAAGGTATTTTAATCTTCAACTCAATGCACATCAGACAGATTCTGGACAGTGGTGTCATTAGTTCACTGTTTATTCAATTTATTCTGACAAACCGTCCTTTCCTATCCATGGTAATATTTGTTTGAGTAAAATATTTTAGACTTCATCAGAACCGTCCATTTAATGTGTAACAAAATTGACGCTTGAAATGAAACTAATCCTCAATTTGTCATTAGGTCATATCATGCCTCCTGGCTTTGTTCTTTGTATGACACACATTTGATGTTTTGTCAAATGTCACTTAATACTCCACTGCCAAGTGATTTATGAATGAGAGACTGAAAATGCATTAAAGCGGAGGCTCTAACCTTTCTTGGAGATTAGTTTGATTGACCCAACATGGACTTCTTATCAATCTGCTTTCATTTTAGTTATTGTTTAGGAAGCATCTGGTGTGAGTAGATATTGTGGTCTATAGCTCCGGAGTGTATGAAACCTAAAGCCCCGACAGAAGGTTGTACACAGAGGTGCCACAGCTGCTTCATGGCATTATAACTCATTTGCTACTTCCATCAGTTCTCAGGCAGAAGAAAGAACTAATGAAAAGGTTTCAAAATCCCTTCAGACTGCTATTCACTGCTGCTGAATCACACAGCAATGTTGACAAAAGCCATGAAGGAGCCAAGGCATCAGTTATTTCATTGACAACTGCTTGATCTGCTACCTCTCTCTACCCAGACAGCTCCTCTCTCTCAACTGGTTCTGTCTGTGCTGCCTGTCCAAAAGTCCTCTTTTGTCTCTCAGTCAGCCTATTCCTCTCACTCATGTGCACCCTGTGATTGCCTGCCTTTCACTTTAACTTGTTACTGTCTGGCATTTCTGAGTGACTGCCACAAAACACAGATTACATTTCTTAATTATTTTTAATTACAATTAAAGTTAATTTTACTCAAACAATAATTATGAATTATAAAATTCCCAAAATATTATACAAGTCTGGCATGGATACTTCATGGGCGGGATTCTCCATCCAGTGACACAGGAATTGCGAAAGGCGATTGGGCGGAGAATCGCGTGTGAGGCAAAGGTGGTGGCGGGCACCCGACAGAATGCCATGCTCCAGTGCCTCGAAAGTGGGCCGGGATTCTCCCCTACCCGGCGGGGCGTGGGGGTCCTGGCGTAGCGGAGTGGCGCCAACCACTCTGGCGCGGGCCTCCCCAAAGGTGCGGAATTCTCCGCACCTTTCGGGGCTAGGCCCGCGCCGGAGTGGTTTCCGCCACGCCGACTGGCACCAAAACATGAGCCAATGGCCTTTGGCGCCCGCCACCCGACACTGGCCGAAAGGCCTTCGCCGGTCCGCGCATGCGCCGGTGCGTCAGCGGACGCCATCACCACTGGCACATGCGCGGTAGGTGGGGTCTCTTCCGCCTCCTCCATGGTGGAGGCCGTGGCGGTGGCAGAAGAAAAAGAGTGCACCCACTGCACTGGCCCGCCCGCCGAACAGTGGGCCCCGACCGTGGGCAAGGCCACCGTGGGGGCACCCCCGGGTTCCGATCGCCCCGCGCCCCTCCCAGGACCCCGGGGGCCCGCTCGCACCGCCAATCCCACCGGCACCAGAGATGCTCCAATTCCTGCCGGCGGGAGAGGCCTATCAGCGGCGGGACTTCGGCCCATCATGGGCCGGAGAATCACCGCGGGGGGCACGCTGATCGGCGGAACGTGATTCCCGTTCCTGCCGATTCCCGGGTGGCGGAGAATTCCGGACACAGTGGGGGCGGAATTTACGCCGGCCCTGGGCGATTCCCCGACCCTGCGGGGGGTCGGAGAATTCCACCTGTGGAGTCAATGCATTATATTATGCACATACAGTAACCTCCTTGGCATATCATTAGCAGGCCTCACCTGGTATTCTCTGGGGCCTCAATGATGTTCCAGATCCGCCAGGAGGAATTACCAATAGCGAGGTTGAATTGTTGTTTTAAAAATCGGGGAACAAGCGCCGTGGCTACTGAGGGAGAGAGAGGAGTTTGAACATGTCGAGGCATGACCGCGAGCTGCCAAACCTGCCAATGGCCAGGCTGGCTGTGCAGTGGGGATGGCTCCGGACATAACCTCAAAATTGGAGAATCCAGCCCTTAGTCTCTGAAACGGAGAATCCCGCCACCTGTGTTTTTTAAAATGGAATAATACTGACTAAAAATGCAAAACTAAAATCACAATGAGCATATATTTCAGATTGAATAGAACATTTATATGTTTTCAAATAAATTCTCAAGTGTCATCACTAAGGAAAATAGTGACTCATTTTGTTTAAAGTGCCTATACTTAGGCGCTGCAATGAGTTGATATAGCAATGGTGTTTTTAAAAAAAAAAGTAGAATACAGGTTCACAACCCCAATTTTCCTCTGGAGAATAGAGTATTTCTAATTTTCACTGTGTCAATGGCCTAACACATGGAAATCGATCATTCCAAGTCCCCTAACCACGTTACTGAAAATTGCCGGATATGCAGTGCGCACCTCTCTTATCGAAGTCCAGAAAATAGATGAGGAACTGGAAAGTGCAAAAGCTTAACTGTTAATCTAGTGTCTAGTCTGAAACTGCTTACATAGAGAGAACATTGATTTGCACCCTCCTGATAAACCACACTACTTCTATGGTAATTAACTTGCAGGGTTTGTTTGGCTGTAGATGAGATTAATTCCAACTGCCACTTTCAATTAATTTCAATCTCACTTTCTCTCCAGGTCTTATCAATGAATAAGGGTCATTGGTTAATCATCCACAATGCCCAAGTGTTCTCCGGAGCTGCCTGTCTCAGGTATCCAATCATCAAATCTATCATCAAGGATTTGCTTGGTAAGCAGGCCATCTTTCAGTCACTGTAATAATCCACAGGAGTCCCGTCACCACATCAATATTTATTGCCAATAACTAGATACAAGAGCAGCTCCAACAGTGCTGCTAGCATTCCAGTCAACTTAAGACTGCTCACAAAGCCTACAGAGGTGCTTATATGGGCCCCCTCAATGAGCTATCATTGAAGGAGCTTATACTCCAATTGGCCAACCAATAATGCTAATTGGAGATCATTACAGTCACCATCTTCTTATTAAAGTATAGGTACATAACATATTTCATCAAATAATGTATCTTGTCCATGAAACATGCAGACCAGAAAAGTCCTATGTTCAATCCTTATTCATGTATTATAGCAGTGATATTGGTGAAAATTTCAATCATGGAAAGTGGTTAGATCTGCCAGGGCTTACATTTCTGTATGTTATTGACATATCTGCTCACAATAGAACCTAACTGTAGTCCGCACATATATAAGCAATGATCATCCAACCCAACTGCCTGACCCTCTACTGCAGCTACATTCCAGCTGGGTGAGACAGGAGAGGGTGCAGACGTGTCCACCAGTACGCTTCAGGCCTTCCATGACTGGTGGGCTTTGTGGCTGCTAGGATGCATCATCACCACTGGGAATTGCATTTTGGTTTGATTGGTGAAGTTTCTATTGCCGTTTTATTTTCGTTCTTTTTCATTGGGTGAATGAAATATGGTCATAATAGATGAACACAGTGGTGAAAACACCTGTTAAACCATTCAGGAGTGGGCCTTAATAAAACAGGGTGCAATTACCTGCAAACATTTACTACAGCATTCCAAACTCATGCACTGTTTGACATATTCCATGTTAATACATCCAATTCTATTTGGGCTAAAGTTTGGTCACAGATTTGTTAAATTGACTTCACTATATTTCAAAAATAGCTTCCGATTTATAGAACTACTAGGATTTATTGTCAGTCACTGGGATAGAGCCACAGAAGCTTTTGCATTTAATGTTAAATATGAATTTGAAAAGCTACCCAAGTATTCACGATTTTTTTTTGTGGCACGGGAGATTGAGGAAAACACTACAGAAATTCCAGGTGATTATGTTTTGTGCACTAACTTAAAGGATTGACAATGGATATGTGAATAAATTTATCGAACCCACCCTCTCAGTCGCAAGACTCACTTGAAAAAAGCAGGATTTGGACGTTGGATGCTGACTTTTCCCCTTGTTTTATGTTGACCAATAGTGGAAAGGGATAAGAGTAAAACACTGAAGATCTCTGCCTGCAATACCGAGGGCCATGATGAGACCACATCCGGAGATCTATGTTCAGTTTTACTCTCCTGTAACTTGCCACGGAAGAAATATGGCAAAGGTTCATTAGACTGATTCTTGGGATAAGGGAATTGGCCTATGAGAAGAGATCAAGCAGATTAAGCCTATATTCAATGAAGTTTAGAAGTATGAGAGATGATCTCATGAAATCATATAAGACACTAAAGGAACCTGACAGGTTAAATGCAAGGAGGATGTTTGCCCTGTCGTGGGTGTCTAGAACTGGATTGGGTTATAATCTTCATGGAACCGTTTGTGAGTCTTTGGGATTCTTTGAGAGTTATGGATGTTCAGTCATTGGGCATATCAAAGAGAGAAATCAATAGATTTTTGGACATGAAGGGAATCAAGGGTTATGGGGATAAAGCGGAAAGTAGAGTTGAGGTAGAAAATCAAAGATATGACTGACATACTCTTCCTCCTTTTCATTTGTTCTTATTTGTACCATTGTGTGCCAAATACCCAGAAAATTAATACACAGGGTATGTATGACACCACCTCATTGTGAGATCATACCTTCACCTTTTGTTTCGCTCCTTCCCTGAATGTATTGGCCTAGATATTTGTTGATGCTGCACCTTCTTTACGCACATTTAAGCTCTGGTGAAAATGCTTGGACGGTAAGGGAAGCAAGGATCAAACTCATCTGTAATACTCCACCTCATTGACTTTTCTGCTGGCCCTCACTGTAATACATCGAGAGTTATTGTCAACTGTGTAAAAATGAAGCACTGCCTTCATTGAAGAACAGGCATAATCATAGAATCCCTCCAAAGCATAAGGAGGCCATTTGGCACCCTACCTATGCCCAAACCCCCACCCTATCCCCGTAACTTCGCCTAACCTTTCAACATTTAGGGACAATTTAGCTTGGCCAATCCGCCTAACCTGCACATCTTTGGATGGCGCAAGGAAACTGGAGCACCCAAAGAAACCCATGTAAGACAAGGGAGAAAGTGCAAACTCCACACAGTTACCTGAGGTCAGAATTGAACTCGGCCCTTGGTGCTGTGAGGCAGCAGTGCTAACCACTGTGCCACCTTGCCTACCATAAAGCTGTTATGATTCTCAAATAGACCAATAACGTTTGAAATAAATCTCATTAATACTTCCATTTTATAGCTGAAGGGCTGACATAAGAAGATTTTCCATTTTAAGAATTTACAAGCATTATGGACAAAACATTATTTTTTGTAGGCAACTTATACTTTAAACTACAGAGCAGAACTTCCAACACACATGAAAAACCCAGTATCAGGTATATGTTACATATCCTTAAGTAGGCACTTGGTTCTCCCAGAATCAGTCGTAAATGATTCTAAGCTCTGGAGGGTTTAGTTTCAATCTTTTCCTTTCTGAGCCTGGGAATTTTTAACTCCACAACTGTCTTTCATGGTGTGAGGTTTCCTGGACACCTCTCTATAGCTAAAGCTAGGCAAATATTCCAGCCTCATTTTAAGTCCTCATAAAATTGTATTTTCCAATCTGAGCACATGCTCCCACCCATACTCCACCCATACTCCCACCCATACTCCAGTATGGTGAACTACAGAGACTTTTAGCATTGAGCTACTCTCTCATATATCTCATATCTCATATATCTCATATTGGGCAGCATGGTAGCATTGTGGATAGCACAATTGCTTCACAGCTCCAGGGTCCCAGGTTCGATTCCGGCTTGGGCCACTGTCTGTGTGGAGTCTGCACATCCTCCCCGTGTGTGCGTGGGTTTCCTCCGGGTGCTCCGGTTTCCTCCCACAGTCCAAAGATGTGCAGGTTAGGTGGATTGGCCATGATAAATTGCCCTTAGTGTCCAAAATTGCCCTTAGTGTTGGGTGGGATTACTGGGTTATGGGGATAGGGTGGAGCTGTTGACCTTGGGTAGGGTGCTCATTCCAAGAGCCGGTACAGACTCGATGGGCCGAATGGCTTCCTTCTGCACTGTAAATTCTATGATAATCTATGATATCCTGGTGGATTAACTTATCTGTGAGTTTCAGGAATACCTTAGGAAAGTTGATTACCGAATATCACAATGGCTTTGTATATACCCTTCCCATGACAAAGCCCATCACCACGGCAATGTGAATCCCATGCACCTTGTATCCAGGTAAACGTGCTGAATCACTATCCTTGAGACCCCAATATTCTTTTTACCTTGGAAGTAAATGGGCAGATAAAAGCACAATTGTTCACAACTTTGCATTCTCAACACTTCGCTGGGACTTTGGAGACAAGCAGTCTCTCCACTGTTAGTGCACAGGCTTCTGCCATTGTCTCCAAAGCCAAACACTTCACATTATTCCCAGTAAAACAGTCTTGACCCCCTCTAAACCCTAACGATCAAGTGGACTCTGATTAGTGGAGATGTAGCCATGGCGAATGCAACATGAAACAGTTAACTGCCTAGCTTTGTTCAAATTCAAACTTGGCAGGTCGACTCTGATTGCTCAATGCATATAAACCTTAGACATTATAAACCTCATTATCAAAAGAACAAAATTAATGGTGATAAATAAACTATAAATTGGCACAACACTCTTGTTCAAGCATAAGTGGAGTTGTTATGTTGTTCTCCTCTTAGTCTGGAAAATTCCACTTCCCCCGAGATAATCATGAGCACATTGCAACTTCATCTGGCTTTTGTGTGCAGCAATAAACAGAACAACTTGATAGTTTGTACTTACATCAGTATGCTTCTCACAGAAAATCCAATTGTTTATTGCTTATCCATGTCTGATCTTTTGTGATCTGTTGCAGCTCCTCTATTCTCCGCTGATGAACATGGTTCCTCATCAAAATAAAGTGTATTTCACTTCTTTTTAGCGTCAGTTCCCTCCAGTTAAATGGTTTCTTGAAGCATGGAAACTTGATGTTAATGAGTTGAAGTAACTGCCTCTTCAAATAGTAAATGCCCTTTGAAACATCCTCCTGCAATTGACTTATTCAAAACTTTACCACTAAGTGATGAAGCTACTTTGCCGCTGATCGTTTTTGCTTTATGTTTCCTAAGCGATTCCCATGGCAATGCCAATGTTTAGTGTTTAGAATTTGTTTGGTATCTATTATATGATGCATAACAGTTACTTATGTTATCATGATCCTGTCATTTCATGTTTGATTCATAAGAAAAAACACTGGGCAACTAAGTGGCACAGTTGATTAAAATGCTGTACTTTCATCATTGTAAGATTGGACTGGGAACTCTAGTTCAGATCAAGTGCAAACTGATGGGATAAAAAAAATGCCTTTTCCTTAAAGTGACAGTATCCTAAACAAGATCTATTTGCCAATTGCAATACAATTTCTCGTGGGCATGAGTCAATAGTGAAGCACGCCCCCTAATCCTGTCTTACTTAGAATGATTACAGTAATGGTTGATGTTGTACTTGGATTTTAAGCATTGCTTCAGTTGAATAAGTTCCTGTGAGTTGGGTTTCAGGCACAGTGTATGAGGAAAGGAAGAGGAATTTCACCCTGCATTTTATCATTACCTTTTCCAGAAGCTTTTGATGGTGTAGTGTGAGAGTGATCGGGTTAGTAAGGATGGGACTGGGGAGACAGTACGGTCCATATTATGTTGTACAGAGTCAAAAGATGATCAACTATGTGAAGAGAGAGTCTGAGAAAAGGTGTTGTGAAGATAGGACTGAGTTAGGGCAATATCTTGGAGATATATACATGGTTGAGTGTAAACAGTTTATGTTCAACTACACAAGTCTCCAGACCTCCTGGTGAGATACCAAATAATCTTATAACAGGGAGTGGTTAGCTCAGTTGGTAAGAATGTGGTGCAGAATAACACCACTGGCACAGGTTCAATGCCCATGCCAACTATGGTAGTTCAGAGAAGTCTGCCTCCTTAATTTTCGCCATGTTTGATGCAAAATGATGCCTCTCAAGCTATATAACCAATTATCTCTTGTGGACAATGGGCGGGATTCTCTGAATGCCCAACAGTATGTTTCTCTGCCTGCATGCTGTTTACTGGCGGCAGGATTCTCTACTCCCGACCTTGTCAATTTAATTTCCCATTGAAGCCATCCCATGCTACCAGGAATCCCACGGGTAGGGATGCACGGCCAACGGGAACAAAGAATTCCAGTAAATGGCATCTTACCTATCTATGGGTGGAAATAAAATGGTGCTTGATTCCCCAGCAGTGAGATAATTTTATCTTGCACAAATTCACCCAAAACATTTTTGAAAATGGAAATCATTAAAAACACCAGAGTTCTTCCTTTTTATAAACGTTTGTCTCAGGGAATTGTATGCTATGCTCAAAGTCACATCAGCGCTGGATGCTGGAGCCAATTAAGATTTTGAGGTCAAATTTACTTTACTTAGCTGACAGTCGACTGGTGATTAAGCTTTTAGCAGCTGTTATCATTGAGGAGCTGTCTCCTCAGTGTGATCACATGCAAACTTCAGAGAAACTGTGTTGATGAATTAAAGAACTGTTTCCTCTTGCATTGGGATGTCTATAACCTGTGCAGTGGGCCTAGAATTTGAGTAATGGAGACAATGAAAAGAAATCGCCATAAGTTAAACGATTATGTTCCCTGAACTTTGAGTAACAGGTTTATGAGAAAAATAACGAGAGACCACTGCAGCTTGGGTATTACAGGGAAAAGTATGGCCAATATCTGTTACATATTTAAACGACCGCAGCCCCTCACAAATAGCGTTGCAGATTTTTCTGCAGCAAAATGTGCAGGAGCAATGCCTCCAGTCTGATAACATGAGGATAGGTTGCAGGCTGTATGAGCAAAATGTCCTGGGCAAGTTTAATTTGCTTGATGGGATTGTTCTAAAATCTTAGTATTAATGTAGAAATAATATTTATGTGCATAGAATTCTTTCCTGAAGCACATGCGTTTCCTGGCCATGTTCCATTACTGGCTGTAATTCATAGTCCGTGCACAAGATCGATCAATACTGATATCAAAATAATATCATTCAGGGGAAATTAATACTGGCCTTGTTGTCAAAACACCTATTTTATGAGTTAATTGAGCTTTACGATGTCAATGAAATTCCGAAGACAAGTCAGTAAAAATGTTACTTTCAGGTAACCTGACTTCTTTACTGATTCTGAGCCAGCAACATTCTATAATAGTCTGAGTGGCTATGGTGACAACAGTGGTGTTAATTCAACAAAGCCCACCATTGATATTATTGGGGGGAGGCACAATGGTAATTAGTTGTTGAATTTTTTTCTGCAAGGGTCCCTATGGAACAGCACACATGTTCCAGGAAATAACAGTGTGGTCCAAGTAATGGCATAATTCACTCACTCCCATCTCTCGGGATTACTGCATTAGAATAATGGCATGTGCTATTAATGCAGCAGTACCATGCAGCAAGTTAACAGCAAATTCAAGTTCACATAGTTTGTTTCCATGCTGGTTGCCAGGAGTCTGTTGTGAAAGACAGCTATTTAAAAGGCACATTTTTTACATTACCAATGTGTGCTGAGAGCTCCAGAGAAACACTAATGCAATTTGTGATTCCAGACAGTAAGTGGTTTTCTGTTGCTAATGAATGCAAAAAAGGAAAGAGCATAACATCATATTTCACCTTGGAAAACAGGCTGCATTTAAACTGGAACTAAAAGACCATTGAATGGGAAATTCTGGAGGTAAAATATATATTTACCTGTGGCCTCAAGGGATGTGTGGTGCTATCTTCCAGGCGGTAATACTAGTGTTGTTATAATGATATAATACATTGAGCTTATTTACTGTACAAGACATGGGGCACCAATTCCTCATAAGCGATTGGGAAAGCGAGTGTTGTGAGTTGAGATATATGGACTAGGCACATGAGAACAGTTATACAGAGATATAAAGCTTAAAGACAGGAGATTTGTGTGTGTGTGCTCTGCTCAAAGCAAAAGTGAAACTAAAGTTAGATCATATAATACATTTCCTTTCTAGTGAAGTCATACTGATAACTCTTAAGGGCATAATACAACATCCACCTTTGTTTCTACATATACTTTCCACTCCTTCCAAAGAAGTATAACTATATACAATGTATGTTCATATTTAGTTATCATAACGTAAGTGTGCAGAGTTACTGAATCTGTCAGTCTCTAAAGTGTAAAGATGCACCCAGATCTTGCAATGGTAACGTTGTCTGGGGGTTTCTTCAATTATTCACAGTGATCTGTGGGCTTGTCATCCTTGGATGTTGTCCCTGGTTGCATTTGGGATCTTGTCCTCGATGCAATAGTACTGCACAGTGGTTGAGGAGCTGGAATGGATCCAATTTGGTCTCAGTTTTGCTTCACCATTGCACCTTTGTGTATTTTAACTTCATACGAACTTGGTTCCAAACAAATTCTTGGCACCTAAGCTGGTTGTCATATACCTTGTGTGATCCTGGATTGAAATTGCTGTCCCAGCTGTCAATTCTGTATCTGCATTTTTATCATACACATTTCCCATCTTCTCTTGTGATTTTGCACATTGCTGTCTAATTTCTGAGAGAGTGGAACGGGTATGAGTAGTTAAATTGGTCTGCCAAACATGAGCTCTGCCAGTAATGGAATAGTTGCACTTAAAGGCGTTACTCTAAGATGTAACTTTGCAATTTGTAGATTTTGCCTGGTCTGTCTACATTTTAACATTAGAGCTTTCACCATGTGAATCATTCGTTCAGAATAATCTGTTAGACATAGAGTAATGAGGAGAAGAAGTAGTGTTTTGACCCATATTCTGAAATGGCTTAACGATAGGTTCAGGACCATTATCCATAATGATCTCCCTAGGCGCATCAATAAACAGAAATAGAACTTAGAGAATGCACAACAGTTGTGCTTGATGTATTGTGCAATTTACAAATGATGTGGTACTTGGTAAAGTCATCGGCAATGATGATGAAGTCAATGCCATGGACGTGAATGAGGTCAGATGCAATTTTGGACAGGGATGGTTAAAACCTTCATATGGAATCATTGGTGCTTTGTGCTGACTTGCATCTCTTATGAGTATTCTCATCCAAATTATGTCCATGTGTGAGTGATGAAGTTGTTGCAGAATCTGTTGCAAAGATTCCAGTATGAGGATGTATCTGCCTTAAAAAGGATCTCCCTGGGGATGCCTAGAATTTCCTGGTAAGGCCAAAATAGTCTCCCATGTTCATGCATAGAGTGAATTGAATCAGTCCATCCTTCAAAGATGGTTTTCTACAGTTTCTGTCGTGTACTATCTTTTTCTGTTTCTTTCAATAACTGCTGGTATTTGCATGGCACAAAATGCACCAGATCAATTTGGAAAGCATCTTCAAATTTATGTAATTGAAGTCATCTTCCAAATCTAAGGAAACCTCTTCTTTTCTCATTGGGCTAGGCAATCTGCATTTGATGTGACCATCAAGTTACTTGGTTTGTACCTAATCTCACAGTTGTAACCTTGAATCATTAGCAAGAGATGTTACAGCATTAGCGGTGCACTGGTCAATAGTTTTCAGAAGCCACGGCAAAGACCATTAACCCAGAAAAGAAACCCCTATCAGGAAGCCCCCAAAAAAGAGGCACCTATCTGGAAGCTAGAGTCAGTCCAGACAGAGGCAGTGAAAAGAATCATTGTTTTAACACTCACCTGTGCAATACACCTGATGGTTCAGACACAGGAAGCAACATCTGTAAATTCCTGGAAAGAGAAAACCAGTCAGCTGTGTTTAAACCCCCTCAGATCTTTGAGCTGCAATCCATTCATTCCTTTCCCTTGTTAGCCTGTGATGACAGCTTCCAAATACAGACAGCAGTCAGCTTTGCTCCAATCAACTTCCTTCATGGTTGAGTAACTCTCAAGTGCTCTAAGGCAATGTTTATAAACATCAACCACTTCAAACAGAGTTGCATGCTATCAATTTCCAGCTGACCACTTCAAAATCACTCAAGCATGCAGGGAGGTGATTGGAAAGCACTTCATTCTGTTTGAAATGGGCTAACACCTGTCAATCAAAGATGATGGAGCAATCAACCCGAATGGGGACAGAGTCCCGTAGCGTAAGATTAGCTGGGTGTTTCTGAGAGCTCTGAGTAACACCCCACTATCTAACGCCCATCTGGGTAGATCTGGGGCCTCAGCGGGGAACTTACCGATGAGGCTGCATGAAGTCCCATTTTCTGCAATGCGGAGCTTTGCTCGCCAGAACTTTATTCAAATCACCTCATAACTATCTGAGTTCCAGAGAATGCAATCCTCATTTATGTAATCTCTTCTTATAATTTAACTCTTCAGCATCAAGGTATCGATCAGATTATATTTCTGTCATAATATCCACTCATGTATATAATGAGGTGCAGACAGGCAGTGATTGACACATAGGATGACCAGTAAGCATACAACACAGTACAGCCAATCATCAGACAGGACACTACCACAATAAAGCCAGAGGGCTCTAGGTTTCCTGCTCTCTTGGGACCCAGCTACTGAGATAGTCAGAGTCCACGAGCTAGCAAGTGCAAACACCATGCATTAGCTAGTAAGTCTGGCCAGGCTACTACAAGGTCACCAGTCAGATCAGTGTAGTGTCGACCCACAGCTGAATATGTATAGCAGTTCTATAGTTGAATAAAACAGTGTTGGATCTTCTCCAGTGTTAGAAGTCTATTTCTAACTTCCCTGCATCGAGTGCAGTCCACATTGAACCAACCTGCCTCACACATCAATTTCCTCAAAGGCCTCCTCCAGAGGTCCGAGGAATCACAGATGCCAGTCTTCGGCCAATATGATTCATTTCATGTGATATCAAGAAATGACGGGAGGCACTGGATACTGTAAATCTATGGACCCTGAAAAGATTTTGGCAATAGTACCGAACACTTGTGCTCCAGAACTTACCACCCCCTTTGCAAAGTTGTTCCAGCAGAGCTACAACACAGCATTTGCCCGGCAAGGTGGAAACAATCCAGGTATGTCCTGTGCACAAAATGCAGGAAAAGTCCAACCTAGTCAATTACTGCCCAATCAGTCTACTCTTCATTATCAGTACAATAGAACATAGAACATAGAACAGTACAGCATAGAACAGGCCCTTCGGCCCTCAATGTTGTGCCGAGCCATGATCACCCTACTCAAACCCACGTATCCACCCTATACCCGTAACCCAACAACCCCCCCCTTAACCTTACTTTTATTAGGACACTACGGGCAATTTAGCATGGCCAATCCACCTAACCCGCACATCTTTGGACTGTGGGAGGAAACCGGAGCACCCGGAGGAAACCCACGCACACAGGGGGAGGACGTGCAGACTCCACACAGACAGTGACCCAGCCGGGAATCGAACCTGGGACCCTGGAGCTGTGAAGCATTTATGCTAACCACCATGCTACCCTGGGGTCATCAACAGTGCGAGTAAGCAGCACATAGCAATAATGTGCTCACAGATGCTCAGTTTGGGTTCCCCCAGCATCACTCAGCTCCTGAGCTCATTACTGTCTTGGTTCAAACATGGACAAATGAGCTGAATGCCAGCAGTTAAGTGAGAGTGGCTGCCATTGCCACCAAGGTAGCATTTGACTGAGTATGACATCAGGGAGGCCTAGCAAAACTGGAGACATTAAGAATCAGGGGAAAACTCTCCATTGGTTGGAGTGGTACCAAGCCTCGAGAAAGATGGTTGTGGTGTTTGGAGGTCATTCATCTCAGTTCCAGAACATCACTGCAAGAGTTCCTCAGAGTAGTGTCTTAGGCCCAAATATCTACAGCTGCTTCATCAATGACCTCCCTTCCATCATAAGGTCAGATGTGGGGATGTTCGCTGATGATTGCACACTGTTCAGCACCATTCACAACTCATCGGATACTGAAGCAGTCCATGTCCAAATACAGAAAGACCTGGACAATATCCAGTGTTGGGCTGACAAGTGGCAAGTCACATTTGTACCGCACAAGCACCAGGCAATGACCATCACCCCTTTACATTTCATAGCATTTCCATCACTGAATCCCCCACTATCAACATCCTGGGGTTGGTGATCAGAAAATGAGTCAACCACATTTCTGGAGATCTAGCACCACATTTAGGCCAAACCAAGTAAGGATGGCAGATATCCTTCCATAAAGGGAATTAATGAACCAGTTTGGATTTATATACTGTGCCTGCAAGAGCAGGTCAAAGGCTGGCAATCCTACGGTGAGTAACTCCTGACACCCAAAGCCTGTTCACCATCTAAAAGGCACAGGTCAGGAATGTGGTGGAATATGCTCTATTTGCCTGGTTAAGTGCAGCTCCAACAAGAAGCTCAACACCATCTAGGACAGAGCAGCCCGTGTGATTGCCACCCCTTCTACAAACATTCATTCCTTCAACTATCAACACATAGTAGCAGCAGTGTGTACCATTTACAAGATGTATTGCAGGAACTCAGCAAGGCTTCTTAGACTGCACCTTTCAAACACATGATCACTAACATATAGAAGGACAAGGGCAGCAGACACAATGGAACAACCACCTGGAAGTTTCCCTCCAAGCCACTCACCATCCTGACTTGAAAATATATCATTGTTCCTTCATTGTCACTGGGTTAAAATCCTGGAACTCCCTCTGTGGCAGCATGGGTTGCAAGAATGCAGCTCACGACACAGGCAACTGGATATGGGCAATAAATGCTGTTTAGCCAGTGACACACTTATCCCATGAATTGATTTTAAAATATGCAGAAGACAGGCAAAAACAGATGCACAAGGGTGTTAATTGACTTTAGACAGTATGGAAAGATGTCCTTTGTAAATTTGTTTTGAAATGTTTATTTTATGGTTGCTTTTATTTTTGCATTGTGGTCATGTGATGGTCACTGTGAAAGGTATATTTTGGGACTTTTGGTGACTGAGGAATTGGGGTTGAAGTTACACTTAGTTACACAAGTTCTTCACAGACAGCCCTGGAAGAAAAGGCGCTATAAGTTGTCTCCTCACTTCCTTTTGTTGTTTTTCTCTCTTGGTCATGATGATAAGCTTTTGTAACATGCAACAGACCATCATGAACCATAATATCCACTCTTCCAAGTGCAGCAGAGCTCTTCCAGAATGTTCCAGGCAGCAGAAGAAGTGTTTCATCATTACCAATGGTCAGCTGAACACATTTTGTGTGGCAACCTGGCTTTCATGAGTTGCATACTGCAGTTATTAGCCATGTCATCAGTGGAATGCCCTTGTCACCCTGTAACCATCCAAATGTCAAATGCACTGCAGGGTATGTTGAAATTAAGCATTAACCATTGTTGTCATGTCTCTAGATTGAAAGGCTTGCTAATACCAACTGCCTAAACAGATAGCCCTTTAGCTCTAGCAGCACTAGACCTCAACACCAAGTTCTGCAGGTGAAGAGCAAAAGACATTGGGAATGTAAATAGAGCAACAGAGAAATAATGGACTTAGCACTTCATATCAGCATTATTTTGGTGGGACATATTGGAACTTAGACTGTTTTGTTCTGATTCCTGTCTTGGACATGTAACACCGTCTGGATCAAAATCCCTGAATTCCCAACCTAATAATACTGTGAGAATATGTCCACTAATAATAATAAACTTTATTGTCACAGTTAGGCTTATATGAACACTGCAATGAAGTTACTGTGAAAAGCCCATAGTCGCCATATTCCGGTGCCTGTTTGGGTACACAGAGAGAGAGTTCAGACTGTCCAAATTACCTAACAGCACGTCTTTCCGGACTTGTGGGAGGAAACCGGAGCACCCGGAGGAAACCCACGCTGACACAGGGAGAACGTGCAGACTCCAGAGACAGTGACCCAAGCCGGGAATCGAACCTGGGACCCTAGAGCTGTGAAGCAACAATACTACCCACTGTGCTACCATGCTGCCCTTGTGCAACCGTGCTGCCCCTACACAGTTTAAGAATGTGGCTCACCACCACCTTATCAAGGGTAATAAGAGACGAGCTATAAAATGCTGGCCGTGCATGCAAAAATCATATTCCATAAAAAAATGTTTTAAAATAAAACCTTGCTGTACTCTTGTCTGAATTCAAACTGCTGATTCTCCTGGGAGCAATTGGGGTACAATTTAATTATCCCTTGGAAAAAACAAGGGTTAAGTATTGAGTAATGATCTCTTTGTCGAAATAATGGCAAGTGTTGATGAAGGTAGTGCAATTGATCTTGCAAATCTGAATCTTCATAAGGCAGTTGAAAAGTGCTACATTATAAACTATTTTTTTCATAAAACTAACTTTCTGGTTTTGCATAGTTTATTAAGCTATGTTTCAAATAATAAATCTGTTCAACTTATTTGTATCAACAAGCACTCTGAAATAATGAGCTTAATCAGTAGAATTGAAACTACATCCTGAGCACTGACTCAAAAAATAATCGTTTCCAATAAATTTAACATTTATCCAGGAGTGAAACCTAATTATTTTCAAACCTCTGTAGAAAACATCATTTGCTTTGATTTCTATTTTATTTGAATATCAAATTTTGATTTAAGTGTAAATATTTGTTTGCTAATGCTCTTTGGGACATTTCACTATGTCAAATACGCTGCATGTCAAATATGCTGTATAAATGCAATCTGTCATTGTTTACACTGTAAAGTGCTAGACCATTACAAATAATAGCAACATTTAGAACATGCTATTTAATAGCCATGCCGGGAACCGATCCGGCCCTCCTGGTTGACGAGACAGGCTAACAGCAACTTTTCTAAAGTGTTAGGCATAAACCTTTAGCTCCTTGAGTGAATTGTCAGTTAATTAGAGACACTGGATAGAATTATATCACATTTATTTCTCATCAGCAAACAACACCATTTCACAGTACCAACCCGATAGGTTTTTCAGCATTTTTAAATTCATTGATGGGATGTTGGTGTCTCTGGCTAGGCCAGCATTTGTTGCCATCTACCTGCACCACCTTACCAAAGGTTACCTCTTAACTGACTGCCGCTAGCAGCACGTGTTCTTTTCAGATGAAGTCTTCAGAGAATTTCCATAATCAATGAATGAAAATGTCTCAGAAAATCTCCCAATATATTCTCAGAGGTCCTGCTCACATCTCCAGCAGCAACGATCATGAAATGGTGAGTATCCCTTCATATAACCCTTGAGGTTGACATCAACACTGTGTGCATCATTATAATGCATCCCTCTCCCTTCTAGATATGTTTGTCCAATCAGTTTGGATTATTTTGCATTAGAAACCAAATGTTAACTCTGTGTAATGCAATCAGCAAGACTAAAATGTTTAATTTTTGTTATACTATCAAACAACTCCTATCCTCACCACCTGATTGCCCAGTACATCCATATTAGAATCCTTTGAAATCCCTTCATGACTTTCCATCAGTCTGTTTTTCTGTGCTCCACCAGTCTTCAGCTGGAACTCTGGAGTTCTCTTTCTAAATCAGTTGCCTCATTACATTTCTCTCCATTTTCAAAGGCCTTCACAAAGCCTATCTCTTTCAATGTGTCTTTGGTAACCTCCACAATCCACCACTTTCCTTCCTTACTCTCATTGTCTCTTTGTAAAGTTGCATGGAACATTGTGTGATGGGAAAGTCATTGTATGTAAATTGTAAGGTTTTGCTGGTTGGCTTATCTAATGCTTGCCAAACCCTGATTGGTACATAAAATTGTAATCCTATCCTAGCGTCTTCTTGTATTCCATTTTTATTGAAAAAGATGATCATTTATATTTCACCATACAAGTGTTAAAAGCAACGCAATCCAAACATCAAAGAAAAGGACATGTTCAATAGCAAGCAGTTCAATTGAATAGTTAGATACCTAAATCAAAACCAAAGTGGTAATAAAAATTGTCGACCAATGTTGTTCCAATGTGATTCATTCTGTATGTCCAAAGATAGCCTTAGCAGCAGTCAGAATTGTTTTCCCATAATTCTGATAGTTGAAGATTATTTCATACAGTTTCTATTAACATTTCCTCAATCAGATGGATGTCACTGGAGACAGTAGTTGTGCAACCATGTGAGCCTTGCTATTATTGTATGGAACCCATGATGTGGGTTGCTCGCTTGTTGCTCCAGTTGCTCCACCTGCACCTGTAGACTTAATTACCTGTAAAGACTCACATTCAAAGTATTGTCTTGCGTCTTTGACTTTGTCTGTATATATCTTTCTGGAATCCACCTCTTCATTCACCTGAGGAAGGAGCAGTGCTCCGAAAACTAGTGATTCAAAGTGAATCTCTTGGACTTTAACCTGGTGTTGTGAAACTTCTTATTGTATGGAACAAATAATCATTCATGGAGACAGTCTGGAGATCACCAGATCAGTCCAAAATGTAAGTGAGAGTGAAAATTGTCTTTTGGCATCTTCACAGGCATGATTTTCACTGTACACATGAGGAATGTGTGAGCCAGACACGATGGCACCTCGGGGGGCCTTTCTGTGGAATTGAGGCCCCTAGGTGGTCAGCCTCAGGGCAGGGTGGCACCCTGGCATTCAGCCTGGAACCTGGCCACCTTGGCACTGCCAGCCTGGCACCTTTGCACTATCACCTGGGCACCCTGGCAGTACCACCCTACAACATAAAGGGTACCTAGGTGGCACTGCCAGGCTGGAGGGGGCACTGCCAGGGTGCCAGGCTGGCACTACCAAGGTGCCCAGGTGCCTGATTTCCTGTAGCAGGGGTCGGGCCCAAGAAGCGGGGGCTTGCCCATAAGGGGTGCTCAAGGACTCCAGAAGAGATTGGTTGGATGAAGTGGGGCGAGGTACTGAAGCTGCAGTAGGGGCACAGTGGGAGGCCAAAAGATTGGGGCTGCCTTTAAAAATGGTGCCTCGATCCACAAGTAGTCTTCTTGCACTGGCAAGCTGAGCTTGTCAGTGCAGGAAATGACAAAAGACTGGCCTCGATGGGTCGATCCTTGCCAAGCAAAGTTTAACTTTTGGCCACTGAATCATGCCATTCATCTTAGTACCTGAGGGGCCAGAGCAAACTTACCAACTACCCCACTCCTCAACCTCACATCACTCAGGTAGCAGATTGTGGAAGTTCTAGTTAAAGTGAGGTAGCTGGCACATAGTGGTGGTAACAAAGAGTTTAAATTTTAAAGTAAAAGTTATTGGAGGGTTGTTGTGGATTACTTTCTGGGGTGTAAAAGTTGTTCGACCACAGAGATTTTGCAATTCATTTATGTACATCCCTGGTTTGTGACGATGATGTTCTGTGTTATAGTGGTAAAGCTATAGCAGTCTTTATGTGGCAGGTAGGAGTGACAGAGGCAGAAGGCAAAAATGTATTTGGTTGCTACACTTTAATGAATAGTAAGCACTGAGCAACAAGTCACTGCCTCTTTCCTGGTGGCACAAATACATGGCAAATTTGTTGAGAGGTTGGGGTTTTGAATTTATCCAGTCATAGAATGTGAGCAGCACTGGCATGGCCAGCAATTATTGCCATTCCTAACTACCATTGACAAGGTGATAATGAGCCACTTTCTTGAACGGTTGCAGTTTGTGCGCTGTAGGTGCATACATTATAGGGAGGGAGTTCCATGTTTTGACCCAGTGAAAGTACATGAATGGCAATATATTTCCAGCCAGGGGCTGGTTTAGCTCACTGAGCTAAATCGCTGGCATTTAAAGCAGACCAAGCAGGCCAGCAGCACGGTTCAATTCCCGTACCAGCCTCCCTGGACAGGCGCCGGAATGTGGCGACTAGGGGCTTTTCACAGTAACTTCATTGAAGCCTACTCGTGACAATAAGCGATTTTCATTTCATTTCATTTCATGTGTGACTTGAAAGGAAGCTTGCAGATGGTGATGTTTCCAAATGTCTGCTGCCCTTATTTTTCAAGGTAGTCGAGGTAGCTGATATCGGAGATCCGATTGAAGAAACCGTGGCAAGTTCCTGCAGTTGTTATGCTGATAGGGAAGGGAGTGAATGGTTAAGCTGTGAATGTGGTGCCAATCCAGTGAACTTCTTTGTCCTGGATGTTGTTGAGCAACTTAAGTGTTGTTGGAGTTGCACTCATTCAGGCAAGTGGAGGGTAGTCTATCACACTTCTGATTTAAGCCTTGCAGATGATGGTAAGTCCCTGGTGAATCAGGAGGTAAGCAACTCACAACAGAACCCCCAATAAATCCCTGAGCTGCTTTTGTAGCCACAGTAATTACACTGCTATTCCAGTTAAATTTATTGTCAATGGTAACCCCCATTCTGTTGATGGCGGGGGATTCAAAGATGCTAATGCTGTTGAATGTCAAGCAGTGGTGGATTGAACTCTGCATTAATGGAGTTGATCTTTATCTAGCATTTTTGTGACGTGAATATTATTTGATACTTACCAGCCCTAGCCTGAAAATTGTCCAGGTCTTTCTCCATACGAGCAGCTTAATTGAGGAACTTTAACTGGAAATAAATACTCTGCACTCATCGGTGAACGTACCCATTTATGACCAAATGAAAGGAAATTTTCTGAGCATCTGAAGATGGATGTCCCAGGTCTAGGATGGTTGGCTTTCATCAATCACAACTTTGTGCTAGATATGATGATGTCAAGGGCAGTCACATTCACCTCACCCCTAGAGCACCCGGGGGCAGCACGGTAGCATGGTGGTTAGCATAAATGCTTCACAGCTCCAGGGTCCCAGGTTCGATTCCCGGCTGGGTCACTGTCTGTGCTGAGTCTGCATGTCCTCCCTGTGTGTGCGTGGGTTTCCTCCGGATGCTCCGGTTTCCTCTCACAGTCCAAAGATGTGCGGGTTAGGTGGATTGGCCATGCTAAATTGCCCGTAGTGTCCTAAAAAGTAAGGTATGGGGGGGGTTTGTTGGGTTACGGGTATAGGGTGGATACGTGGGTTTGAGTAGTGTGATCATGGCTTGGCACAACATCGAGGGCCGAAGGGCCTGTTCTGTGCTGTACTGTTCTATGTTAACCTAGAGCCGGAGCATGAGGAGGAGGAGGCTCCATGAACATCCACATCGTCATACATGTTGGGGACCAACACGAGTGCCAAAGACACTAGCTCCTCTGTCCATGCTTAGACCATGGCTGAAATCAGCTCTGGAACTGAATAACTCCGGTGGAACCCAAATTGAGCATTGGCAAGTAACTTATTACTGAATAAGTATTGCTTGATTGTACTCTCAAAGACACCTTTTTCGGTGATTGAGAGTAGGCTGATAGGACAGTAATTGAATGGAAGGATTTGTCCTGCTCCTTGTGGACAGCTCATATCTGGGCAAATGTCCACATTGTCAAGAGAATGCTGGTGCTGTAGTCATATTGGATGAGAGGCACAGCAGCTTTAGAAGTTGAAGTTGTCAGGATGAAAGTTGAATATTGCCAAAGGCTAGCCTTTGCTTTTTGCAGTGCCCTCAGCCATTACTTTATGTCGTATGAATGAATTGAATTGTTTCAAGCCAGTATTCTGTGGTGGCGGAGACCTCAAGAGGAGACCGAGATGGATCATCTACTCAAAGCTCCAAACTGAAGGTGGTGGCAGACACTTTCTTGTCTTTGGCACTCGTGTTGGTCCCCAACATGTATGAGGATGTGGATGTTCATGGAGCCTCCTCCTCCTCATGCTCCGGTTTGTTGTTTAATTGTCCACACTTTTCACAATTGAATTTGGCAGGATTGCAGTGCTTTGATCTGATCCATCAGTATGGGATAGCTATCAATAGCTTGCTGCATCCACTGGTAGCATGCACACAGTTCTGTGGTACCACCTCATTTATAGGGGTCCATGGTGCTATATCTGGCATGTTCTTCAGCATGCCTCATTGAACTAGGGTTGCCCCCCTGCCTTGAAGATCATAGGTTAGAATGATTCACAAACTGGGTCACAAAATTATAAATTGTAGTGAAATATATTTCTGTTGCTGCTTTTATTTCTATTACCACTATAATAGGAGACATGGTGGCACAGTGCTTAGCGCTGCTGCCTCACAGCGTCAGGGACCCAGGTTCAATTCTGGCCTTGGATGACTGTCTGTGTGGAGTTTGCACGTTCGAGCTGTGTCTGCGTGGGTTCCTCCGGGTGCTCTGGTTTCCTCCCACAGTCCAAAGATGTGCAGGTTAGGTGGATTGGCTGTGTTAAATTGCCCCTTAGTGTCCAAAAGGTCAGGTGGGGTTCTGGGGATAGGGTGGGGGTGGGGCCCCAGGTAGGGTGCTCTTTCGGAGGGTTGGTGCAGACTTGATAGGTCGAATGGCCACCTTCTGCACTGTCTTCAAAATTATTTTGTGTTGCATTTAATTTCTGGGATGATATCCCAGATTTGAGGTGTTTTCTGAAATTAGTGCATTTAACTTGTTACCACTTAGCAGATTCATGTAAACGATGCTTGTGTGTAACCTAGGGCTCTGAACATGGCACCATTTAATCTGGGTGCAAAGTATTCACTAAACAGAAGCAGAAAGCTGAGACTGTTCAGTTCACAGGAATGAATACAGAGGGTGTACACCGAGTTTAATGAGTTACATGGCTCTTAATAATTTAACAGTACATTGCAGGGCCAGTGAAATAAACCATTTGCTCCAGTCAATTGACAGGCTTTAAATTATACATTTTTTTGATGAATTATTCTGTATTTATTAAAGTGAGGGGTTTCAAACACTAGGAATAGAATTTTCACGCTTTTTAATCACTGTTGGCACCGAATGCTTTCAGGTCAGGAATAAGAAATGTCTCATAAAGAGCAAGACTCGCTCTGCTGGTCCAATAAAGTGTTTGAATTCCATCTCAACAGTCTGGCTGAAGTCCAGTAGAATGGCCATTCATCCAGTTTTACACCAGACAGTCCCAGGTTTAGCTGGTCTGTGCACGGTCGGTGCTGAGTGCTTTTATGGTCGGTATACTCGGGTTAGAACAGAAGGATCATTTAATGAGCTTTGCGTACAAAGTAGTTTTGCAAAATCACTTTAACATACGGGGCAAACATATTCCTCTGGCTGTTTGTAATAGGCAGAGTGCAGACTGTACTCAACCAGCCGGCCATAACAAAATCCAAAATCAAATGTCTGCTCTTAGATGTGATTATGCGATTGGGCAGCACTTGTTGAACAATCCTGGATGCACCAATAGCCACACTAACAACCAATTTAAGGTAGTCAATTTGTAACATGGCTCACATACACTTGCTGGAAATTATATGCATTCATACATAAAGACCCAGGGCGGAATTCTCCACTCCCCATGCGGCGTGAGAGAATCACGGGAGGGCCTCCCGACGTTTTTTACGCCCCCCTGGCGTCCCCAGCGATTCTCCCCCCCTCCCCCAGCTTGATGGGCCGAGCGGCCGGCCCGTCACGCCCGTTTCACCACGGCAGCAACCACACCTGGTTGCTGCATTCGTGAAACGGGTGCCAGATGCTCGTTTGGGGCATCTAGGGGCCCGATTAGCACGGGAGCACCGCGACTGTGCTCAGGAGGGGACAGGCCCGTGATCGATGCCCACGCATGTGCGGTTCGTGCTGTCTGCACGATGAAGTCATCTGCGCATGCGCGGGTTGGACCCGGCAACCCGCGCATGCGCGGATGATCTCACAAATGCGCCGTTATGCGCGTCATTTCCGGCGCGACGAGGTCGCGGCCGGGAAAGACGGAGGCCCGCTCCTAGGTGGGGGTGAATTAGGTGCAGGGAGCAGGCCCCGAGGCCGTCGTGAACCTCAGCCGATTTCATGACGGCCATCGAGATTTTTATCGGGAGCGGAGAATACCGCCCCCATTCTTTGAGAGCAAAAGGAATACATTCAAGCCATGTCCCTTATTTAACACAAGACCCTGCTCCCATTCCCACATGTCTGTCATTGGCCTGCTGCAATGTTCCAGTGAAACCCAACGCAAACTGGAGGAACAACATCTCATTTTACGATTAGACACGTTGCTACAGCTTTCTAGTCTCAACATTTAATTCAACAACTTCAGATGATTAGCTGTACTCCACCTCAGATGATTAGCTCTACCCCATCTCGACCCATTTGCTTTCATCCCAGTTCATTTCAACTGTCTTTAACCATTTCTTCATTTCTTTGTATATATTTACCCCCCCCCCATCTTCTCCACCTTTCCTTACCCTTTCTCCCCTTTGCTTCCCCCTTCCCCTTCCCCGACATCTACATCTGTCACAGTTTATCCTCTGATGTTAATTTCTCTGCTGTTTGGCCTTTTACACCTTTTGTTCTCTCTGGGGACTGCCATTAGCATTCTTTCCCCTTGGTTTCTGTGGCTACGACTCATATTTCATTCTCACTCCACAGTATAAACATTTCCCACTTTCTCTGTCTTTTAGCTTTGACAAAGGGTCATCTGGACTCGAAACATTAGCTCTTTTCTCTCCCTACAGATGCTGCCAGACCGGCTGAGATTTTGCAGCATTTTCTCCTTGGGGGCCCTTATTTGAATTACCTTGGAGCTTAGAGAGCCTATCATTCCCACTGCTTTCTCCATGGTTACAGCTTGACCAATCAGAGTCAACTTGCCAACTAATCAGCACCATTTTCTCCTGTAGTACAAATTTTGTAATTGTTTGAAATTTGACATGCTTTTTTTTGTCCTGATGAATGCAAGATGAAAAACTTTAGCAGCATGTCTCTCTTTTCAGTAATATAGGGCAAAGTGGAGTCATATTTCCTGGAGGGAATACTCAACTCACTCACTACCTTTGGTGTGAGGCCATGTGGAGGGCAGCACGGTAGCATGGTGGTTAGCATAAATGCTTCACAGCTCCAGGGTCCCAGGTTCGGTTCCCGGCTGGGTCACTGTCTGTGCGGAGTCTGCACATCCTCCCCGTGTGTGCGTGGGTTTCCTCCGGGTGCTCCGGTTTCCTCCCACAGTCCAAAGATGTGCAGGCTAGGTGGATTGGCCATGCTAAATTGCCCGTAGTGTCCTAAAAAAAAGTAAGGTTAAGGGGGGGTTGTTGGGTTACGGGTATAGGGTGGATACGTGGGTTTGAGTAGGGTGATCATTGCTCGGCACAACATCGAGGGCCGAAGGGCCTGTTCTGTGCTGTACTGTTCTATGTTCTATGTTCTACATAGCCAATTGTAGTTTCAAACCTTCCTTCGGGGCAAGGGGTCCAACCCTAACCCTAACCGTAATCTCCCTGGACAATTTGTAAATACACCTTACCTCAATGACACATGTTTGGGGAGCAGGGATTCTCTATACCACTTTCGAGACATTCAAATTACTAACTTCTGGGAGAGGTCTGCATGTGCCCATCACCTGCCCCTATGAATATGCACCAAATGCAGAGCTGCAGTGGAAATTGCAACTGGTACAAGGGGTTGGACACAACACCCTGAATGTAAGTAGGTGCAAGTGGGGAATTGAGAGCTGCCCTGGTAACACGGCCCTGCCTGGCCTGTCCCTGGTCTGCTGTGGATTCGCTGAGACTCGTTATGTGCTATGGTGATAAATGGGCGAGGCTGGTTTACTCATACTGAAGAGTTCTACCTCCAGCTTCTACATCAGTGCCAATAGCTTGACAAGGAACTGAGACAAGGGCTTGACTCAGATTTACACTCAGTGGACAACATTTATCGTCCCCCTGTGATGTTGTTAAGAATAATAAAGGGAGCTCTCAGCTGACGTGTGGCTGATTTACACACAAGCACAACTAGTTCTAGTGTTGTAATAAACCCCACAGAAATACCCTGATTGATCTCCCCAGGAGACCCATGGAATATGAACTTCCCCATTAGTGGGCGGAGGCCCACCCAACTGGGGCACAGAAGAACATAGCATAAAGGCTGGCCTGAACAGGGAAATGCATGTTGGTTGTCCCATTGGGACTGTACTGTGTAAATATACATGCTGCCACAAACAGACATTTTGTGACCATAAATAAATCAGCGTTCACCTTGTCATTTGGCTTCCTGGGTCTCAATAGGTGTATTTTGTAGTTCTGAGCTTTTGGATGGCATCATCTCTGTGCTCGGTGTGGCAGTGCTGATGCCTTTCTATCCACACCACAGCACTGCTGGTCTAGGGTCTGGTATTCTTGGCTTCCAGCAGTGGCCACTCTAAGTTGTAAGGCTGCCAACTCTGCTTGGCCTGAAGGTTTCATTGCATGGCTGTCCACCTGAAATCACACCACCCTCCTAAACATGTATTTTTACCCCAATTTGATTATCTTTTAAAATGGATAAATGAATGTATTCACATACAATGGGGAGAAAAAAACACAATTCCCTTTGAGGACCCAATAGTCTTTCTCCGGGCAACACAAATGTACAATATTATGGTTGCTGGAAATTTCAAATAAGAACAGAAAATGTACTCAGCAGGTCAGGCAGCATATGTGTGAAGAGAATCACAGGATTCCACGCTTAGTGGAGGTGCAGGAAGACATGTTGATAATGGCTTGGTGGGATTTATGTTTCATATTTCATTAAGATGTTTTAATTTTGCTTTGAATTCAAGATAATTTTCATTTGGTAAATTAGATGTGATTTAATTATCTGGGAGTGGCATGGTGGTACAGTAGTTAGCGCTGCAGCCTCACAGCTTCAGGGACCCAGGTTCAATTCTGGCCTTGGGTGACTGGGAGTTTGCACTTTTCACCCGCATCTGCGTGGGTTTTCTCAGGCTGCTCCGGTTTCCTCCCACAGTCCAAAGATGTGCAGTTCAGGTGGATTGTCCATGATCGAATTTCCCTTTAGTGTCCAAAGATGTACAGGTTAGTTGTGGTTAAGGGGATAGGGCAGGGGAATTGGCCTTGGTCGGGTGCTCTTTCAGAGGGTCGGTGCAGTCTCGATGGGCTAAATGGCCTCCTTCTGCACTGTAGAGATTCTATTCTATGATTCTAAAACAAAACACAAAGGTTCAAGAATCACGATATGGAAGTTGAAGAATAAGGCTTTGTCTATTAGCATTGCCCAGAGCAGAAAAGATCAAGAGGTAAAGCACAAACGGGAGACTGAGTTTTAGAGTTAGACAGGATACAAAGGTTTATGGGTCAAATAAATGAATCATTCTGAAGACAAAAATCATTAATGGGTGTTTTTTTTTGTCTAATTAATGTTTTCTATAAAATGAGGCATTCTACAATATATATTTTAGCAGTCATACTTCACTGAGGAAGTAACTATTTATGGAAATAGACCATTGGCTTGTCATGGATTCACTGTCACTATCTGTCCTTGCGCAGCCAAATCTTTCATAGGCCCACTGAGGAAAAGGCTGTTACTATCTGAATATGATTGATGGACGTAAGAGAGGGAGCTGGAGCTCAGGAGAAAAACTGTCAGCGCGGCCGACAGCCTAATGGGATTCAATAGGTTGAGATCTTGGATAAAGAGTCAAAATATGAAATACTTGGATTGCTGAGAAGACAGGTATTTCAAACTGAAAATGTTCAACCTTCAAAGTAATTGTTCACACTTTTACATCAGTTCATTCGCACTGAGAATTCTGCAGTCACGTATCTATCGCTCTGCCTACTGAATTCTTGCATTTGAGGGGAGGTAGTCTGCTTCATTGCTCCCTGGGCACATGAACAAAATTACCGCAACCAATTAGTGAGAAAGTATCAATGACTGCAGTTTACAATTTCCAGCTGAACGGAAAACCTCCCCTGTTGTTGGAGCAGTTTCCTGCTGCACTGAGGGTTATACGGGTTGAACTGGGTTTTCACGTTGCTCCTAGGCTGTTCTGTTGAGCAGACACTCTTCAAAGAAATGGGCACAAGATCACTGAATAGGTTTCAATTAATGAGGTGATTGTGGTGAATGTAACTTGGTAATTCACACTGTATTTACCAATACCTTTGTAAGCGCAGTAGCATTATCCGACCACTAGGGGGAGTAGCTCTGGGATTGCTCAGGAGTTTGTACAGGGCTCCACCCTTGGCTCCGCCCATGACGCCTCCCCCCCCCCCCCCCCCCCGTGCTGCTGTATAATTACCCTTGTCTAGAGTCAGCCTGCAGTTTACTGAGAGTTCATCAACGGGTAACAGGCTGGCTCTGTATTAAGTAGATTAAAACCACTGTTCATATCGGAAAGCACGTGTCTGGTGAATTGATGGTTCCATCAGTGATTTAATCTTATTCCTTCAAATGGTATAACCTAATGTTTGCCGTGAAGGAATCCAGCTGTTTGTTAAGTGAGTTCAGTGCCCATAACCTCAACCTGACTGCTAATCAATTCCCAGCTTTTGATCAGATCCTGGTTCCAGGGATGAGAAACTTAAGTTATGTAGAGAGATTGGAGAAGCTGGGAGTGTTCTCCTTGGAGAGGAGAAGACTAAAGAGGAAATTTGATAAAAATGCTCAAAATAATGATGGGGCTGGACAGGGTAGATGGGGGAGAAACTATTTTCACTCATGAAAGGATCAAGAATGAGAGGGCACAGATTCAAAGTGATTTGCAAAAGAATTAAGTGCAATGATCAAAAAAGCTTTTTCACACAACGAGTGGTTCAAATCTGGAAGGTGGGTGCGGGGGGTTCCCTGGGGTGGGGGGGGGGGTCCCTCGATCAAAGCCACTCAGTACCTGATTGAGTGGCTGGACATCAGGAAGGGGAGAGGGGTGCCCATGAAGAGCCAGCTCCATGCCCTTGCTGCCAAACTCTCTGCACCCCTCTCCGCATGACCCTTATCCCACAACACATCCCCACCACCACTTCACTCACCTATGTAGCCAGGGTCACTCTGCGAACTTGGAACCCTGGTGCCTGTTGTTTCGACAGCAGCCACAACCTCTCCAGTGATGCTGCTGAGTATAAGTGCCTCTGACTGGCAAACTGCCCTCAGTAGACTTCTGCCATTGGAGTCTTGATTCCAGGACAAGGCCCATCGCTGGCCTCGACACTGCCCGATTGGCTTGTGGTTCAGTAAGCCTTCCTGAAAAGAGATGGAATGAGTCTCTCGCTGGCTGTCCAGCTGGCAGGCAAGACACCTGGTGCTGCAACAGGATTCCATCCATTATGTGTTCATTAATTTGGGCAGCACGGTAGCACAAGTGATTAGCACTGTGGCTTCACAGCGCCAGGGTTCCCTGCTAGGTCACTGTCTGTGCAGAGTCTGCACATTCTAGCCGTGCCTGCGTGGGTTTCCTCTGGGTGCTCCGGTTTCCTCCCACAGTCCAAAAGACGTGCAGGTTAGGTGGATTGCCCATCATAAATTGCCCTCAGTGACCAAAAAAGGTTAGGAGGGGTTATTGGGTTACGGGAACAGGGTGGAAGTGAGGGCTTAAGTGGGTCAGTGCAGACCTGATGGACCGAATGGCCTCCTTCTGCACTGTATGTTCTATGTTCTATGTTCTAATCACATTGCTGTTTGTATGAGGTTTGCTGTGCATAAATTGCCTGCTGCATTTTCCTGCATTACACCAATGACTGCACTTCCAATGCACTCTCATTGGACATGAAGTACTTCAGCACATTTGGCAGTTGCAGCAGCTGTATAAGAAATTGTTCTTTTTCTTTTATTATTTCTCACAGCAGTATGTCTAACGTAACTCCCAATAACAGGATAATTTGCATTCTACCATATATCAATGGTAGAATACATTCCATTGTATGCATGGTCTAGAATTTGTTGTCAACAGTTACGGAATAATGTTCACCATTAGACTCAGCTATCCACAGCTGCTTATGGTCTTTTGTGGCAACTTATGGTTGTTGAATTTTATGATTCTTTTCAGCTGGGCACACTCTGCAGGAAATCTATGGGGCTGGATTCTCCCAAAATGGGACTATGTCCCCACACCAGCTTAAAAGCATTGGAGTTTTACTTTGGAGTTTCTTGCAAAAAAGATTAATTCAATGCCCTGCAAGGGGCTGGCAGGGACCCAGAGTAATTCATGCAGCTTTAGCTGCGGATACGGGCCCCCGCACGTCCAGTCTTGAGTCTGCAGCCGCCACGCGAGCATCCCGACCGGCAATAACTGGTTAGTTCCACGCCGTTGGGAACTCGGCCGGTCGAGAGCGGAGGATCGCTGGGCTGCCCTCTGTCAATGAGCCCCCAGCCATGTGGGTCCCCAAGAATCGCCGGACCAGCACCGGGCCCGATTTCGGCGCGGGGGGTGCGGCGAATCAGCCCATGGTGTGGGCAGTAAAGGCCTGTCTCTTCAACCAATGAGACTGAAGGATCCTCACTGAGACCTGCAAAGTCTAAACAAGAAAGTATATATTAGAAAACTTAACTAATGTTAAATCATGTACAGAAAACAAAATAATAAAGTGAGGAAAATAATAAGATTAGAAAAAAGAGATATAACAAAACAAAAAGCAGGGTAGATTGGGCAATAACTGCACATGTGATACATATATATATATCGGAACTGGATTCATTTTTTACTCTATCTAAGGATTATAATATACCTTTTTCTATCTTATTGTGAACCCAATTTACATACCAGTCCAAATTATCTTGTTGTACCTTTAAAACCTCTGATGTGTTCGACCAGTTTACTTGCTGAAAGTTTTACCCAGGTGTCTTTGTTTACGAGATGAACAAAGGACAAAACAGGTTCACAGTTTAACGCAATTTTATTCACAATTGAATTACTCAAGAAAATATGACTCAGACTCAGAGCTGAGTTTTGGGTTTTACCCACACTTGGTAAAGGAGGCTGGCAGGTTTTGATCACTCGATGTTGATGTCTTCTCCGGGTTTGAAACCCAGGGCCTTTCCTTCTTGCGATGGTTGTGCCTGGGCAACTCCCAGCTTCTCTCTCCAGATCTGTTTGATGCTGCTTTCTTTATACTGGGAAGCTTGGATTGAGTCATATGTATCAACTTTGCAGCAGCCAGACCCCACTGGTTAAGGGAAAATACAGGATACTCCTGTTTACCGATGGTGATTCAATCAAGACCCATTTTCTTCTGAAACTCCCTTTATCTGACGAGCCAATAGCCCATTAAGGAGTCTGGTAGCTTCTTTTGTCTGTTCTTCGTCCTGCTACAAAGTTGATCAGCTGTGTCTGGAAGTTTGTTACATATTCATAGACTTGGAGTGGGTAATCAATAACAGGTTTATGCTTTGACTCGAGTGCTTTTGCAGCCAGAATTGATTCCAGCCAGGGTTTCATGAGGCAGCCTTTATTCCTGGTCCATGTGCCTCCCATCAGCTTGCCTTCAGTACCACAATCTCAATGGGGTGGATCTTTCTAGAAAATTAACAGTGTTTTTGACCATGCTGTTATTAATGTGAAAATCGTCTTTCAAGTTGAGGATTACGAAATATGCTGTGAAGGACCAACATATCTCCAGGATTTGTTGGCCAATGTACGCTGCTCCACCATTTTCTTCACTCAAGTGACATCTTGTCATGAGCCATCCCATTATTTTAAATACATTCTAGGTTTGCACATTAATTGCCCATTACACACACTCCTGAATGTTGTCTGATAATTAAAAGTGCAAGTACCTTTGTAACAATGTAGTCATAGTCACTGTAATGCCAATCAATCCCAGCAAGAAACAAGAACAGAAAGTTCAGCAGATCTGGCAGCATCTATGGAGAGAGAAACAGAATTAACATTTTGAATCTGCATAACTCTTCTTTAGAGCTGAGAAATCTCAGAAAGGCCCAGAAAGGGAAAATTTTGATGCTTCAATCTAACTCCTGCAGATAATCAATTGTCATTAGAGATGTTTAAATTGCCAAGTTTGAAACATTTCCACTTTTGTTTATTTTTCCATTTCATCTCTGTTTCTCTGTTAATCCAATTTGCTGTCCCTCTGTTTATTTCTCTTTCTGATTTGACACAAATTCAGTCGAGCGGACCTACTGATTGGCTGTTGCGGGGGAAATTTGCATACGCCCATTGCGATCAGCGGAACTTGAAGGTGGTTTGTGGAGGAGCTGTTGTCAAGTGACAGTTACTGCTAATTGGTAAATATTGTGATTGGTAAGTAGAATCCTTATTCCTTTCACTTATTCATTATTTGATATTATATTTGTAATCAGTTAAGGTAAAGTGTAAAAATGGCAGGAGATCCCAGACCCGTGTTATGCTCCTCGTGCTCAATGTGGGAGTTCAGGGACGCGGCCGATGCCCCTGACTCCTTCATGTGCGGGAAGTGTGTCCAGCTGCAGCTCCTGTTAGACCGCATGATGGCTCTGGAGCTGCGGATGGACTCACTTTGGAGCATCCACGATGCTGAGGAGGTCGTAGATAGCACGTTCAGTGAGTTGGTCACACCGCAGATTAGGATTGGTGAAGGAGACAGGGAATGGGTGACCAAAAGGCAGAGAAAGAGCAGGAAGTTAGTGCAGGTGTCCCCTGCGGTCATCTCCATCCAAAACAGGTATACCATTTTGGATACTGTTGGGGGAGATGACTCACCAGGGGAAGGCAGTAGTAGCCAGGCTCATGGCACCGTGGCTGGCTCTGCTGCATAGAAGGGCAGGAAAATGACTGGCAGGGTTATGGTCATAGGGGATTCAATAGTAAGGGGAGTAGACAGGCGTTTCTGTGCTCTGCTGCCCGCTGCTGGATGTGGATGCTTTAGAGAGGGTGCAGAGGAGGTTCACCAGGATGTTGCCTGGTATGGAGGGTGCTAGCTATGAAGAAAGGTTGAGTAGATTAGGATTGTTTTCGTTGGAAAGACGGAGGTTGAGGGGAGACCTGATTGAGGTCTACAAAATTCTGAGAGGTACAGACAGGGTGGATAGCAACAAGCTTTTTCCAAGAGTGGGTGTGTCAATTACAAGGGGTCACGATTTCAAGGTGAGAGGGGGAAAGTTTAAGGGAGATGTGCGTGGAAAGTTTTTTACGCAGAGGGTGGTGGGTGCCTGGAACCCTTTGCCAGCGGAGGTGGTAGAGGCGGGCACGATAGCATCATTTAAGATGCATCTGGACAGATATATGAACGGGCGGGGAACAGAGGGAAGTAGATCCTTGGAAAATAGGCAACAGGTTTGGATAAAGGATCTGGATCGGCGCAGGCTGGGAGGGCCGAAGGGCTTGTTCCTGTGCTGTAATTTTCTTTGTTCTTTGTTCTCTTTTTTAATCTGTTTATTTCTCAGTCCTTAATTTCCATGTTTTAAGGAGATGCAGAAAGCAATTTGCCATTGTTCCTTCAGGGGAGGAAAACATGGGTCAGGTACAGCAATACAAACTGCTGCAAGGAGGTGGAACTGGAGGAACTCCTTTCCCCTCAAGGTACTAAACATCCCTCCCCCTCAGGACCTCCTCCACCAGGACTCCAGGAGCCACATCTGAGAGCCACTGCACCCTCTCACTCAGGTCCTAGTTTTGATGAGATTCTAACTTCGATGTATTCAGTTATAATCTCGCAGATTGCACCATTGCCTCTTCAGTCAAGCACACACACCAAGTGTCTGAACCTTTTTGGTACTCAACAGGATTAGTAATGCAACAATACAATGGGGTAAATCTAAACTGTCTCACAACGGTCTAATCACAGCCTCATATTCCATATCTGTATAGGGAGAGCAAACCTCAATGGATCCAAAAGCAAATTTGCTGTAAAACCTCACACTGTGTCAGCCAGAATACCTCACACATGCACACGGCACGGTGGCACAATGATCGGCACTACTGCCTCACAGCTCCAGGGACCCGGTTTCAATTCCGGCCTTGTGTGACTGTCTGTGTGGAGTTTGCACTTCCTCCCCATGTCTGTGTGCGTTTCCTACAGGTGCTCCAGTTTCCACCCACTGTCCAAAGTGTCATAATATACACATCAGTAAATCATGGTGCAGACACACACTGATTGACACACTGCAAGACCAATCAACACACACAACACCACAGCCAATCACCAGTTAGAGCACACTCACTATAAAGACAGAGGGCACTAGTTTTCCTGCTCATTCGGGATGCGGCCTCTAAGAAGGACAGAGCTCACAGCTTGCAGCACAGATCTTTACCATGTGTTGATAGTATAGACTGGTTAGGATAAGCATAGGTCTTCAGTTTAATCTAACATAGTGTCGACCCACAGTGAAAGTATGTTCAACAGTTTCTAGCTTAATAAAATAGTGTTGTACTATTTCAAATGTTGGTAGCCTGTAGTGTGTTACTGCTGAGGTTGTAGCCACCTGGGTTGGCCACTTCCTCACACAAAATGGAAGAACGCAAAGGTTACAGGGAAAAATGGACATTGGCAAAGAAACCAGCAGTCTGCAGAATCCCCTGTATTCTAGCTGCCACAGAAACCAGACAGAATTGTAACTAACGAGCTGCGCATATTAAGTGAGCGATTCACGGTGATTCCCAGGCACAATGGACACAACAGTTAACTGCAATCGCTACATTCTATGGAAGGTCAGACATTCCGGCACCAGTGGAGTCTGAGACAAAGGACACCAATAAGGTGTAAGGAACCGCCCGGTGATCGAGGAACAGCCCTGTTATTGGGGAAATTCAAATCAATCGATTGGGAAGAGACCCAATCGATTGCAGATTTATAGAGGGTCCGCCCAGAAAGACGCGAAGCCCCTGGGACCTATAAAAGTCAGGTCCCAGGACTGATTCGTTCTCTTAGCCGGCCCTCACAGCAGAACATCTTAGCAGCTCTCAAAGAACCTTGAGAAGGAAAGGCCTGGTCAGCAGCCGCCATCAATTAAGTGTCATACAACGCACGTTATGAGAGTAGACACTCCTGACCACTTTAGTCCACACCAACTGGAAGCCTGCGGATCCAGGACAAAGCAAGAGGCCATTGCTCCCTGATCCGGCAGTTCCCTTATTCCAGATAAGTATTGGCCTGTTAGTGGTAGGAATTTTAGTTTTAGTCTTTTAGTTTTATATGCGTAAGTAGTAGATAACTGTATTATAATAAACATGTCTTGTTTGAACTTACTAACTGGTGTATTGAGTTATTGGCCTGAACTTGAACTTGAATCTTGTGGCGGTATCATAACGATACCTGGCGACTCTAGAGCTAAGGAATAAAACAGAGCCAAATTGAGTGTAAAGCACACTCACCCAGAACGTAACAAGGTAACTGCAGTCTCCAGAGTACAGATCCAGAGTACCCAACACATCAGGTCTGCAGGTTAGGTGGATTGGCCATGCTAAATTTCCCCTTAGTGTCCAAAAGTGTAGGTAGGGTTTCTGGGTTAAGGGGATAGGGTGGATGCGTGGGCTGGGTAGGGTGCTCTTTCCAGGTGCTGGTGCGGACTCAATGGGCCAAATTGCCTCCTTCCACACTGTAAATTCTATCATTCTATGATTCATTGAGAGTGGATGAGTGGAGTCACATAGATCCTGCACGAAAATTGCATCTCTAAGCCCTTGAGTGTGAAACCTACAAAGTGCCTGTTTTAGCACCTGAAGCCAAGTTCAAATTATACTCATTAGAAATTGGAACCAAAATTGCATGCTTAAAAAACAGACTTTCACACAAATGTGCCTTCTGAGAAAAGTATCTCTTTAGTTTCACCCATTCATATTGCGACCCTACCCATGACAACCGCCACCCCTGCCACGGTTGGTCCTGTTGTTCACTGAGACCTCAATCCCTGTTGGGTTTCATAATGCCATTATCAGTTCACAGATCCAACAAATTATGCTGCAAAATCTTTTTGCATTGAAGGATATAAAGAATAGTTGAACCATAAGGTGACTTATTCCAATGGCGTCCGGCCCATTAATTATGCTCCCAGCTCATTAAAGTAAGGTACAAGGTAAGGGAAATAGGTTCGTTCCATCTTTTTTACAAGATAAGGGAAATAGGTTAGTTCCATCTTGTTACAGCTAAAAATGATGAGTCAGAGTTATAACAATCCTACATTGAATTCATATTAACAGTGACATTTTAACAAACTCAAATGATAAAGCGTTGACCTAAAGCTACATTTGGTTAGAGCTTCTGTTATAGTCAGCATTTCATTAAATGTTAATTTCAATATGGGTACTTGATTAACAGTGAGTTTATAGTCAGCATTACATTGCACTTACTTTTGCACAGTTAAAGACATTAAGAATTTAAGTAGCTATTATAAAACTGACAAGAGTATTTAAATTATTTATCACCAGCAGATGTTGATGCATCATTGCATTTCAACCATGGCTGGGACAGTTCAGTCTGAGGTCGATATATGACTGAAATAGTACATTTACCACTGGGCCTCTTTAGTAGTTTGACTTCATGGCACCAGTGGTCCTAATTCTTTGTGAAAGCTCTATTTCTTTGGGGAACACAGGTGATGAGTACAGTTTGTGCTACCATCTCACAGCATCACCTGGTTCACAACCTAGTCCAATTGCCAGGCACAGATTATTTATGGTGGTGTTGGTCCTCAGCTTTACTTGAAGATGTGAAGCCATGTACTGTGGCAACGCCCACCACAAATGTTACTTTTGCTTATTGTTATTTGTGGGATCTATGTGCAGAAATTGGCTGCTGTGTTTCCTACATTACACAAATGGCTCCATTTTAAAAGTACGTCATTGGTTGTAAATTGCTTGAGGAAGTCCTGAGAACTTGAAAGGCACTGTAAAAATGCAAATCCTTCTTTTTCCTCTCTGTCAGCTTTATGTTGAATCTCTGTTAACCTTACAATTTCAGCTCTTTTATTTCATATGCTTGCTGCTCTGGTTTGAGTTACTCTGTATGCCTCTGTATGATCTAACTATGTCTAAATGGGCAAGCTACTGTGAAGAGGTGTCCTGCTGACTTATTTACAAACAGATAGATCATCCTTTGCGCACTTGCATTTCACTGATAAATCCCATTGGGTTTAAATATTAATGCCCAGTTCAGTATAGTTAATGGTATCCCTGCTGCTGTGCCAATTATTTCATCTTGGATACAAAGCTTAGATGGGATTTCCTTCGGGCCTCCCTGTTACCCTGAGAATGCTGCCAAAGAATGTTATTAGTAAAAAACATTCTTGTTTATTTACAGATCTGTACATACATACTGTTGTACTTCTGCTTCCCAGCAGAACTCAGTCTCTTAGTCATGTGTCATTGCACCATTGTTACATCAGTAGTTATATTAGTATTAGGTGCTCCTGATAATAACACTTTACTCTATATCCCACCCCCCCCCCCCCACCCCATGGCCGTAGCAATTACATAATGATGCACGCAGAACATTTAGTTCTTTAACTGATAGAATGATTTATTAACAAACACATGGAAAGATAATTAATGAACTATATTACAGACAGTAATTAATAAATTAATTCAGTGAGTTTTCCTGGAGCTACTTCTAGTAAGACTACCCTCTTGTATGACTTACTACCAACTGGCGGGTGTCTTGAATCACATAGTCGATCTCTAACACCACCAGGTGGTTGGAGGTCACATTGCTAACTATATACAAAACTGTGCACTGCATAACACCACACCCCCCCATCCTACCCACACACCCCCACCCTCCCCACACCGCCGCCAAGTCTGAATCCCAAATATGTACATCCTCCTACATCTCGATCTAAGTCTCAGGGCCAGTCTTTCTTCTGCCCTGACCAATCTCCTTGACCTGGTCCTGATTTCAATTTGTGGTTGAAGATGAACTGCACTCGCTTGTCATTCAGTCAGAATGTCTTCCACCCTGGATGGTTGTTGAGTTTCTACTTGTTTCTGGCTACTTGTCTCCATCCAGATCTAAATGGTATATCCAAAGTTCCATTGAGTACCTTCCCAATGATATCAAGGCTCTTCTGTTACTTCTGGTTGTCACATGATCCATCCCAAATATATAAGATCTCGGCCATGGAACTCTTTCTATTACAATATCTTCTTTCAGTTGATCTGGTATCCACACCCTCTCTCCAGGCTGTAGATATTTCAGGGGGGATTCTCCTTTCCGGGGACTAAGTCCCCACGCCGGCAGGAAAACCGGTGCCAACCACTTCGGTGTCAACAGCCCCTGAAAGTGCAGAATTATGGAAAGCTTCGTTAGCAGACAGAGGACAGTGAATCATCAAATCATAGAATTTACAGTGCAGTAGGAGGCCATTCGGCCCATTGAGTCTGCACCGGCCCTTTTAAAGAACACCCTACCTAAGCTCATACCTCCACCCTATCCCCATAACCCAGCGACCTAACCTTTTGGACATTAAGGGCAATTTATCATGGCCAATCCACCTAAACTGCACATCTTTGGACTGTGGGAGTGTTGACTTCTATATTTTGAAGTGAACCACAAGTTGTTTCTTATATTGACCGAATGACCACACAACTAGTGTATTAGTTCAAAGACAGTTCATTGATAACACAAGACTTATTACTATATGCAATGTACATGTGACTATGCACTAAGCTAGACCTAACAACTAAGATCACCTTTACTTAACTTCGGGATGACCGGCTCTGTGCGAGATAAGGCCTTTATCTGTGCCCACATGGGTAGGTTGGAAGTCTTCAGATTCATCTCGGCTGGGCTTGTCCTTCAGGTAGCGATCGCGGGTCCTTGAACTCGGCTGGTTGATATGCTGCAGTTTGTCACACACAGGCCGATCCAAAAGAGGCCAGTCCTTCAGTTTGCAGTTCTTCTTATTCTCCTGGGCTTTTGCGCCCTTTGGGGCGGTCCTAGCTCAAGATCCAATAGATCGATAGGGTTTTGATCACCCTCATTGATCTTGGCCAATTAGGGGCAGATACCTCAGTGGCTGGGCGGGTCCTAGCTGCCATTTAAATATGCACGTAGGCCTTTCCAAATAAAGGGAAATGGCGCCGGTTACTCTGCTACTGTTATAACTCCTTGATTCAAACTCTATTGTCCTGGAGGAAATGAGGATTGACCTTAATGGATACAAGTTTCAGTCAAGTCTGGCTTCTTTGGACAATACACAGAGGCTGTGTACTTGTCTGTGTCCAAGCTGACCGCAATTTCCATGGTCCTTTGAAGGTGGCCATTTTGGATGGCTACAGGAGGAAACTGGAACACACGGAGGAAACCCATGCTGTCATGGGGAGAACATGCAGACTCCACGCAGACAGTGACCCAAGCCAGAAATTGAACCTGGGACCCTGGAGCTGTGAAGCAACTGTGCTAACCACTATGCTACCGTGCTCCCCAGTGGTCCGACATCACAATATCTGAGATGCCATGTGTGGTGGAGATTCTTCTAGGTGATGTAATGACTGCCTCCGCCGTGATGCTGTGCAGTCGACTCATGTAAACCATCTGGAGCAGTAATCAATAATGATGATGAAAACTTTGCCCTTAAAGGCAAATCCATTCCCAGG
Source organism: Scyliorhinus canicula (assembly GCF_902713615.1). Lineage (NCBI taxonomy): Eukaryota > Metazoa > Chordata > Chondrichthyes > Carcharhiniformes > Scyliorhinidae > Scyliorhinus > Scyliorhinus canicula. The sequence goes on along the minus strand of NC_052146.1, from coordinate 142,287,313 downwards.
ACTCAAAGGAAACGTGGAAGACGCCCTAGTGCACTCGCAATTTGGTTATTCACAGCACAGCTCTTCAATGGAGTGACTAATCACTTGCCACCAGACTAACCGCTGGACTCTTGCTCTGCACTTTGCTATTCCCAAGAGACCTTGATGGATTTTCTGGAGAATGTCAAGTCAAAAGGCATGATTCAATGGTAACATTTCAGAATATAGTTTTGGGCAAGTTTGGTGGAGTGTTTTGTGACGGTCGCGTTGGCGAGATTACGGCCTGTATTCAACAGCACCTCATGCCAAAATGAGCCCTTGCGAGATTTGCCCTCATCTCCTGATAAGCCTTACTCGCACCTCGGCTGCTCATCGCTAACTCAGCTGCTTTCAAATGCTCCCACACCACTCACTCCCCAGTCAACATGCAAGCATGGCTGCGTGCAGACCTACTCCTCGCTTTGGGGATGGCAACCTTAAGTCATCTCTGAGGGGCAGGGCATCCTGTTCCACCGAGGGTGTGGGAGGACCAGCATCAGGGACAGCATTGCCGCCTGGGAATCAGTGGAGTGGCTGTCCGTGTGGGCAGCATGATAAGAGGACCATATTCCAATGTAGGAAGGAGACAAATGATGTCCAACGAGCGGGATCCCGGAGATTCAAATCCTCATTCCCTATGAAGAACAGGCCCTGGAAATGTTGGGGTTGCCTAAGGAGAAAGCAGTGACGTTGGCTTGCGCTGCAGAGGTGATGATCCATTGTCCCTACACCCAGACGACCTGTCTCAAGTGAGTTGTTCATGTCAGACTAAATGATCCTTCCTTCTCATGACCGGTATATTGTCTTGCAGGATCTACACCTGATGAGGCCAGGCTATCTGGAATTGTACACCCCCCCACAACCCCCACCCCGACACACACCCTCTGAGCCTAACAGAACACTTCAGAGGAGAGTTCCAAGCAGACAACTTGCGAGGCATCACAGCTGTCACCCGCACCTTCCATCAGCGCAGAGACGCATACTCGGTGGGCGGCATTAGTATCACAGAATCATAGAATTTACTGTGCAGAAGGAGGCCATTTTGCCCATCGAGTGTACATCGGCTCTTGGAAAGAGCACCCTACTTTTTTTAATAAATGTCTTTATTGGGTTTTTGAACAAGGTATAATTACCGTTATGTACACAGAATAAGAAACATATATATACCCATATTTAGAGGAGAAGGGCACACCCCAACATTAAAAAAATACAATAACATATGAAATGGAATATCTGGTGGGGTATTGTGCACCAGCTCGACAGCGGCATCTCTGTACATCTGGGACGTAGGGATAGGGAATAGAGTCACATGTCAGCACAAGCTCTTCAGCTGGGTTATAATGTTCCACCAAGCATGATGACTGAAGCAGTTTCTTCGCTTTTGCAAAGGGTTTTTCTTGCTACGAACCCAATGACCAAGGGTGGTTCTTCCTCAACAACAGGAGGAGAGGGACAAGCATGGTGGATGGAATAGGTAAGAAACGGCTGCTGTTGTTTATCATCCCGAGGAATGACTTAAGTTCTGCCACAGCACAGGATGATGGTGCATCTTTAATGGCTTGGATCTTGTCTCCAACAGGATGCAACCCCATAGCATCCGCTCTGTGACCCAGGTTACCTCAGATAATAAAAACAGAAACTGTTGAATAAACTCAGCAGGTTTGGCAGCATCTGTGGGAAGAAAGTTAATGTTTCAAGTCCATAGGATCCTTCTGCAGAAGTGATGTGAGTATTGATTGTCACATACCCTCTTAACGTGCTGTACAGTTCCAACTGCTGATGGGCATGACTCACATCTAGCTTGGCGAATTACTTGCATCCTGTCCTGTCATACAAACCATCGATTTTGGGAACTTGCTCCACTGATTGTTAGTCTGTAGTCGCTGCTTGAACATATCATCTGGTCTTGCTTGAGAGCTGGGGCGATGGGCACAGCACACTCTGAAAACCTGACAGAATGAATTATTTCCAGGTTTTCCAACATACACAACTCTCCTTCCACCTTTTTCCTTTGGGAGTAAGGCAGTGGTCTGGCCTTGGAGAAGCATGGTGTTGCCTGGGGATCGCTGTGCATTTTATCTTGCATGCCCTTCAGTTTTCCCAATTCATCTGAAAAACAGTCATATTTTCTTCAAAAGCTCTGGATTCAAGTCAGAAATCAAATGGAATATTTCTAACAGGTCTAGTTTTATTTCTTGTGGCCAATTTAGATCCAAAGGGCTGAACATCTCCCCCACCCTCCCCCCCACCCCGCCCCACGACTACCACAGGAAGCTGGGCCATCTGTTGTCGGTAATAGACTGGAACAGCAGCAATGCCTTTCACACAAATGAGCTTAGAAGTGTAGGTTGCCAGTTGGGCAGGTGTGCGTTCTAATATCAATGGCTTATACTCTTCACTGAGGAACTTGAGTGTGCACTTCCCAACAAAGTGCTAACACACTGGTGTCCACCTCTAGCTGCAGTTGCTTGTCATTCACTTGCGCTGTCACTGCAATTAAGGCACATGTAAACAGCGGTCACGGTAATTTGTGGGGGGTGTAGCGGAGCGGCCTCACGTAGAGGAGCTCCTACTGGGGATCGCAATTCTGTTCCGTTCTTTACTGGAAACTTGCTCCCAAAACATACTAATTTATTTGCTTAAGCCCCCACACAGCAAGGGGTTGCGGAAGAAATGTCAAACCAGACACCAAAAGAAGAAAAAAAAAGTTTTCACTTTTAAATTGGAGACCTGAGCACTCGGTAGCGGAGCGGTTGCTGAAGAGAGAGGCTCCTGGCTGCAGACATTTTTTTGTTCTCGACCTTTTTTTGGTCTTTGGAGCTTGAGGGACGGGCAGCAGACCAAGCCAGTTTTAAACTGTTGTTAAATCCCGTGGAGGTGCGGGTCAGCCGGTGTGGAGGCATCGAGTTCGGAGTGCGGGGCCATTGGAGCGGCGGGAGCAGAGGCTGACATGCACGAGGCGGCGGGCCCGAATTCGGAATTCGAGGCAACCGAAACGGTGAGACGATAGGCAGACTGTGAAGCAGCTGGAGCAGTGAGACTGAAGCCAGTGCTTGAAGCAACTGGAGCGTAGGGGCTGGGCCTAGAACACGAGGCAGCCAAAACTGAAGAGCTGTGTCCGGAGCACAAGGCAGTTGGAGCGGCAGGGCTGGGTCCGGAGCACGAGGCAGTCGGAGAGGCAGGGCTGGGTCCGGAGCACGAGGCAGTCGGAGAGGCAGGGCTGGGTCCGGAGCACAAGTCAGTCGGAGCGGCAGGGCTGGGTCCGGAGCACGAGGCAGTCGGAGAGGCAGGGCTGGGTCCGGAGCACGAGGCAGCCAAAACTGCAGAGCTGGGTCCGGAGCACGAGGCAGCCAAAACTGCAGAGCTGGGTCCGGAGCACGAGGCAGTCGGATAGGCAGGGCTGGGTCCATCGCACGAGGCAGTCGGAGCGGCAGGGCTGGGTCCGGAGCACGAGGCAGTCGGAGCGGCAGGGCTGGGTCCATCGCACGAGGCTGTCGGAGAGGCAGGGCTGGGTCCGGAGCACGAGGCAGTCGGAGAGGCAGGGCTGGGTCCGGAGCACGAGGCAGTCGGAGCGGCAGGGCTGGGTCCGGAGCACGAGGCAGTCGGAGCGGCAGGGCTGGGTCCGGAGCACGAGGCAGTCGGAGAGGCAGGGCTGGGTCCGGAGCACGAGGCAGTCGGAGCGGCAGGGCTGGGTCCGGAGCACGAGGCAGTCGGAGAGGCAGGGCTGGGTCCGGAGCACGAGGCAGTCGGAGCGGCAGGGCTGGGTCCGGAGCACGAGGCAGTCGGAGAGGCAGGGCTGGGTCCATCGCACGAGGCTGTCGGAGAGGCAGGGCTGGGTCCGGAGCACGAGGCAGTCGGAGAGGCAGGGCTGGGTCCGGAGCACGAGGCAGTCGGAGCGGCAGGGCTGGGTCCGGAGCACGAGGCAGCCAAAACTGCAGAGCTGGGTCCGGAGCACGAGGCAGCCAAAACTGCAGAGCTGGGTCCGGAGCACAACGCAGTCGGAGCGGCAGGGCTGGGTCCATCGCACGAGGCAGTCGGAGCGGCAGGGCTGGGTCCGGAGCACGAGGCAGTCGGAGAGGCAGGGCTGGGTCCGGAGCACGAGGCAGTCGGAGCGGCAGGGCTGGGTCCAGAGCACGAGGCAGTCGGAGCGGCAGGGCTGGGTCCGGAGCACGAGGCAGTCGGAGAGGCAGGGCTGGGTCCGGAGCACGGGGCAGTCGGAGCGGCAGGGCTGGGTCCGGAGCACGAGGCAGTCGGAGAGGCAGGGCTGGGTCCGGAGCACGAGGCAGTCGGAGCGGCAGGGCTGGGTCCGGAGCACGAGGCAGTCGGAGAGGCAGGGCTGGGTCCGGAGCACGAGGCAGTCGGAGAGGCAGGGCTGGGTCCGGAGCACGAGGAAGTTGGAGAGGCAGGGCTGGGTCCGGAGCACGAGGCAGTCGGAGCGGCAGGGCTGGGTCCGGAGCACGAGGAAGTTGGAGAGGCAGGGCTGGGTCCGGAGCACGAGGCTGTCGGAGAGGCAGGGCTGGGTCCGGAGCACGAGGCAGTCGGAGCGGCAGGGCTGGGTCCGGAGCACAAGGCAGTCGGAGAGGCAGGGCTGGGTCCGGAGCACGAGGCAGTCGGAGAGGCAGGGCTGGGTCCGGAGCACGAGGCAGTCGGAGCGGCAGGGCTGGGTCCGGAGCACGAGGCAGTCGGAGAGGCAGGGCTGGGTCCGGAGCACGAGGCTGTCGGAGCGGCAGGGCTGGGTCCGGAGCACGAGGCAGTCGGAGAGGCAGGGCTGGGTCCGGAGCACGAGGCTGTCGGAGCGGCAGGGCTGGGTCCGGAGCACAAGGCAGTCGGAGAGGGAGGGCTGGGTCCGGAGCACAAGGCAGTCGGAGAGGTAGGGCTGGGCCTAGAGCACGAGGCAGCTGAAATGGTGGTGTTAAGCCAAGAACATGAGGCAGCCGAAGGCGGCATGTAGAGTGGTCATCACACATTGGGTGGCTCCTGCTCGAGGCGTATGTTTACTGTAAAGAAGGCGAAAGATGTCCAAAAGCCCGAGGAAAGCAGCAGCGTGGAAGGGACAGAATGAGAGGACCATACAGCATGAGGACCAGCCCGGAGGCTGACAAAATGGCGGAGGCCGGGCCGTTGGGTGGAGCCGCAGAGAAGATGGCTGAGGTGGTGCCTCTAGAGCTAAAAAATCAGTTGGCAAAAAATATGGAGGTAACGAGAAAGGAGATGGCAGTGGCACTGAAGGCATTGGTAGAGGAAGCAATTGCCCCGGTGAAGGTAGCTACTGCAAAGGCATCAGCTGAGGTGAGGGAACATAGTGGGAAGATGAAGTGAGTGGAGGAGGTCATGTCGCAGTACAGCCATCAGTTCACCTCGATGGGAGATGAGCTGCATAGGGTCGTTGAGGCCAATAAAGGGCTGCTAGCTGTGGTAAACCACTGTTGCACCTATATTACCTGATGTATGGTAGGACCTGTACTACAGGTACGATGGTAGTCCCTGCCTGCTGGCTCCACTCAGTAGGCAGAGTATAAATATGTGTGTCCTCCGTGCAGCAGCCATTTCCCCGGTTCTGTGGAAGGCCACACATCTTAGAGCAATAAAGCCTCAATTGTATCCAACTCTAGTCTTTGTGCAATTAATCATGCATCAATTTATTGCTCTAAGATTTTCAGAAGATGGACCTCCGTATCAAACCGGATCGCCTGCAGCTGGATCCACAATCAAGCGACGCCAAAAAGTACTTTCAGCACTGGCTAGCTTGTTTCGAGGCGTACATCAACTCGGCGCCAAGCCCTGTTCCGGAGGCTCTGAAAATACAAATACTGTACTCGAGATTGAGCGCCAACATCTCCGCTGATCCAGGATGCGCCAATCTACGCCGAAGCCATGACGCTACTTAAAGAAAATTACGCCCAGAAGACGAACATGCTCTTCGCCAGGCATGTGCTTGCCACTCGCTCTCAACTCCCTGGTGAGTCCAATAGAAGACTTCTGCCGGGTCCTAATCCCACTAGTCCGGGACTATGACTGTCAGGCCATTACGGCCACTGAACACTCTAACCTCCTTATGCGGGGTGCTTTTGTTACAGGGATTGGGTCGGACCTCATACGCCAGCGACTTTTAGAAGGGACCACGCTCAATTTCGCAGAGACAAAGAAGCTAGCGCTCTCTATGACGGTCGCCTCGCGTAATGTTCAGGCCTACACCCCCAGCCGCGCGGCCCACCCCTCCTACGCATCGTGCACCCCACAGACGGCCACCCCAGCGGGGGCCTAACCCAGCCAATACGCCTGCGTCACGTGCCAGCCAGCGAACCCCGTTGGTCCCCGATGTTACTTTTGCGGTCACCAGAAACACCCCCGCCAACGATGCCCGGCCCGCGCAGCCCTTTGTAAGGCTTGCGGTAAGAAGAGGCACTTAGCCGCCGTGTGCCAGGCCCACGCAGTCGCCGCTATCGCCCCCCCCTCGTTTACGGACAATGGGCGCCGCCATCTTCACCTCCCTGGACCACGTGTGGCCAGTTGGCGCCGCCATCTTCTCCCCCTCAGACTAATCGCGGCCAGTGGGCGCCGCCATCTTCTCCGCCTCAGACCAAGCACGGCCAGTGGGCGCCGCCAACTTACCCTCCGCGCGGCACGTGCGGCCCATGGGCGCCGCCATCTTTTTCAACCCCTGCCACGTGCGGCCCATGGGCGCCACCATTTCATCATCCCCAAGACCTTCAGGCAACGCCATCTTGTCTCCCCCACGGCACATGGGCACCACCAGCGTTCCAGGACCCATGCCCCCTGGGCACCCTATTATCCGACACCAGCGACGACCAACCACGACTCGCCTCAGTGACCATCGACCAATCTCTTCCGCACAACCTGGTCACCGCATCAACCAGTGTTAAGATCAACGGACACGTGACCTCTTGCCTGCTGGACTCCGGGAGCACCGAAAGCTCCATCTACCTGGATACAGTAAGGCGCTGCTCCCTTGCGGTACACCCCGCCAACCAAAGAATCTTCAGGCCTCAGGATCCCATTCCGTGGCGATCCGGGGGTACTGTACGGTCACACTCACAGTCCAAGGTGTAGAATTCAGCAGCTTCCGCCTCCACGTCCTCCCTAATCTCTGCGCTGCCTTACTACTCAGCCTGGACTTCCAGTGTAACCTCCAGAGCCTAACCCTGAAATTCGGCGGACCCCTATCACCCATTACTGTGTGCGGCCTCACGACCGGAAAGGTCGATCCACCTTCCCTCTTCTGCAAATCTAACCCCGGATTGCAAACCCGTCGCCATCAGGAGCAGGCGGTACAGCACCCAGGACAGGACCTTCATCAGGTCCGAGGTCCAGCGGCTGCTTCGGGAAGGCATCATCGAGGCCAGCAACAGTCTCTGGAGAGCCCAAGTGGTAGTAGTTAAAACTGGGGAGAAACACAGAATGTCATGGACCACAGCCAGACCAGGCCATCAACAGGGACTCAGTCTTCCAAAGGGAGATTGACCGAATGGTCGACCGGTACGGTTTGCAGGCTACCTTTCCGTACCTAGACAACGTCACCATCTGCGGCCATGATCAGCAGGACCACGATGCCAACCTTGCCAAAATTCTCCACACCGCCGCTCTCCCAAACCTCACCTACAACTAGTACGAACTGCTTAGCCATCCTCGGCTACGTGGCCGAGAACGGAGTTCTGGGGCCTGATCCCGACCACATGCGCCCCCTCATGGAGCTGCCCCTCCCCCACTTCCCCAAGGCCCTCAAACGCTGCTTGGGGTTCTTTTCATACTATGCCCAGTGGGTCCCAAACTATGCGGACAAGGCCCGCCCACTCATACAGTCCACCCATTTTCCCCTGATGCCCGAGGATCAACAGGCCTTTGCCCGTATCAGAGCCGATATCGCCAAGGCCGGGATGCACGCAGTAGACTTGACGCTGCGCTTTCAAGTGGAATGCGACGCATCAGACATCGCCCTAGCCGCCACCCTCAATCAGGCAGGCAGACCCGTGGCATTCTTTTCCCGCACCCTTCATGCCTCAGAAATTCAGCACTCATCCGTCGAAAAGGAGGCCCAAGCTATTGATGAAGCTATGCGGCATTGGAGACAATACCCGGGCGGCAGGAGATTCACTCTCCTCACTGACATTCGGTCGGTAACCTTCATGTTCAATAACACACAGCGGGGCAAGATCAAGAATGAAAGATCTTGAGGTGGAGGATTGAGCTCTCCACCTACAATTATGAGATTTTGTATCACCCCGGCAAGCTCAATGAGCCCCAGACGCCCTATACCGAGGTACATGTGCCAGCGCACAAGTAGACCGACTCCGGGGCCTGCACGACAGCCTTTGTCACCTGGGAGTCACACAGTTGTACCATTTCATAAAGGCCCGCGATCTGCCCTACTCCATCGAGGAAGTACGGACAATCACCAGGGACTGCCAGTTCTGTGCGGAGTGCAAACCGCACTTCTACCGGCCGGACCTGGTGAAGGCCTCCCGCCCCTTTGAACGCCTCAGCGTGGATTTCAAAGGGCCCCTCCCCTCCACCGACCGTAACACGTATTTTTCTCAGTGTGGTCGATCAGTACTCCAGATTCTCCTTCGCCATCCCATGCCCCAACATAACATCTGCCACCGTCATTAAAGCCCTCAACACAATCTTCGCTCTGTTTGGTTTCTGCGCCTACATCCACAGTGACAGGGGATCCTCATTCATGAGTGATGAGCTGCATCAGTTCCTGCTCAGCAGGGGTATCACCTCCAGCAGGACGACAAGCTATAACCCCCAGGGAAATGGACAGGTAGAGAGGGAGAATGGGGCGGTATGGAGGGCTTTCCAACTGGCCCTACGGTCCAGGAACCTCTCGGCCTCCCGCTGGCAGAAGGTCATCCCTGATGCGCTACACTCCATGCGGTCTCTACTGTGCACCGCCACTAACAACGCACCCCATGAACGTCTGTTTGCCTTCTCCAGGAAGTCCACATGTGGGGTGTCACTCCCGACTTGGCTTGCAGCTCCAGGATCCGTCCTGCTCCGTAGGTACGTCCGACTCCACAAGGCGGACTCGTTGATGGAGAGGGTGGAGTTGCTCCATGCAAACCCCCAGTATGCATACGTGGCGTACCCCGACGGCTGCCAGGATACTGTCTCCCTCAGGGTGCTGGCACCAGCAGGTTCCCCACACACACACACCCCTCCGGCCCGGCGCCACCCTCCCCTCCCCCGGCGCTCTCAGCAGCAACACCCCCAGAATCATCCGTCCTTCCCCTGCCCATGCCTGAGAATGAAGAGGATTTCAGCATACTCCCGGAGTCACCGAAGACCAGACCAGCACTGGCATCGCCGCCACCACTGCGTCGCTCCCAGCGGCACATCAAGGCCCCAGACCAGTTAAATCTTTAACTGGTCCACTGGACTTTCAAAAGACATTTTTTTTCTCACAAAAATTGTATATGTAAAATTCAATTGATGTATATAATTCTCCACCACCCACGCCAGACTCAATTTTAACAGGGGGTAAATGTGGTAAACCAGTGTTGCATCTATATTAGATGTATGGTAGGACCTGTACTACAGGTACGACGGTAGTCCCGGCCTGCTGGCTCCGCCCAGTAGGTGGAGTATAAATATGTATGTCCTCCATGCGGCAGCCATTTCGCCAGCTGCTGTGGGAGGCCACACATCTCAGAGCAATAAAGCCTCAGTTGCATCCAACTCTCGTCTTTGTGCAATTGATCATGCATGACTAGCAAAGCTGGAGGATATGGAGAACCACTCGAGATGGCGAAATTTAAGGGTTGTGGGCCTGCCCAAGGGGGCGGAAGGCCTGAGGCCTACAAAGTACTTTGCTAAGCTGTTGGCAGAACTGATGGGGGAGGGAGAAGAACCCTCCTGGTGTGAATTGCACCGGGCTCATCGGTCACTGTGGCCTAAGCCTAAGTTAAACGAGCTGCCAAGGGCAGTGATTAGTTGTTTGCACAGATATCATGTGAAGAAGAATGTACTGAACTGGGCAAAGTCGGAGCGAGAGGTGCAATGGGCTGGTGCCAAGGTTCATATCATAGATTTACATAGAATTTACAGTGCAGAAGGAGGCCATTTTTTATGAAGAGTATATATTTGATTGTTTTTTTTTCTGGGACTCTGGGCGAGAGGGGCAGAAAGGCCTGAGCAGGGGCTCTCGCACTAGCTAAATTAAGTCGGCTGGTGAACGGAGGTGTTGTGGGGGGAGGGGCTGCGGACATTGGAGCCTGATGGGAAGGTTTCAAGGGGCCCAGAAGGTGAGAAAAGGGAGGGGAGGGGATCGACACTGAATTGTTTTTTTTTCGAGAGGGAGTATAGGGGGGATTCTGGGAGGGGGAGATGGGGTTCAATGTCACCAATGGATAGGGACGAGTCAGGCTCAGTGGGAAGGACCCACAATTATGGTGATGGTGGGTAAGCAGGGAGAGGGGGGAGTGGGGGGGGGGGGGGTGGAGATACTTATATGGAACATGAGGGGTTTGGGAGGCCCAGTGAAGAGGTTGAGGGTGCTTGCGCATTTTAAAAGTTTGAAAGTGGCGATGTGCAGGAGACTCACTTGAGGGTGAAGAATCAGGGGAGGTTTAGAAAGGGCTGGGTTAGCCAGGTGTTTCACTCGGGTTTTGATAGTATGGCGCGGGGCATTGCGGTTCTGGTGAATAAAAGACTGAGGTTCCAAATGTAGAAAGTTGTGGCAAGTTACGTAATAGAGACGGGGCATAGGTAGGGAGGTTGGTGGTGTTGATAAGCGTGTATGGTCCCAACTGGGCTGATGCAGGGTTTGTATAGAAGGTGTGTGGGGCATCCCCGACTTGGATTCACGTTGATGGTGGGTGGAGACCGGAATATGGTGCAGGAGCCAAAATTGGACAGGGCATGACCACGATCGCTTACCCAGTCGGGGAGTTGGCTGGGCTAATGGTGGAAATTGGAGGAGTGGATCCTTGGAGGTACTTGCACCCGGGGGAGCAGTTTCTTCTCATCAGTTCATAAGGTCTAATCGCGGGTAAGTGGCTGTTAGCCAGGGTCCAGGGGGCAAAATATTCGGCAATTGCAATATCGGACCATGCGCCACACTGGGTTGATATGATGTTGGAGAAGGGAATAGTGCAGAGGCAGGGTGCAGATTGGATTTGGGGCTGTTAGGGGACCTAAGGTTTTGTGATAAGATTGGAAAAGTGATTGAGGGATATGTGCGGTTTTCTATGGGTCTCGCAGGCGATTGAGGTCTCGCAGGCGATGGTATGGGAAGCTTTGAAAGCAGTGGTGAGGGGGTAAGTGATATAGTTTAAGGCAAGTGTGGAACGGCAAATTTTAATAGAGGAGATGTTGGAAGTGGATAGGAGGTATGCAAAGGATGTGGATCCAACACTGTTGGAAAAGAGGAAGGAGTTGCAGGCAAGTTTTGATTGGCTATCCACTAGGCAAGCGGTGCGCCAATTGAGGTGGGTGAGGGGAGTAGTTTATGAGTATGGAGAGAAGGCAGGACGCATTCTGGCAGGTCAATTTCGGAGGGAGGTGGCGGCGAGGGAAAATGTTCAGGTGCGGCATATTTGGTGGTGGCTCCAGATCTGATTAATAGGGTGTTTGAGGAGTTTTACGAGCGATTGTATAGGTCGCAGCAACCTGGGGAGGTTTGGGAGAAGCAGGAATTCCTGGATGGTTTGGAATACCCAAGGTTGGGGGAGGGGGACAGGGCCACATTGGAGGGGGTGATAGCGGAGCAGGAGATAAAAGATGCGAGTTGGGAAAGGTAGCAGGGCCAGATGGGTTTCCGGGGGAGTATTACAAGATCTTTAAAGATAAGTTGGCGTCGCTGATGTTGGAGATGTTTGAGAAGGCGATAGGGAAGGGGGTGTTGCCACAGACTTTGTTTTAGCCTTTGCTTCGCTGATCACCCAAAGGCGGATCCTATTGGGGTGGAGGTCAGTTTCTCCACCCTGTGCCCTGGCATGGCGGGAGGACCTATTGGAACTTTTTTAATACTCGAGAAGTGAAGTTTGAGTTGAGGGGAAGGATGGAAATGTTCTACAATTCATGGGCTTTGTTTATTATACACTTTCAAGAATTGGATAACATCGAACATCAAGGGGGGTGTTGGGGTGGGGTTTGGATTGTGTATATTGTTGTTGACTATGTCTGGGTGGATGGTGGATTCCGGATTCCTTTTCTTTGATGTTTGTATTTAAAATGTTGAGGGTTGTTTGAGGGTTGGTGGGATCAAGGACTTTTGGCCAGGGGATTGACATTGTATTTGTTACCTTTGTGATGACTGTAAATTTGGATGAAAATGTGAAAAAGGAGAATTAAATATTTATTTAAAAACATGTAACAGCAGTCGCCTGATACGGAGAGTATGCAGCAACAGCAGCAGCTTCTGCAGTTTTGGTTGACTCTAGTAGATTTGCACTCTGATCTGCTGTTGGTTAATTTTTGTTCTACATTGTCTAGCCAGGTTTCCCTCGCTTGTGGCAACAGAAGCAGTCTGTCTCTCTAAATCTGCTTGTGTCTGCTCCATGATTCCCTCCACACCTACAGCAAATGCATACCTTGCCAGCTGATGCATTGTAACCTGGCTTCCTGGCTTGACATTTGGTGGGCAGGGATTTGTGCTGGAAATCTGCTGTGCTGCTTTTTGCGTTAAGCTCAGCAGCAGGCATCAGCCTAACGTGATGCAGTTCCATTGTTCACATGCTGCAAATTCTGAAAATTGATTGATGCACTTTCCATAGCGAGAGAAAATCGCAGAACACATTTAAAATCAATGTTTGATTCAACAAGCAAGCGGCACTGTATGCCGTTGTTATTCACCCACATACCAGCCTGTCACCCAGCATATCATTCAAGGCATCCCCAAACTCAAAATCCTCGGTCAACTGTTTCAAGTTTACCACCAAGGGAGCAATAGATTCTCCTGAAGCATGAACTCTCATTTGAAATGGAAGAGATGCATAATTACAGATGGTTTTGGCTGAAAATGGGACTTCACAAGCGTCACAAACTTATTATATGACTTCATACTGCGCACAGCCGGGGCAGTCAGATTCCTGATAGGATTATATGTTTTACGTCTACACACGCTTAGCAGGATATCTCTACTTTTTTCCTTCATCAGTAATTTCATTCACAATGAAATAGAAACCGAGTCTCTCAACACATTGACTCCAATCCTCTGTATCTGCATTGTACGGATTGATCTTCCCGAACAACGACATGATCAGGAAATCTTTTTTTTCTAGTCGCTCGTGCAGGTGCTGTGTTCTTTTCTTGTGTTTATAGCTGAAAAGCATTGTCCTTTTCTGAGCCGTCAATGTAGTCACCGCTTTTGTCACTCAGCTGTCTCTGCAGCTTGTCGGTTTTCTGTGCTTTCAAATTTCCCATGCTTTTCAGGATCTTTGCAGGCATGGCTCTCTTTTGCTTCTGTTTAAGTCTGCCAGCCGTTAAAACTTTTTCTTCATTGAAAGAAACAGTGCAGCAATCGCTGCCTTTAATTTCCACAGAGTTGGTTTTTTTAAATTTTTACTTCAGATGGGCTACCCTTTGAAGTTACAAATCGCCGGTTCTGGTTCCATGGCTTTCCCATGCTTTTAAAGATCATGGGCTGCCTTTTGTTAAATAGAAAAAAAACAGTTGAACTTCTTAAAAACTGCTGTAATTTAGGCCTGAGTAATTCTGGCCTTTCACTCTGCGTGAATTCCTGTCCGGGTGAGTCCCAGTTTTTTACTTTTTTTCTCCTTTCCTTTTTTAACTCCGAAGGACCCCACCTCCCCAAACTCTGTGGCACTCGCCACAACGCGAGCCTGTTAGGCCAGTACATGGCCTAATTCGGATCTATCCTTGTCACCAGTTGGATAACCTGAGGCAGGAGCAGGATTTGGGAACACTCACTGAATGCTTTCAGGCTCATCATCATCTTACTGTCCAAAGGCACAGCACTGGCACCACCCTTCAGGTGACTGGTAGGAGGGGTGGCACAGTGGTCAGCACTGCTGCCTCATAGCCCAGAAATCGTGTTTGGTTCTGACCTTGGGTGGCTGTCTGTGTGGAGTTTGCACGTTCTCCCCGTGTCTGCGTGGGTTTCCTTCGGGTGCTCTGGTTTCCTCCCACAGTCCAAAGATGTGCAGGTTGGGTGGATTGGCCTTGCTAAATTGCCCCTGAGGGTGAGGTCGCTGGAATAGGTCAGGGGATTGGGCCGAGGTCGGGTAGTTTTTCGAAAGGTCAGTGTAGACCCGATGAGCCAGGTGGCCTCCTTCCGAACTGCAGGGATTCTATGATTCTATGGAAGGGCAACTTCCCATTACTACCAAGCTTTTTGCCAATTTGAGAGAGTTTCATCCACTGATGTCGTTGCGGCTACTGGTTTGTTTAATTAAGTGATGGAACCATCAATTCACGAGACACGTGCTTTCAGATATGAACAGTGGTTTTAATCTACTTACTTCAGAGCCAGCCTGTTACCCGTTGAACTCTCGATGAACTCAGGCTGGCTCTGGACACGGTTATTTATACAGCAGTCTAGGGGGAGGAGTCGTGGGCGGAGCCAAGGGTGGAGCCCTGTACAAACTCCTGAGCATTCCCAGAGCTACTCCCCCTAGTGATCGGATAACGCTACTGCGCTTACAATAGTACAATAGTAAATACAGTGTGAATTACTGAGTGACATTCACCACATTAAGTCAAGTCCAAGTCAAGTGAGTCAAGTGGTTCGCACCGCTGCCTCACAGCGCCAGAGACCTGGGTTCAATTCCGACTTTGGGTCACTGTCTGTGTGGAGTTTGTACATTCTCCCTGTGTCTGCATGGATTTCTTAAGAATGCTCTGGTTTCCTCCCACAGTCCAAAGAAATGCAGGTTAGGCGGAGTTGCGGTGAGAGGGCGGGCAAGTGGGTTTGGGCAGGGTGCTCTTTCAGTGGGTTGGTGTAGACTTGATTGGCCAAATGCCGTCCTTCTCCATGGCAGGAATTCTATGATTCCACACAGATTCCAATTGAGCCATTAGCCTTTGGTTCTGTGACCGTCCCAGGAATCTATTCATCTCTGCCTTAAAATTATTCAAAGACTCCGCTTCCACAGCCTTTTCAGGAAGCGTGTTCCAAAGGTTCACAACCCCTCTGAGAGAAATAATTTGACCTCATCTCCATTCTAGATTCTCTGTCAAGACCCCTCAGGATCTTATATGTCACATCTCATTCTTCTAAACTCCAGTGGATACAAGTCTTGCATGTCCAACCTTTCCCCATAAGACACCCATTCCAAATATAGGTTTGGAGAACCTCCTCTGAACAGCTTCCAACGCACTACAGTGCAGCATTCCCAGAGTACAGTTTATAAAATCAGAGTTTTTGGGCGTGTTTTAACACATAAAAAAGATTAGCATTTTGGGTACGAATAGCAGATTCTTTCTCGGTGCCTGCAGTGCTGAGAACGACCTCGGTATTAAACCTGACTGTGCCGTTTCTTTCTGGCCTCAGTCCGGAACGCCCCACAGAGTCGCACTGATCTCACTTCCTGCACTGCTGCCCAATCTCTCGACCCCTTTGGATATCCCTCTGTGCCCTCCGGACCTCCCTACTGCCCCAACTTGCCTCCTCGAACCCCCCTCACCTCACCACTTAAGGGCAGGGCACCCCAGGAGCTGATCCCTGGTATGGGCAACCTGGTACCTTGGCATTGCCAATCTGGTACCCTGGCAGTGCCAAGGTGCCCAGGTGGCACTGCCATGTTGCGAGTCTGCCCGGTAGTGCCAGGGTGCCAGCCTGTCCAAAGCCTGACCAGATAGGGGCCTCTGATGGCCCGGGAGACCCCCCCCCCCCAGGTGCCATTACACCTGGATCATATTTGTGTGGGCCAGTTAAACGACACCATGGCGAGTACTCCCAAGCGCTGGTGTTTGCTCCCAGACCTCGGGAGAGTTGGGCGCCGACATATTTGAATGAGCCTAATGGCTCACTTAAATATGCTAATCGGGATCATGCACAGCAAGATTCAGATCGCAAAGTCTCGTGAAATATCGTTTGATCTTGTGAGGCATTCTGAGCATTGCAAATCTCATGAGAGGCAACGGCCTCATCGCATCACCAAGTCGGGCACGTGAGGCCATTTGATCGCGCCAATTGTCTGATGTAATTTTTGTTCCTTTTTTAAAGGATAGAATGACCCACTTGCTCCCAATCAGTCAGCACATAATTGAAATCTTATCTATAGATCAGTGGGATGGAGGTCTTCCCTTTATTTCCCAAAGATAATATTCCATATTTTGTGGATTTCAATCTATTGCTCCCGGAATGCAGGTGATGACCTAATCCAAATTTGACATCTTTGTATTTCAGCCAACTATGGTGGTGTTAGAATTCAAGAGCATTACACTGACAAATAAAGTAAAACATAGAAAAGGCTGCTGAACCTCAAAAAATAGTGTAAAAATTAATTCAGAAAATCTATGGACGACACGGTCAGCAGTGGTTAGCACCAAGGACCTGGTTCGATAGCGGCCCCGGGTCACTGTCCACGTAGAGTTTGCACAATCCCCCCCCATCAACCCCCCCCCCCACCGTGTCTCTGTGGGTCTCACCCCCACACCACAAACCCCCACAATCCAAAGATCTGCAGGGTAGATGAATTGCGTACTCTAAATGTAAAAAAAATTAGGTACAGGAGTAGGCCATAAAATATTTCGGGCCTGCTCAGCCATTCAGTTTATTGCCAATCTTCTACATCAGCACCACTTTCCCACCCTATTCCTGTATTATCTTCTGGTGGCACGGTGGCACAGTGGTTAACATTACTTAGTCACAGCGCCCGGAACCCGGGTTCAATTCCGGCCTTGGTGACTGTGGAGAATTTTTACTTTCTCCCTGTGTTTGAGTGGGTTTCATCCTGTTGCTCCGGTTTCCTGTCACAGCCCAGGATGTGCAGGTTAGGTGGGGTTATGGAGATTGGGCGGTTGAGTGGGCGTCGGTCGGATGCTCCTTCAGAAGACCGGTTCAGTCTCAATGAGCCGAATGGCCTCCTTCTGCACTGTCGGGATTCTATGAGATCTTCCAGCTGTTAGAGGTCCAAAAGATCTTGCCGCCAGCCAATGGTGAGCTGCCTGCCGAGAAACATGTCACAGGAGTCCAGAGAATCTCACCCCGAGCATCCAAATCTATAAAACGCAGCCTTGTATATAGTTAACCACAAAGCTTTCACAGCCCTCGGGGGCTGAGAATTATAAGACTTCACAAGCCTCTGAAATTTCTCCTCAACTTGGTCTGAAATGGTCGAGCTCTTATAGTGAGAAGATGATCCCGGGTTCTAGTTCAGTCAGGGGAAACAGGTTCTGTTAAGTGATCTATGAAATTTGGAAGTGTAAATCTGGAAATGATAATCTTGGGCATAATTGCTTGGCATATGTGTCAGAATTGTATTGATAGAGGGCTGAGTATAATCTTCTGATCAGGGTTTAATGTGGAACACTGGGGAACATAAACAGGAGAAAGCAAGAGAATAAGCAGAAACCTAGCAGCACTCAGCACATTTATGCTGTGCAAGAGGCATCGGTCACACTCGTAAGGTTTAGGATATTGCGAACAGAATGTTGCAAAGGGGGCAATGCAGCAGCTATCTGAATTAAATCAGCACCATCTGGTGGATTTGTAAATCTAATTCACCATTTACAGGAGCTGTATGCTTTAGAGGAGAAAGAAAATGCTTTCCTCTGCACTGATTCAAGTTTTATTTCCATGTTAATCCAAAAGGATTTGTCAAAATAATCACATTTCAAGGGCTTTTCTGTACCCTTAGTGTGTTTTATTTACACAACTGATAAAGGAGGCAGACTAAGAGGTAGGAGGAAACAAATCCTATTAAATTCAGAGCCCAAGCCATGTTCCAACTCCATAATCTGTTGACAGGACCCTTTAAATAACACATAAATTTGACAAATTCAATTCCAGTTAAGAGAGGAACCGCATTAATCTTTGGCTACAAAACAAAATCCTCAGTAAAATATGGTAAGAAATATCTAATACTTATGACCCCTTCATTAATATACAAACTGATTGAAGGTTCCTTCATCATAGCGTTACCTATTATGCTGTGATATTCTTTCTGATAAAATTCATATTAATTTCTCTCATTTGGTGAAGACTGCATTAAAAACTGAAGGAGATTTGCAAGCACTTCTGAAGATCAGCTATATGACAAATGATGAGTATCTCACAATTGGCATCAGCAGGGTGGCTCAGTTTGAATGAATTATGTGGACGAGAGGTGGTGGCTATGAATAATGATAGCTAGATGAAGAAATGGAGCTGTTAAATCATAAAAGTGAGACAAATAAATATTTGTTGCCAGAAGCAATTCCAAGTAGCTTACTTGCAATGCAAGTGTTTAAAAAGTTTCAAACCTATAACCTATAGAGTGCTATCAGTGGTATTAGCTACACACTTCAAGGGGTTGTACAACATTCCTCTGCTGCTATTTTAATGCAGGTACTAACCCATTTGCCTAACTTAACATTGATCTGAAAGACTGAAAGGAACGTTGAAGGTGAAAATCTCTATTTAAAAGTGGTCCGATTGGGAGATTCCCTTTTCATGCACATCTTCAATCCAACAGCCAATATTAATTGGTAGCACCACTGGGAGATTGTTGCTTCTCAATTTTTATTCATTATCATGTACACTGGTTATTATGCCTGCCCAAATGCCACACATTCACAATCGTACGTGAAATTCAGGGAAACAAAGATAGTTGTGTGATAATAGTGACCTTCAGATGTAACAAAAGCCTAGCTCCTGCTTATCGTAATCGTTCACAAATTATAGCATACATGGTGGAGGATATTAAAATTGAGCTTAGAAATCATTGAAATACTGAGATATTGAAACTGTTTTCCTCGCACTGCACGATTGTGATAAGGGTGGATTGATAAGGGTGGACCTACTGTAATGTATAAGAGAGCAGCCAGACAGTCTCATTAAGAATGAGTGCCAGCAATGATAGATAGAGGTTGCATAAATATCTGAAGATAAAATATCTGACTATCCCTTCTAATTTTGGAACAATAAGCAATCAGTTTGACGCAATCCAGGTTCAGGTTCAGCATAAGTGAATCGTTATGAGACTATGGAGTAAAGAATGTATGGATTGAAAGCAATATGCACAGTGAGTACATTTTTGTGGACCATGCATGCTGGGATTCTGAATTGTAGAATATGCATGTTTAGCATCTCTACATAGAACATAAACAAAAACTTTTGTGTGCAGAACAGGTATGATGACCAATTATATGCAGAGCATGCATTTATGAGTACAATATGCATTTCAGTCTGTGTATGGAACATGTTCAGTGGGTGTCTGTTGATATAACATATATAGAATCTGACGAAATGACCACAAGGGAACACACAGTTTGATATGCAACTAAGGTTTAAACACAGGTTTATTTCCCAGAAAGCAGTCCCTCCACTCCCCGAGGAGTCCTCCTCCCCAACTTGCCCCCAGGTCAGGGTTTATATACTGAGAGACTCACCTTGATGAAGGGGAAGCCCTGCCCCATTCATTGGGGAAGTTTGTATTCTGAAGTGGTCACAGGGAAACGGACAGTGCACATCCCATGACCTCCGAGGGTGTCATAACACCCAACCCCCCCATACCAAGTCCACAGAACAGTCCATGTCCATATGATTATTATCATTTTATGTCAATTGGCTGTAGCGAGGTGCCCCTGGTCCTCTTAGCTTGAGGGCAGTGTTCAAGCATCAACGGAGCTAGACCAGGGGGGCGCGTAAACCTCACCGTGAACCGGTGTTTGCTCATGGAGTCTCTTGGCTGGGCCGATGCAGGCGTGGGCAGTGGTGCACTGATGTCTGCTTGTTGCTGGACGTCCATATCGGAATCAGGAACGGAATCTGATTGACCGACATCACTTCTTGTACATCAACGCCCGACGGAGCCGGTGGTCGAGGCGGCAACAACTGTTGTGGGATAAGCAGGACCAGAGCATCCGGGACAGGCAACGGCAGCTCTTAGATGCATCAACGAATTTAGTCGATGCGCTTTTCTCCCATAAGTCCTGAAAGCCACGTTGTTGGGTGAATTGGACACTTTGAATTGACCCTCAGTGCACCCGAACAGGCACCGGAATGTGGCGACGCAGGGCTTTTTACAGTAACTTCATTGCGGTGTTAATGTAAGCCTACTTGTGACAATAAAGATTATTATTATTATGATTATTGCACTACAGTGTTCAGTATCATTTCTGACTCCTCAGATACTGAAGTTATCCGTACCCACATGGACGTGGACAACATTAACATTTGGGTTGATAAGTGGCAAATAGATTTTCACCAAGCAATGACCACCTCTAAAAAAAGAGAGTCTGAGATTCACTGCTTGACATTCAACAGCATTGCCATCACTGAATCCCTCACCATGAACCTTCTGGGGGTCACCATTTACCAAAACCTTAACTGAAACAACCACATAAATACTGTGGCTACAAAGAGCAGGTAAGAGGCTGGATATTATGTGGTGAGTAAATGTTCAAAGATAATTGTTTTATTTGCAGACTCTATGCATCGTTCTTGGTTGCTAGATGTGTTCTGGTATATGCTTCATGTTTGCTTATTGTCTGAAATTCTCCCTCTATGTACCCGAAACAGGTGCCGGAAGGTGGCGACGAGGGGCTTTTCACAGTGACTTCATTGCAGTGTTAATGCAAGCCTACTTGTGACAATAAAGATTATTATTATTAGTAGCACATCTGAACAGGTTACAGAATAGGCATGTTGCTCCTGGGTATGGTGTTCCAACCTCTCTCTTTCACTCTACCTCATCTACATCATTCATTTGCAGATCCCATCAGTTCACCCTTTATATCACACTGCAACCCAAGTGTACTATTCTACTTTTTAGTAATAGCATGAAACTATGGGCTGAATTTCATGGGTGCCGGAAATGCACGAAGGCAGGAGTGGAAGCGGACATTGTACTCATAAATGCATGCACACTTCTGTCCAACGTTCCCGGAAAAGTGTAGATCTCACCTGTTAGTTGAGTCAGTGCTCTGGCTCTGGGGGTGGGGAGGGCGTGGTTGGGGTGCTGTGGCAGGAAGAATGGTATCTCCCGGGACTTTGGTAACTTCAATTAAACTGCCAGTGGAATAACAGATAGGTCCTACAATATAGAAATGAATTTACTGTTTATTAAGACCCAGGAAACCGAGCGGTAAGGTGAGCGCCGATTTATTTACGGTCACACATATTTACAGAGTACAGTCCCTTTGGGATAACCAACCTGCCGTTCCCTGTCCGGGTGGCCTTTATACTGGTTTTTTTTATATGCCTCAGCTGGGTGGGCCTTTTCCCACCACCCTCATGCATCCCGCCTCATCCCCACCCCCCAGTCCAGAAGATCCCCCCCTCTGCAACCATCTGAGGAGGCCTGCTGCACCGCTTTGTATGTGGTAGTGTTTCTGCCAGTGAAGGATCTGGCTCAGGTGACGTATAGCAGTTTGTAGACTACTTTTTCAAGACAATCTCCGGTGGGATACTGCCAGGAGTCCTGCAGTGTGCACAACATCATCTGTGAGAGCAGATGCTTCGGTGCCCATCTCTGAGCTGGAGCCATCATCATCTTAACAGTCTGGGCCTTGGACCATGGCAGGCTACACTCCTTGGCAAAGGGGTGATCCATGAGGTGGTGGAGGTACTGACGCCTCTGGTCTGGTGTTCGCTGAGGTGGCCCTTCGGCTTTTTAGACGGTCGACGATTTTTGCAAGGCCTTCCTTTGGGTCGACCTTGTAAGATACGGGCCCTGTTTTTTCCAACACAACCTCCGGGAATCAATGGGCACCATCTGTGAAATTCCAGACATAAATAGCGTCCCTTAGTTGAAAATTTCTCCCTGACATCCTGTGGTCATGATATTCCTTTGCACATCTTGTTGCAGTTCAGCTTTTCTGCCCAAACTTGGCAAACAAGTTCGGAGACGTTGCCCCATCAACAGTTCTGCCGGTGTTACCCATGTCGTGACATGTAGCATGGTCCTATAATGAAAAACACCTGTAAACCTCACCAGTCACATGCCCAGGGAGCCTGTGGTCTGCTTCTGCATGCTCTACTTGAACTGCCCACTCTGCCAAACAATTTGAGGACAGCTGTGTAGTATCCCATTTATGCACACAAATATGAGACCTCCTCGCTCATAAATGGGTTCCCTTATCACTAACTAGCGTCTCTGTGATCCCATGGATGCTAAACCAGCATCTTAATTTTCCAACAGTCGCTTACGATGTGGTGGAGGTCATCCTGAGTACATCTAGCCACTTAGAATTGGCTGTCCAGAAGGCTCATGAAAGATCGGCGAAGTTAGCATCCAACCTAACTCCGGGGCATCCTGGCCATTCCCAGGGTTGAAAAGAGGCCAGCGGAGGGATTTTCTAATGCTGTTGGCATGCCAGGCATCTTTTCACTACTCAGTCAATGTTGTCATCGATCCCTGGCTTCCAGACAAAGCTCGTTGCCAACATCTTCATCTTTGAAGCTGCTAGATGACCACTATGCACGTCCTGAAATGAGGCTATGACAGGTGAGGACCTTGAGAGGATTGTTATCACTAAGGAGGGAGTGATGGGCAAGCTAATGGGGCTAAAGGTAGACAAGTCTCCTGGCCCTGATGGAATGCATCCCAGAGTGCTAAAAGAGATGGCTAGGGAAATTGCAGATGCACTAGTGATAATTTACCGAAATTCACTAGACTCTGGGGTGGTCCCGGTGGATTGGAAATTAGCAAACGTGACACCACTGTTTAAAAAAGGAGGTAGGCAGAAAGCAGGAAATTATAGGCCAGTGAGCTTAACTTCGGTAGTAGGGAAGATGCTGGAATCTATCATCAAGGAAGAAATTGCAAGGCATCTGGATAGAAATTGTCCCATTGGGCAGACGCAGCATGGGTTCGTAAAGGGCAGGTCATGCCTAACTAATTTAGTGGAATTTTTTGAGGACATTACCAGTGCAGTAGATAACGGGGAGCCGATGGATGTGGTGTATCTGGATTTCCAGAAAGCCTTTGACAAGGTGCCACACAAAAGGTTGCTGCATAAGATAAAGATGCATGGCATTAAGAGTAAAGTAGTAGCATGGATAGAGGATTGGTTAATTAATAGAAAGCAAAGAGTTGGGATAAATGGGTGTTTCTCTGGTTGGCAATCAGTAGCTAGTGGTGTCCCTCAGGGATCCGTGTTGGGCCCACAATTGTTCACAATTTACATAGATGATTTGGAGTTGGGGACCAAGGGCAATGTGTCCAAGTTTGCAGATGACACTAAGATGAGTGGTAAAGCGAAAAGTGCAGAGGATATTGGAAGTCTGCAGAGGGATTTGGATAAGTTAAGTAAATGGGCTAGGGTCTGGCAGATGGAATACAATGTTGACAAATGTGAGGTTATCCATTTTGGTAGGAATAACAGCAAACGGGATTATTATTTAAACAATAAAATATTAAAGCATGCCGTTGTTCAGAGAGACTTGGGTGTGCTAGTGCATGAGTCACAGAAGGTTGGTTTACAAGTGCAACAGGTGATTAAGAAGGCAAATGGAATTTTGTCCTTCATTCCTCGAGGGATGGAGTTTAAGACTAGGGAGGTTATGTTGCAATTGTATAAGGTGTTAGTGCGGCCACACCTGGAGTATTGTGTTCAGTTTTGGTCTCCTTACTTGAGAAAGGACGTACTGGCACTGGAGGGTGTGCAGAGGAGATTCACTAGGTTAATCCCAGAGCTGAAGGGGTTGGATTATGAGGAGAGGTTGAGTAGACTGGGACTGTACTCGTTGGAATTTAGAAGGATGAGGGGGGATCTTATAGAAACATTTAAAATTATGAAGGGAATAGATAGGATAGATGCGGGCAGGTTGTTTCCACTGGCGGGTGACAGCAGAACTAGGGGGACATAGCCTCAAAATAAGGGGAAGTAGATTTAGGACTGAGTTTAGGAGGAACTTCTTCACCCAAAGGGTTGTGAATCTATGGAATTCCTTGCCCAGTGAAGCAGTTGAGGCTCCTTCATTACATGTTTTTAAGGTAAAGATAGATAGTTTTTTGAAGAATAAAGGGATTAAGGGTTATGGTGTTCGGGCCGGAAAGTGGAGCTGAGTCCACAAAAGATCAGCCATGATCTCATTGAATGGCGGAGCAGGCTCGAGGGGCCAGATGGTCTACTCCTGCTCATAGTTCTTATGTTCTTATGTTCTTATGTCCTGCTGGATCAATTCCTGGCCTGGCTGTGGGATGACCACTCAAGCTCCCCATAAGAGGATGTTGTCTTCTACACTCAGCTCCTGCTGTTTCATAATGTACAGCTGCGGGGCTGCTGAAATCCGGCATGCGATATACAGTAATGTGGCAAAGTTTAGCCAATGTGCGATCTCTCCGTGTCCACATGCAAACCTGTGTGGCTGTTACCAGCAGAGTATCCTTGAAATTTAAAGTTGCCATGACTTTGTCCACATCTGGTGGTGAGGGAGGGTGGCATTGGGGGGGGGGGGGGGGGGGGGGGGGCGTGTTCACAAGCAGTGGACGACAGCTGAGAGCATCAGCATGTGCATTTTGGACCCCTGGGTTATGTTGAAAGGTGCATTTGTACGCCATCAGTAATAGAGCACAGCGCTGAATCCGGGCCAATGCAATGGGGGGATCCCTTGTTCTCCTTTTATGGTCTGTGATAATATCAAATGTCAGTCACAGACATATTGATGGTAAAACACAGCCAAGCCTTCTTTTTTAATCTGGGCTCAAGAGGCATTCCGTATCTGACAGGGTTCTGGAAGCTTATGTGATGGGTCGCTCTGTGCCAGCATCCCATTGATGGGATAACACCATCCCAATGCTATATGGAGGGGCATCACGGGTGAGAACGAGCAGCCGGTTCAGATCATAGTGGGCCAGCAGCTGGGAGGATGATAGCTGTCTCTTCACTCCAGCAAATGCCTGTGGAGCTCCCCAAGCACACTTTTGTTTTTTTTTTCAAGAAGACATGAGGAGGTGCCAGCAGAGATGCGGCACAATGGCACAGTGGATAGCATTATTGCCTCACAACATCAGGGACCCAGGTTCAATTCCGGCCTCGGGTCACACTCTGTGTGGAGTTTGCACATTCTCCCCGTGTCTGCATGGATTTCCTCCAGGTGCTCCGGTTTCCTCCCACAGTCCAGAGATGTGAAGGTTAGGTGGATTGGCCATGATAAAAAAATTGCACTTCATGTCCAGGGATGTGCAGGTTAGGTGAGGTTATACGCATAGGGTGCGGTAATGGGCTTAGGTAGGGTACTCTTTTAGAGGGTCGGTGCAGACATGATTGGCTGAATGGCCTCCTTTTGCACTGGAGGGATCCTATGGTTCTATTCTATGGTTGCCAAATTTGGAATAAACTTTTTATAAGAATTTATGAGTCCAGGAAATAAACTCAATTCTGTTGCATTGTGTGGAGTCGGGGAACTTTTCATGGCCTGAACTTTCTCCTCCACAGAATGCAAGCCATTTATATCCAGCCAATAACCCAAGTATGTCACAGCCCTTGCTTGAATGACGCACTTACCTCTCTTCAGTCTGACGCCCTCTTGGGAGAATCATCTAAGGACCTCCTGCAGATTGTCCAGGTGTTTTTTTTCAGTGCTCCCCATGATAAGTACGTCACCCAGATATACCGCCACTCTGGGTAGCCCCTGGAGGATGCCTTCCTTCACCGTCTGAAAAATTGCATAGGCAGAAGAGACCACGAAGGGAAGGCAAGGCACATACTTCCACAATGTGGTGTTCAATTCTAACTGAAAATATGCATGGCTAATGTCCAGTTTTGTGAATGAACAGCCCCCAGCCATTTTCATGTACAAATCCTCTATGTACGGCGTGGAGTAATGGTCCAGGTAGGATGCCCTGTTTGCTGTTAGTTTATTTATTTATATTTCAAATTTAGAGTACCCAATTCATTTTTTCCAATTAAGGGGCAATTTAGTGTGGCCAATGTACCTACCCTGCACATCTTTGGGTTGTGGGGGCGAATGTGCAAACTCCGCACGGACAGTGACCCAGAGCCGGGATCGAACCTGGGACCTTGGTGCTGTGATACAGCAGTGCTAACCACTGCGCTACCGTGCTGCCCTCTGCTGTTAGTTTATAATCACCACAGAGGCGAACCGACTTACCTGGGACCACTGGTGCTGCCCACTTCACAAATCACACAGAGCGTATCATGTCCAAACTCTTCAAATGTTGCAACTCAGTATCCACCTTTGTGAGCAAGACATAGGGAACCGGTCGTGCCGTGAAGTATCTGGGATGGGCCTCCAGGTCGACATAAATGTGTGC
This sequence comes from Scyliorhinus canicula, assembly GCF_902713615.1. NCBI lineage: Eukaryota > Metazoa > Chordata > Chondrichthyes > Carcharhiniformes > Scyliorhinidae > Scyliorhinus > Scyliorhinus canicula. The sequence continues at coordinate 142,260,944 of NC_052146.1, read as the reverse complement.
TTTGGCTCCTTTTATCTTGCCCAGATCCTCCTGGAATACCTCTGGATGCATCCTGAGCATGTCACACTGGTTTCCGGTTCCCATCTGAAAAATCTGCTGCCAATCAAAGCAGAGTATTCGCAGGCAATCACGGCCCATCAGGATGGGCCCCGGCTCTTGCACCACTGTGCGAGGCAGCCTGTCAGCGGCCCATGGGTCACCGGAGTCATGGTGGTTTAAAGAATGTTCAGTGGTTCCCTAGTATACGTTGCCAATCTGGCCTTAATGTCATGCAGGTTTAATGGCAGAATACCCGTGCAAAGCCGGCAAGAAAAATGAAAATTGCTTATTGTCACGAGTAGGCTTCAAATGAAGTTGCTGTGAGAAGCTCCTCGTCGCCACATTCCGGTGCCTGTTCGGGGAGGCTGTTATGGGAATCGAACCGTGCTGCTGGCCTGCTTGCAAAGCCAGCGATTTAACCCTGTGCTAAACAGCCGGTCTGCTGACTGATGATAGAGACAGCAGCCTGTATCTATATCCATCACATGTAGTTTAACTGTAGTTTAACTTGAGTTGGTGTCACTTTAGAGGACATGATGCAGTTCAACTGCATCATGTCTTCCTCCTCAGGTGGGGCCATGTCCAGGACAGCACGTTCTTTGCCGATTCTGGCAGGCTTGGTTGCCACATCATCTATACTGCAGGCTTGGCAATGTTGCCGAAACTCCTCCTCGTCCTCTGGGGAAGTATCTCGCTGGTGTGTGGTGGCCCTCGATCATGGAGTTCGGATGCGCCGTTGTACAGTTGGTTGTGGTTTTGGCAGTGATCTGGCCACATGCGTGATGCCCTGGGAATCTCCTGGGTTCCAGTATGGGGGTCGAACAACACTATGGACCTGTAGCCCATGGAAGCTTGGAGTTCCCAAATCCCTTTCTCAGTGATCTCGTGAGGCAGTTCTAGTTCAATGGCTCTCTTCAAATCAAGTACAGGCTCCGCCAACAGCTTCCTCTGTGTGGCCATATTATTAATCTCGCACACCAGTCGGTCCCTCAACATCTCTGAAAGGGATGGACCAAACTCACAATGCTCAGCCAGTCTTCAGAATCGAATCAAGAAATCCATAACTGACACCACTGGATTCCGCACAGAAGTATTGAAATGGTGCAATGCATCATTACAGACGGTTTTGAGTCATATTGGTTAGACACCAAGTCTACTAAATCGTCCAGAGCATCTGGGTACGTGATGCTTTTAATTATGCTGAAGGCTGGGGCCCCGCAGGCAGTCAGGAGGATTACCTTCTGGTCCTCTCCATTGATGCCGTTACCTTGGAATAAGTGTCTCATTCGCTTTGCGTACTGGCCTCAATTTTTCAGGCCTGTATCGTAGGCCTCTTAACTTCTCAAATTCTGTCCAACACATTGCTCCACAGCAATATTCCAGAGCAGCAGGAACACCCAGAATCAGATTTAAAGTTTATTTTACCTCATCACCGGTATTAAGACTGAGGAAGCCGAGTGTTAGGGTGAACGCCGATTTATTTATTTTCACAAAAACTCTGCCTCTAGCAGCAAATCTATCTTGGGGGTGAAGTCCCATGTTGGGGCCAACCTTTATTCTCTGTTCTTATGAAACACAGCTGGGCGGACCGCCGCCCACTTGTGGGAATGCTTATATTCCACAAGTCCCACAGGGAGATCAATCATGGTATCCCTGGGTCACTGTCCGTGAGGAGTTTGCACATTGTCCCCGTGTCTGCGTGGGTCTCACCCACACAACCCAAAGATGTGCACAGGTTAGGTGGATTGGCCACGCTAAATTGCCCCTTAATTGGAAAAAAAAAAATTGGGTATTCTAAATTTTTTTTAAAATCATGGTTACCCCGTAGGCCTCTTCAGGGTTAATACTGTGGCTTTTTGGCTATGAATAGATCCCAACTAAAAGTAAAGTTGGCATTGTCCCAGAGGCTGCTTTCTGAGGGGCAGAACAGACTGGTGGTGATTTAAGGAGGATCACCACACTTCAGGTGAGGGGAAGATTGAGAAGGCAGGGCCTTCATGAATAACCTCAACCAGTGCAGGAATTGAAGCCGAGCTGTTGGCCTCACTCTGCATCATGAACCAGCAATCCAGGCAATTGAGCTTGACTGAGCTCAGAGCTGGAGAGAACTGGAAATAGGGTCAGGTACATACGATTGTTGGGGGGGGGGGGGCTGTAGGGGGGAGTGGAGAGAGAGTGTGGAGCAGTGGGGTTGAGAGGGCCAGCGATAGGTGGTGATTGACAAAGATGTCATGGACAAAAAGACAAAGGGAATGTAAAGGTGGGTGATAAAGGGTGCTGATCTGACCTTATTTCCAGTTTTCTCCAGCTTTGACAATGAGTCATTCAGACTTGAAATGCGAGCTCCCTTCTCTCTCCACGGGTGCTGTCAGATATGCTGAGATTTGTGGGCACGGTAGCACAAGTGGATAGCACTGTGGCTTCACAGCGCCAAGGTCCCAGGTTCGATTCCCAGCTGGGTCACTGTCTGTGTGGAGTCTGCACGTTCTCCCCGTGTCTGCGTGGATTTACTCGGGGTGCTCCAATTTCCTCCCACAGTCCAAAGACGTGCAGGTTAGGTGGGTTGGCCATGATAAATTGCACTTAGTGACCAAAATGGTTAGGAGGGTTTATTTGGTTACGGGGATAGGATGGAAGTGACGGCTTAAGTGGATCGGTGCAGACTCGATGGGCCAAATGACCTCCTTCTGCACTGTATGTTCTATGTCTATGTTATTGTCCTGCATTTTCTGTCTTTGTTTCAGATTCCAGGATCTGTAGTAATTTGCTTTTATCTCAAAATGTCTGCTGGCACGGAGTTTCGTTCCCTTTCACCTGGTTTGGTGAGCTTCCTTGTGGGTGGATCGACGGGCCTTGGGCCTACCAAGTCAATGGAGTGATGTAAAGACTTGGAGTCACCTCGAATTACAGCTGAAATGAACTCTCTACGCTTGGCCTGCCTCGCATACTGGACCACCTGATCTAAAATAAGGTAATCTTTGGTCTGTGTTACAGGAGAAAGATAAAAGATACCAAAAGCATTGAGTTGGTTAGATATCCTCGTAATCTTAGGTGGGATAGAAGGTTGCAACAATGTTCCTCCATCCTGGCTTGTGCCTTGTCCCACTTAAGTCCTATCTCTTCCAATTTAGTCACCACAGTCCTACGTCATGTTGTCTTTGGCCTGCCCCATTTACATTCCCCACCTAATGCCCATCTTGGAGCAACCTTCGGTATTCCCTCTCGGGAGATCAATAGCATGTGTCCGAGTCACATTTTCTGGCGCTTCATGCTTTTGATGATAATGCTGTAGCAACCAGTTTCGTTGTATGCGTCCTCATTGGAAATGTTATTTGGCCAGTCGATGTTGCAGTTCTACACAGGGAATTAATATGAAAGGCATTGACCTTGCTCACGTCTGTCTTCACTACCCGCCAGCATTCAGATCCATACAGCAAGACTGACGTTACATTACAGTTTGTAGAGTCTGACTTTGATCCTAAGCTGTGGGCGGGATTCTCCGATTGCCGATGGCAAAATCACATTCGGCAATTGGGCGGAGAATCCCATTTGACACCAAAATTGGGGACGGCGCCTATTTTCGGATGCTCCGCCCCCTCCAAAACGGCATCGTTGGTGAGTACGCCGCATGCCAATGGGACGGCCTCAGGACGTCACCTGGAGGCCCTCCTCCGATGCTCCCTGATGGGCCGACTTCCTGCTGGCAAGGATCACTTTTGATCTGAGTTTTCGTAAAACTCGCGCGGTGGCTGCGGCCTGTGTCCAGCGCTGCCACAGTCGAGGGGAGCTGTTCCGCTGGCCGGGGGTGCTTCGGCGGGGGCTGGGGGCACTGGTGGGGGGTGGTACGGGGGTGGCGAGGGGGATTACAGGTGAGGCACTATCTGGCAGGCCAGGTCCGCATGCGTCCAGCGCCATGTTGTACAACCACTGTGCATCTAAAGACCCGGCAATTCTCCAGCCCTTTCCCCCGGGAACTCCTGGGGTTTTACGTGGTGCGGCTGCTAGCCCCCCACCGGGCAGAGAATCAGTGCAGGGGTGGTGCAGCTTTGTTGTCGTAAGCCCAAACACATGCTCCGGACATAGCCTCAAAATCGGAGAACCTAGCCCCAAATGTTTGGACTTCCAGAAGGTTCAAAGTCTGCTAAATGCACTTCAAGCCTTATTCAGCCGAGCCTTGATGTCCTTCTTAGCACTGTTGTCATTACTGATCAGGCTCCCGAGGAACTGAAATCCTCTAATTGGAGGGACTGCTGGTGTGTTGATGCTCATGATTTGTGTACCACGCTCGTTGGTCTGTGGACCAGTCTGTTTTGCATACATGCTGAGTCTGCCAGACCTCTCCTGGTGGTTCATGCATCTTGAAGAGATGGCAACAAGTACATCAGAAAAGTCGAGGTCCTCCATGTATGGAAAGAGGGTCCACTGACTTCCCAGACGACGGTCTGATGTTGTTTGGCACATGAATCAGTTGATGGTGACGCTAAATATAATAGGAGAGAGGATGCAGCCTTACTGCACTCTGGACTTCACTTCAAACTACTCAGACAATGTATTGCCGAGGATGATAATGCATTTGAAGCGCTCATAGAAACACCCAGTGTAGAACAGTTATTATCAAGGACTAATTCACAGTCTGGGCGTAAAATGGAATAATTTATACCAGTAATACATGAACAGAATAATTGTGAGGTGCACAATCTATTCTGGTACAATATGTTAAGCTTCTATTGTTTGATGTGTCACTGTGATATTGGAAGCAGATGGACATGATTTAAAAATAATAGTTTAGGAGAGTTGAAAGTAGCACTTTGCGTAATTTAAATTTTTAAAATTTATTTTTGTATTACATCTTAATTTTCTGCTGAACATATTTTAAGCTGGAGGCAAAATACCATTCCATAATTAAATTGGTTGTATGAAAACATTTCTTACATCTGCCTCAAAGGCAGTAGATATTCATTAGTGCTGAATATTGAAAGCAAAATATTCGATCTTTTCAACACATATTAGCCGCATACAGCAGCAATGCATCATCAGACAGCAAAGTGCCTTATATCCCAATCAGCCCTTGCTAAGCTACACAAGTCGGCAATTTGGCTATTTCTGAAATAGATAACTCATCAAACACCTACATCAAACCAGATGCTTTTTGGCAGTAAATTACAGTTCCCAGCCCACCGAATGCGGTTATGCGACCCCGACGCGCTCCCCGGCAGCGGAGCAGGCAAGCCATGAAAAACGGCGTAGGCTTTGGAGGAAGTGGAAGATCCTACCGGGGTTGAGTCACCGACACCATGGGAAATTAGGCCACGAGTGAGGGGTGGTAAATCCCGGTCTTAGTGTTGCAACTCAACTCATGTGGCTGCATGTCATTGTTACACAAGTAAAATCAGCTTATTGTAACCGAGACTTCAGATTGTCAGGGAACTTCGAAGACAGGAATCAGGTGATTAGAACCAATCAACCAGATATTAATTTTTTCCACTGTTTGCATATGTAAATCAAGCCAAGCATTTTTAAGTTAAGCTGATAGGTTCCGAGAGCAAGCATTACTGGTATTTTTATTTTGTGTTTTCCCTAAGAGAAGTTAACTAAAAATCTACTTGAATACAAGTTTTCTGAAATCTTTTCAAAGGATCTTTGGGAGGTGTAATGACCATCCTGGCTGGCTGCATCTGTTGTCCATGGGCAAAGAGGAAGTATTTTAATAAATCTCTTCTAACTCAAATGTGTGGGTTAGGTTATGGGATTATTGGGATAGGGTGTGTGGAATACTCTTTCAGAGGGTTATTGCAGACTATATGGGCCGAATGCCTCCTTCTGTACTGTAGGGTTCTATTCTATGAAAATGAAGGTTCCCCACTTTGACTCACTGATATTCAGAAGGGAGGTATGAGCATACATCCCAAAAGAGATGCCAAAGATTTTGTAATGAGACTGTCCATAACTAGACCAACCAAGAACCATTGGAACATCACAAGGTTGGTGGCTGTCAGGGGTATACAGTGTTGGTGCAAGTTGATTAAGTCTTGTATTAACGTCACAGGGTGGAATATTACCATATCTTTTCAGTGTCAGGCTCTGACTGATAACCGGCATGTATACTCCAGTACAAAGCCAAATCTTTAGACCAGGGGCTGGATTCTTCCAAAATGGAACAATGTCCCCACACTGGCGTAAAAATATTGACATTACACTCCAGAGTGTCCTAAAATAAAATAAACCAATTCACTCACCTTCAGGGGCCTGACAGGGATTTCACGCAGCTTTAGCTGCGGATACGGGCCCCCGCACTTCCAGTTTTGAGTCCACGCATGTGCACGGCAGCGGCCTTCAGCGACCGCGCCGAGCGCCATGGCGGACTCGGACCGATGAGGCAGCCTCCACCACACTTTCAGGCAGTGCATTCCAGATCTGAACCACTCGTTGTGTGAATATATACTTCTTTTTTAAATCACTTTAAATCTGTACCCTCTCGATCTTGATCATTTTAGGAGATGGAACAATTTCTCCCCATGTACTCTGTCCAGCCTCCTCATGATTTTGAACATCTCTACCAAATCTCCTCTTAGCCTCATTCTTTCCAAGGAAAACAGTCCAACCTCTCCTATCTAACCTCATAACTGAAGTTTCTCATCCCTGGAATCATTCTTGTAAACCTCTTGAAAATGAAATGAAATGAAAATTGCTTATTGTCACAAGTAGGCTTCAAATGAAGTTACTGCAAAAAGGCCCTATGTCATAATATACACCAGTATATCATAGTGCAGACACACACTGATGGACACACACAGGGACCAATCAACATGTACAAACACCGCAGCCAATCACCAGTTAGAATACAAACATTATAAAGGCAGAGGGCACCACGCGCCATCCGACAGAATGGACTCCGTTCGCCCGCCGCCGCCTTCCGTATTGCAGGGAATCTGGGCTCGAACTGGAAACTTTTCAAGTACCTCGAAGCCAGGGACCTGGAAGCTGCCTCGGATGCACGGAAGATTGCTCTCTTCCTCTTCACAGCCGGTGACCACGCTCTGCACATTTACAACTCGCTCACCTTCGATGAGGAGGAGGACAAATCGAAGTTCAAGACCATAATTCTGAAGTTCGACAGCCACTGCGCGGTCGAGGTCAACGAGAGCTTTGAGAGATACATGTTTCAGCAGCGAACTCAGGGTAAGGACGAGCCTTTCCAGTCCTTTATTACCCACCTCCGCGTCCTTGCGCAGTCCTGCACCTACGGGTCCCTCTGACTCCATGCTCCGTGACCAGATTGTTTTTGGTGTTCAATCAGAGCCACTACACCAGCAGCTACTAAAAGTAAAGCAGCTCACCCTCTCTACGGCCATTGAGACCTGTGTACTTTATGAACATGCCTCCACGCGCTACTCCTGCATCCAGGCTGCTGAAACGGTGCGGCAAGCCCCTTACGAGGCAGAACGGGTCCAAATGATTAAATCTTTTCAGGCTCTGGATCTGAACGATGGCGGCCATTTAATACGCTTTTCGCGGAGTGACGCGCTCACACGCAGCGAGCGTGCTGACGTCAGAGACCGCTTCGCGCATGGCGCGCTACGCTGGATCACCCCGCGCATGCGCGGTGGCGTGACGAACATCCTGACCCTCCAGTGTGCGGCAACTGCGGCTCTGCCCACTTAAAGCGGCAATGTCCCGCGAAGTCCCGACGCTGCCTGCAGTGTGGCAAACGAGGCCACTACGCTGCAATGTGCAGATCTTCCCTGCCTGCTGTTTTTCGAAGGTCCACCCAGCCCCACAGAGATGTCAGGGCTATCCAGCCTGCCATCAATGAACCTACTCCAGACCTTGCTTCCGACTGTGCCTGCGATGACCCACAGGTCCCATTCCAAATCGGCGTTGTTACTATAAACAGGATGTCCCCCAAGCGTGGCACTGAACCCGTCCACGTCCACAGCGTCAGCCAGGATGATGAGTGGTGTGCCACCCTTATGGTCAACCGGTCCCCTGTCAGGTTCCACCTGGACACTGGTGCTTCTGCCAATTTCATTGCATCGTCTGATTTTTGCAAGCTCTGCGTACAGCCTGCTGTCCTGCCATCTGCGTTTAAATTGCTGGACTACAATGGCAATGCCATCGCCGTCAGCGGCTCCTGCCGCCTTGAGGTGACACATCGTGCTCACACAGTCTTTCTCCCGTTCGAGATTGTTGCTGCCTCAAAAGCCTCCTTGCTTGGTGCGCAGGCATGCAAGCTGCTCCACTTAGTGCAGAGAGTACACTCTCTCTCTTCAAGCGATGTGTCTGCATCCTCTGACACAGACTTCAGGGCGCAACTCAACTCCATCATCCAGCAATGCCGTGATGTCTTCGAAGGCATGGGCACGCTCCCGTACATGTACAAAATCTTACTCAAGCCCAACGCCACGCCTGTCGTTCACGCACCTCGCAGAGTCCCAGCGCCCTTCAAGGGCCGCCTCAAGCAACAGCTCCAGGACCTCCAGGACCAAGGAGTCATTTCCAGGGTCACGGAACCCACAGACTGGGTAAGCTCCATGGTCTGCATCAAGAAGCCGTCCGGCGAGCTGTGGATCTGTATTGATCCTAAAGATCTGAATCAGAATATCATACGGGAGCACTACCCGATTCCGAAAGGTGAGGAGCTCACGTCCGAGATGGCCCACGTCAAACTATTCTCAAAACTAGATGCCTCGAAGGGTTTCTGGCAGATCCAACTAGATGAGTCAAGCAGGAAGCTGTGTACGTTTAACACACCCTTTGGCAGGTTCTGCGACAACTGGATGCCATTCGGCATCATTTCTGCATCCGAAGTTTTCCATCGGATCATGGAGCAGATGATGAAGGGGATCGACGGCATCCGGGTATATGTCGATGACATTATTATCTGGTCAACCACCCCGCAGGAACACATTGCCCGCCTTCAGCGTGTTTTCAGGCGCATCCATGATCACGGCCTCCGCCTCAATAGGGCCAAATGCTCCTTCGGCCAGTCAAGTATCACGTTTCTGGGGGATCACATCACCCACCATGGGGTGCATCCGGACGAGGACAAGATTGCAGCAATCACGTCCATGGAGACGCCCGAGGACACAAAAGCGGTCCTCCGGTTCCTGGGTATGGCGAATTTCCTCGGGAAGTTCATCCCAAATCTCGCCTCACACACCACGGCCCTCAGAGACCTGATTCGCAAAACCACAGATTTCCAATGGCTCCCCGCTCACGAGTGTGAATGGCAGGAGCTGAAGGCCAAGCTTTCCACTGCCCCAGTGTTGGCCTTTTTCGACCCGACCAAAGAGACCAAAATCTCTACTGATGCCAGTCAGTCGGGGATTGGTGCCATGCTCCTGCAATGAGACGAGGCCTCGTCATGGGCCCCCGTTGTGTATGCGTCGTGGGCGATGGCTCCCACAGAGCAGCGCTATGCACAAATTGAGAAAGAGTGTCTCGGCCTTCTCACTGGAGTCGTGAAGTTCCACGACTACGTCTATGGACTTCCGCAGTTCACGGTTGAAACCGACCACCGTCCCCTTGTAAATATTATCAAAAAGGACTTGAATGACATGACGCCTCGCCTCCAGCGTATCCTACTCAAGCTGCGCAGGTACGACTTTAAACTGATCTATACCCCTGGCAAGGATCTTGCCATTGCCGATGCCCTCTCAAGGTCGATCACAACTCCATGTGATCATGACGGTTTCATTTGCCAAATAGACGCTCACGTTCAGTTTGCAGCCGCCCATTTGCCAGCTACGGATGCACGACTGATGCAAATTCGCCGCGAGACAGCGGCTGATCCACTTCTGCAGCGGGTGATGCGCCTAATGTCAGACGGGTGGCTCAAGGGCCAATGCCCGCAATTTTACAACGTCCGCGATGACCTGGCGTTGTTGACGGGGTGCTCCTGAAATTGGATCGCATCGTTATTCCACAAAGCATGCGCCAGCTAGTGTTGGAGCAACTCCATGAAGGCCATTTAGGAATCGAGAAATGCCGCCGCAGGGCCAGAGAAGCTGTCTACTGGCCTGGCATCAATGATGACATCGCCAATGTGGTGCTCAACTGCTCTAACTGCCAGCGTTTTCAGCCCGCCCAACCACGGGAGACCCTGATGCCCCATGAGCTCGTCACATCGCCTTGGATCATAGTGGGCATCGACTTGTTCCATGCACTGGGCAGGGACTACGTCATCATCATCAACTATTTCTCCAGTTACCCGGAGGTTATCAGGCTGCACGATCTCACATCCTCGGCTGTGATCAGGGCTTGTAAGGAGACATTTGCCCGACATGGCATTCCGCTGATGGTCATGTCAGACAATGGCCCCTGTTTCGCGAGCCAGGAATGGGCCAGCTTCGCCCGACACTACAACTTCGTGCACGTTACATCCAGTCCCCTATACCCCCAATCCAATGGGAAGGCGGAAAAGGGGGTGCACATTGTTGAGCTGCTCCTCAGCAAGGCCACCGATGCCGGCTCAGATTTCCATCTTGCTCTGCTAGCCTATCGCTCCGCCCCGCTCTCCACCGGCCTGTCGCCTGCTCAGCTACTAATGAACCGCACCCTCAGGACGACGGTGCCATCAATTCTCACTCCCAACCTCGATTATGTCCCCGTACTCCACCGCATGCACATGTCTCAACTGTAGCAGGAGACTTCCTACGACTCACGGGCTGTTGACCTTCCCGACATCCATCCATGCAACAAGGTTTGCATCCACCTCCCGGCTGGTGGCTGGTCTGCGTCTGCTGTCGTTCTAAGGCAGGTGGCCCCCCGCTCCTTCCTGGTCCGCTTATCGGATGGATCCATTCGGCGCCGCAACAGGCGTGCTCTTCGTCTGGTTCCAGGATCGTCACGGGATCCTCTGACCAGCTCTTCTACTGATCCAGCCGTGGACTGTGTGGCGCTTCCGGTCGCTCTGCCTGCCCCTGACTGTGCTGCAGCCCTCCCGGCTGCTGAGGCGCCAGCCATTGCCCCACCATTGAGGCGGTCAACCAGAGTTCGTCGCCCACCTCAGAGACTGAACTTATGAACTCTGTACACATGTAGACTCTCTGAAATGTTTTTTTTCCTATATCCTTTATTGTGGCATTCGTTATCCAGTGATTTGTAAATAGATTTGTTGGTTGTTCCAGTTCATGGTAATCATCTGCACCAGGCACCTTCCTCTGTAAATAGTCTTGTTCTCTGTATATAGCTTTGTACATATGTCTCCGCACCTCACAGGTAGCTAGGTACATTCTCCACACACCCACACTATTTATTATCACATGCCTATATCAACATTTTTTTTTAATAAAAGGAGGGATGTAATACTATACACCAGTATATCATGGTGCAGACACACACTGATGGACAAACACAGGGACCAATCAACATGTACAAACACCACAGCCAATCACCAGTTAGAATACACACACTATAAAGGTAGAGGGCACCACGGTTCCCGCTCATTCTGGGTGCTGCCTCTGAGTATAACAAGAACTCATCCAGCCCAGCACAGACTTACAACATGTGCTGAGAGAATCAACTGGTTCGGACAAGGCTTCGGTCTCTAGTTTAAGTTAGCATCATTTAGACCCACAGTCATCGTGTGTTCGTTAGTTAGAAGTAGTTAATAAAATTAAGTTGAACCTTCATCAGTGTTGGAAGTGTCTGTTCATCTCTCAAGTCTACACTAGCCAACACTTCACCCTAATCGCCTCATTCCGGGGCTTGCTCGGGGAGGCTGGTATGGGAATTGAACTGTGCTGCTGGCCTGCCTTGGTCTGCTTTCAAAGCCAGCGATTTAGTCTTATGCTAAACCAGCCCCTTAATATGGAAGTGCCCAACGTTCTTTTGCACTCTCTCCAATGGGTTTTATCGTTCCTATAGTGTGGTCCCTAGGACTGTACACAATATTCCAGTTGAGGTCTACCTAGTGTCTTGAATAAATTCAGCATAACGTCCTTGCTCTTGTATTCCATGCCCCTATTAATAAAGCCCAAGGTACTATATGCCCGATTAACTGCTCTCTCCACCTGTCCTTCCATCTTCAATGATCTATGCCCATCCCCACCCAGGTCCCTCTGCTCCTGCACCCCCTCAAGAATTGTACCTCTTATTTTGTATTGTCTATACATGCTCTTCCTACCAAAATACTTTGCTTCCCAGTTCTACGCATTGAATTTTATCTGCCACCTATCTGCCCACTCCACCAACCTATCTATGTACTTTTGACATTCTACACGATTCTCTTCCCAGTTTACAATACTTCCAAATTTTATGTCACCGCAAACTTTGAAATTGTCCCTTGCTCACCAAGATCTAGATCATAACCCACACAAGTCATTTCTAACACTCACAACTCTCTGCCTTCTTTCTTTGCAGAAGAATGATACACTGCCCTGAGAAGAAGCAGAGACCTGGGCAGGTGGGGCGGCACAGGTGTTTTCCTTCAGTAATAGGCATCTTGACAGTCAGTAGATATGTGTGCCCACCTAGCCTGTAGGGAAGGAGATATCACCTGCCATGAAAACCTCAGCCTCCTGGGACACATGCTCACACTGTAGAGAGAAAGCTGGTCCTCTGCCTGTAGATCATTTGTTGGACATCGCATCTCCTTTGACCTGGATCTCTGTGTCTATTCTACCTACCCTGTGAAGGGGAATGTTTCTGAGGAGAAGACAAAATGAAAGGGGGGATGTCTTTCTCCCGCTGCTGTTGATGTTGCTGTTCTTCAGCAGAGGTGGCGCGGTGTGAAGCTGGGGTGAAGGCTGACAGCAGCGAAGTGCAGCTGACGAGTTGGCAATGACTTGCCAAGCACTGAAAGCACTCGGAGAAGAAGTGCTGTGAACAACAGCCTCTCAACTGGCCATGGCTGCGGTTCCTTAGTTTCAAAGCCTTCCCAGCCAGGCACTGATGTGGGACTCCCCGCAGCATATGCATCTAGTTAATCCTGGTGAGTGGCTGACAGTTTAGGAAATAGATATGCTGGCTGCTAAATCTAGAATGCGGAGTAAAAGAAATACAATCATCTGTTTGCGTGATCTGATTACCTTCCCGACAGTTGCATTGAAATATTCCCCCTATAGTCACAGCTAGCACGCTTTGTACCTTAATCTTAGTCTCAACCTGGTTGTTAATAAATGGTTCAAAAGACTCTCCAAGGCTGACTCCATGTTTGTTGCTTATTGCCTTTAATATAGACTTATTCAAAGGACAGAGGAAGACTGTTGATTTGCGTAGAGATCTTTTGGGGGCTGCTGAACCTTAATCATGCTTCCCTCAATGACTTAGGCAAGCAGGGGTTTAAGTTTCGGACTGGCTGTTGAAAGACGAAGGAATAATTTAGGATGTAATTTCCCAATTTAACAGTGCCCTTCATTTCTTGGGGCATGATACAGCTGAGGGATTATTTCTAACTACTCTTGTTGCACATCCGTGGCATAATTGAGAAAACTGCATTGAAAAGGCAGTGTGGACAGTGATGAACATTGCAGGGACAGAAGAGTCTACCAAATATAAGCACCTACCAATACTTCATATGAGAGTCACCATAGTCCCAGAGACTGCTCTCCCCTTTTGAGAGAGAGCTGACTGATGGTGATTTAGCCTGAGGGTCACCACATCGCAGGTGAGAGGCAAGGTTAAGAAAACAGGGCCTTCATGGATAACCTCAGCCGCTGGAGGAATTGAACCCACGCTGCTTGGCTCCGCATCGAAACCAGTCACCCAAGCTAACCAACCCTCAGTGTTATGTAACATATGTAGAAATGGACCACAACCTCGTGTTCAGACGGTGACCACAAACTATCCTGCATAGCTAGTACTGTTTATAATTTCAGCAAAATAATTTGGGTTTATTTCATCTTTATGACACACTCTGACTCAACAGATAATATAAGTAGATTAGAAATTTGTACTAATGGAATATGCGACTTGAAATTCTTTAGATTGAAACCCAAATTCAGACAATTATGAAGTCTGAAATAACGTTAGATCATCTGGGTTTTTAAATTTAATGTGTTTAAGATTTTTAAAAACTCATTTATAATTGGCGAGTTGCAATTCTTTTCCATCATGTGTGATAAGATGTGGGAAGCAACTTAATGGGAAATGGAGGTGAGGACAATCATGTCCATTTAATAACATTTTAGTTGTCACTGAAACCAAGCACTACAAACTGATCAGAGCAGGAGCAACTTCACACATTCGTATCGCAGTTCAGTTCCACTTCAGTGGCCACTCGACAAGTGAATTATTCCGTTGCAGGAATGTCAGTTGAAAGCTGAAACACATTTTCTGCCTTGACCCATGTTACTGACATTGGTTAACTGAATAATTGCAACTTTACACTTCTTTTAAGGATTTAGTTGTTTTTGCCCATGTCGCACTTTTTGCCACATTTTCGGTAAGGGTTTCAGTCACCTTCTGCATTTTATCTTTGGTACCTTTATTTTAAGATGTTTTCCTCTCTCTCTCGCTCTCTCTCTCTCTCTCTCTCTCTCTCTCGCATGTCCCAAACGGTCCTCGAGATGAGGAGAGAGGAAGAAACCTATTTCCACAGCAAGTTGGTATTGTACTGGCATGCAGTGGTCCTGCTGCTCAGGTCAACTGTGGGTCCTGGATCCACACAGATGAGCAATGGGACACTGGCTGGGGGCTGAGAGGGGGCCGGGGGTTGTGGGGGGAGGGGAATGGTCTGCAAGCAGCAGTTGATTGGGGCTGCCGCCATGACCGCCATCTAATTAAGGATAGAGGGATGGCCGGTTTGGCAGCCCCAGCACCGATACTGGTAAAGGCGCCCATTGCTGAGGCTGCAAGTAAAATGAAATGGTGCCTCCTTGTTAAAGTGCAATTGAAGGGTGGGTTTGAAATGTTTTCAGTGTGCCAGGGCCAGACACAATTAGATAGGTAAACCCTCCAGTGGCGCACCACTGTGCCAGGGAGCCCCTCCACCTGATATGGAGTGAGCAGGAAGGAGCAACTTGACTCCACCAGCCCTCTCCCCTGCCCCAGGAAGTCGCTGGGAGGCTGCCTCAGTGTACCTGGCAGTCCCCCGCGCAATGGGGAGAGAGGCCATTCCGGTACTGATAAAATGCCGGCTAGTCAGAAAATTTATTTGGCCAGTCAATTGGACTAATAAGCCATCCACCTCAAGTTAACGAGTGGCAGAGCTGCTTGACCTCCCTAAATTTAGGAATTTACTAGGAATTTACTATTGAAGGGGGAAGATGTGGGGCACCCCTCTGATGTGTGCTGCCACCATTTTGTCAGCTTACCCACCTCCAAGCCCAGTTCCGCAGAGTTGGTAAAATCCTGACCCAGGTTTTTCACCAAACCAAAGGCTTCTCTTCCCAGAGCTAGACAACTTGTAAAACCAATGTTATACTGAAACTAGGAGGCCCCAAAGCAAACTTTGGTTTACTCACTTTCCAAAGTTAACTTTCGCTTCCTTAAGGGAGTCATTTAACATCTGGCAACTTTCCACTCAGCACTGGCATGCCATGATAATACAATAATGCGTCAGAAGGCTATGTAATAGAGCTTCAGTTATTTCTGTCATGAATTGAATAGCAGGTTAATGATAATTTATTTGTGAAGCAATTTACATTCAAGCGAATAAATATATTTCCGTGAAACAAAACATTCCTAATAATGGGGGATTGCTGATACAGTCAGTTTGCACATGGGGCCTAGACCAAAGAGTTTTGAGTGTAGAACCAAGCGGGTTAATTTCCCTCCTGCCCAGGGAAGGAGATCTAGGCCAGAATTCTCCATCCGTTCACGCCAGTGGGATTCTCCATTCCTGCTGCAGTGAATGGCGTTTTGGCTGAGCATCAAATTCTCCATGCTTCGCTGGCAGTGTTGGCAGGGCAAACTCGATCGAAGGTCTCGGTCTTCAACTTTAAATCCCACTAGCCAAATTCTCAACCATTTTGAGTTGGTGGGATGCAGTAGAAAAGTACACTATCTGGACAACACTGGCTAAGAGCAGATTAGTGGCAGCATCGACTCTTGGGCTATTCCATGGGGATCCCATGAATGTAGTGAGCGGAGAAGGATTTATGATACTGAGGGCCTCATCTCCTTCAGGTTACACAGGGAAATGTGAAACCTCCTCCGCCTTAACGTTTACCATCCATTAATCTCTACCTGCCTCAGTCACAGGTCCCCAGTGGCAATACCCAATTAGCTGATTCCACAACTTCCCTGCTCATCAGTGGACAGCCCAGACATCTAAAGGAATGGTGGAGGAAAGGGATGACAAGCTGGACAAAGGACCTGGGCCGGGATTCTCCCGGAATTAGCGGGGCGGCCCGTACCGGCGCCAAAGAGCGGCGTGAACCACTCTGGCGCCGGTCGCCCGGGAGTTGCGGAATCCTCCGCACTACCGGGGGCTAGGCCAGTGCTGGAGGGATTGGCGCCATGCCAACCGGTGGCGAAGAACCTCCGCCGACCGGTGCGAGTTGGTACATGTGCAGAACCGCTGGCGCAGGGGGTTTCTTCTCCGCGCCAGCCATCGCTGAGCCTTACAGGGACCGGAGCGGAGGGAATGAGTGTCCCCCATGGCACATGCCCGCCCGCAGATCGGTGGGCCCTGATCGCGGACCAGGCCACCATCGGGGCCCCCCCCGGTGCTGGGTCCCCCTGAGCCCCCCGCCCGAGGACCCCGCTAACCGCCCTCCAAGCCAGGTCCCGCCGGTATGGACCACGCCGGCGGGACTGGCCAAAAACGGGCGGAGAATTGCCGGGGAGGCCGCTGCCAACGGTCCCCGACCTACGCGACGCGAGCCCCACCCAAAAACTGGCGCTGGAGAATTCAGCAGCCAGTGTCGGAGCGGAGGGGTGGGGTGGGATTTACTCCAACCCCCGCTAATTCTCCGACCCGGCGGGTGGTGTTGGAGAATCCCGCTCCTGAGTTGGAGCAGTGCAGAGTTCTTGAGGATTATAAAGAGGGAAAGGGATTTGGTGGGTTGTGGAATGTGTGAGGCCTTGAAGGGATTTGAAGACAAGGATGAGATTTTAAATTTGAGTATTTGGAATTTGGGTGCGAATGTGGGTCAGTGCGATAATGCAAACATATTGAAGTTTGGCATAAGGCAATAAACCTAAATCTAGATTCTGATGAAAAATCACTGACCGGAAATGTTAACTTTATTTTCTAAACACACATGCTGCCTGACTTGCTGAGTATTCCTACTATTTTCTGTTTTTATTTAGGTCAGTGAGTTAATGGGCAATAAGTGGGACATGGTGTAGAGCAGGATAGCAGCAGCAGGTTTGTAGATGAACTGAAGACATAGGAGTGAGGCTGGGAGGACATCCAGGAAAACACTGGAACAATAAGCTTGAAGGTTACAGAAGCACGGATGAGGATCTTGGCAGTAGATGGATTGAGATCGGGGCAGGGCTGGTGACGTTACAGAGGTGGATATAGGTGATCTTTGCTATGGAGCATGTATTAGAGTGGAGAAACTGCTTCAGTTCCTCCTCCCACCTCGATGATTCACACTGACTGCGTGGGCAAGGTCAATTTGGAAAATGGTGTGCATCACCTTTCAAGCCTCCCCCTGCCACGCACCAACTTCCCTCCATTACTGTAGACCCACCTAATATCACCATTCCTCTTCGCTCTAAAACCTTTCAATATACCCTATTATTCTGGACCCAATTACGATCCACCTCCATATGCCTTTCCTCCTGCTTACCGTCCCCATGCTCACCCTCGCTCTATCCCTCCTGTTATCTTTCCAGGCTCTCAACCTGTAGCACATCCTACTCCCCCTGTCTGTGATTGTTTCCTCCTATCACCTGCAGTCTTTTTCCCCAGGATCTCACTGTCAACACCACCGATCCCGCCCTCTGAGACATTTCCTCCCTTAACCTCCTGTTTTAAGGACATTCCCCTCACCTTCCCCAAACACTATCCCACCCTCGCTGTTTGTGAACTGAGGGCCTACACTCACATTGATTCAGCCACACACACACTGCACAGATTGATGAGCACATGCGATCAGTTTGAAGTGGCCTCAGGAGCCAAAGCAAACCTGGGCAAGAGCAAGGCCATGTTCTTTGGGAACTAGGCCAACCGATCCTGTGTTCCCTTCACTTCAGGTCAGATTAGCTGAAGGTACCAGGAAATGGTTTGGAGAGCATGGGACGTGCACTAAAAATTGGAATGTGCAGCCGTGGAACATGTGGGACTGGCGCTCCCTCTCCATTGCGGGTAAGAATCGGATGATCATGTATGATGCATCATTGGTGTTGTTGAATGTAGTGCAGGCTTGGCCCATATTCCACTCCTGTGCAGAGCCAATCACCCAAGCCACCTTCAGTTTTATTTGGAAATTGAAAATGGGCTGCGTCCGAAGGGATACAATGTACAAAATTCCAGATAAATGAGGGAGAAATGTTTTAAGTGCTCCTATAGATATTTTCAGATGGACAATGCCACCATGCTCATCAGAGCTGCTTGGGTCTATCAGTTTATGATAACACTAACCTGTAGCATCATATGGGTGTGTGTCCTGACAGATGACTGCAATGTGGATGCAGATGATACTAGCGGGATTTTGTGCTCCCATTTTCGGGGGCGGGGTGTGTTTGCAGGATTGGTAGCGGGAGTGGGAAATCCCGTGGGAGTTCCAAAATACTGTTTACGCCATTAGGATTTCCTCTTCCGATTGTCTCCACCTCCCACACCAGCCCCCACACAACCAGCAATTACTATCAGGAATCCTGATGGTAGAACTTCGGGATCCCGATTTGAATATTTTAAATATGATTATCAGGCCTTTACGCCTAATAGATTCCCCCACTTCCCCTGCTGGTTAAATTTTACATTCACGTCAGCGTGAGGGCACACCAACATGAATCACGTACGATAGATCCGCCATGGTGTCTATAGGAAAGGGATTTATATTTGTATTGATAAATATTAGAAATAAGCTCCAGGGCGTGATTCAGTGCCACTGTTGCTCCCAGTGCAGATCCGGGTGCAACGGGTGAATCGCAACGGGTGAGACCCAAATCAGGCTCATTGCATCTAAAAAACTGTTAGGGGGCTGTTTAGTGCTTGTCCACAAAAATAAGGACCAGTGCTAATGGCATCTCGGGGGGGGGGGGGGGGGTCTCCAAGGCCATTGTAAACCCCCGGGTGGTAAGTGATAGGACAGCGTGGCACCCTGGTCCTCCCCCACAACATGGTCACCTTGGTGCTGCCAGCTTGGCATCCTAGTGCTGGCAGTGCCAAGGTGCCAGGGGTATGGATGGGGGGGAGGGGGGGGGGCGGTGGGGGGGGGGGGCGGTGGGGGGGGTCAGTTGACAGGTAGAGGGGCTAAGTGGGTGGTTCTTGGGTGCCTCTCCAATGAGGGGGGCAAAAGAGCAGGGTGAATGAGAGGGAGGGGGGAAAGTGCATCAGGCCGCCAGCTGGAAATTCCTTCAAGTGTGGCCTCAGTGGGGATGAACTCCCTGAGGCCAAAAAACCCGTCAAAGTGACATTGAATAGCGGAGTATTTCTCGGCCTTGCAGCCGACAAGAAGAAAGAAAGAAAATCGCTTATTGTCACGAGTAGGCTTCAATGAAGTTACTGTGAAAAGCCCCTAGTCGCCACATTCAGGCACCTGGTGTAAGGGAATTTGTACTGGATATTGTATGAGTTAGATACGAAGTTTAGAATCATAGGTTTTAGTGAAATAATAAAGTAAGATTTAGGTGAGTATTGAGATGAGTGTGAACTCAGGATAACTTTGTGTGACCTAATGTAATCAAGTATAGTTAATATGATTAAAGCAGCAGACCCAGAGAAATAGCATTTAAAATACAAACAGTCACTTGGAAGAACAATGAACAGCTCAGGGCTTAACTAAAATGGTTGCCCATAAATAAGGGCTATAAAGGAGTCTGTTTTTGTATACATTCGGCCTTGGTCCGCAGAACTGTCTGTTTCACAAGAAGAAAGTTTAGACAAAGATGAGATAAGAACTGACTTATGGCTGCTAGGCTGAGAGGCTTAATGTAAACAATAGTGGCCAAAGTAAGGAAAGCAGATAAGACGGCTGTAAATTAAGATAAGAGCTTGCATCATGGGGTTAAAATGAACATAAAAGGCGGTAAGCCCTGAAGCTTTTTTAGATTGCTCCGGACAATCTCAGCTCTGTTTTTCTTATGCTAAGAAAAATAAAGTTCACTGCTTGGAAGATCGCTCCTCAGACTCTCTGTGTTTTAATATTTGAATAGGTACAAACAAATTGTCGTCCTGGGGAACCACGACAAAATTGGCGCTGCGAAGCAGGGTTGGTGAGAGATCGCCCAGAAAAGCATCTGGAAGGAGTGGCGGAGGCGAAGGTCCGACCGGGGCTGGACATCCCAAAGCCGGCATTCTGACAGCAAGGTAAGCAGATTTGTATTGCATGTAAATCCTTGTTGTCAGAAAAGGGATCTCGAGGCCCGGCGCACTCAGCTCTTTGCTGGTCTTGAATCTCCCCAACCACAAAGATATCCTGCGTGATTAAAACCAAATTGGGTAAAATAGTTTTGAGAGACTGAAACTGATCTGAAGAGTAGAGTTTTGCATGCAAAGCGCACTGTGAATACTGTATTGTCTGTGAGTGGGTAAAAAGGGAGACGAGAAAAAGACCGAACGCTAAGGTAATGCAATTAGGTTAAGTCAACCGGTTTGGAGCGGGTTTTTCCAGGATACGACTTGCCCAGAAGAGAGTAAGTGTGGGAAAAATCTGCCAGTCCAAACCTACCCAGGACCTCGGGTAACGGACGTCAGCCGAGAGGGAGAGAGATCAGTGAGAGATCACTCTCTGACCTAATACGGTAGTCAAAAGCATAGGAGGGGAATCTAACCCCGGAGGGGGGGATTAACAGCTAGAATAGAGAAAGTAAAAGACCAATTTGAACAAACTGGTCTGAGACAGCAGCGTGGAGGACAGAAATAAGAAGGAGAGTCGGAACACAGGTAGGGTAATAACTAACAACGTGGAAAGGTCACACTGACAAAACCGCCTAGCGGAAAGAGGGGTATAATCGATTGGGAAGGAAGATTAGTTAGGGGATTAAGACGGGATAATAATAAAAACGGAAGCAACACTGGATTGGGGAAAAATTACACATATAACTAACTTAAAAGAGGTAGAGAACGAGTGGCCGTATGTAAAGTGGGAAAGAATAGCTGATAGGAATTGGATAGACGAAATAAACTTGGAAACTCTAGGGAAATTAATAAAGGAATCTGATCGATATAGGGTTTCTATAGACATAGACAAGCACGTAAAAACCTACTACCCTCTAGCCCGGGAAAGGAAGATAGAGCCGGGACAGGGGACTACGGGGAAGTGGATATCGAGACCCCGGTTAGAATTACAGATATTGTCAAGGGACACCCAAGAGAAAGGTAAACAGGGGACTGAACACGGAAAAACGACACAGCAAGTAATAATCACTGTGACACCTAACTCTGACGGATTAAGTGATAAAAATTGTGACAGTAATCCGAAAAGACAAGTAATGGCACACCAAGTTAAAACACCAGTGGAAACATTAGGGGATAAATTCCCAGCCCTCAGGGGAGACATAAAACACGTTTCTAAAAAATGGGCCAAAAGAACAAGTAAAACTAATACACCGTGGCCGGAGGAAGGCACATGGTGCGTAGAGAGATGTGAGGACCAGAAGGGAATGATAAAGAACTACAAAATAAAAGATAAATCTAAGAAAAGAAAGGAGAAGCGAGAAAAGGAACTAGAGATACTGGCATTGTTTGAAAAGGAAGGGAAAGAAAGGAAAAGGAAGAGACGGAAGGAGAGACAGGAGAAAGTAGTGACAGCGAAGGGGGACAATCAGTGTTAGGAGAACAAAGAAAATCGACGCGGGTAAGACACCAAACTGTAAAGTTTCCAGAGGTGGAAAAAAGAAAGAAAAAGGTGTTCCCGGTGATTCTGAAAGGGGGCAGAGCACAGTATATCCCTTGGTCAGGTCAGGATTTGCCTAATCTAATTAATGAATTACCCAATATTTTGGATGGGGCTGGAAGGTGGATTGGACAGTTGGAAGCAGGAATGGTGGGAAAAAGGATGGCACTGGGTGACATCAAAGCTCTCCTGACAAAAGTGCTAGGAATGGACCAAATGGCAGAAGTAATGAGACGTGCCGGCATCCAGACCGCAGCTCGTGACCCAAACGTAGACGGGACACTAATGGACCCGTACCGACAAGACATATGGCAGGCACTAAGGAATATGTACCCCAATCGAATGGATGTAAAAACCCTAAGGGGAGAGCCACTGGGAGAGGAGGAGAATGCAGCTGTGTATGTGGAAAATCAATTAAAAAGGTGGAGAAGGGACACGGAGAGGGACATTCTAACAGACCCGCTGACCAACTCCATGTTCCGGGCTGCAATTCTAGAGGGCCTGCCAGTCTCAGCTAAAACAAAACTGGAGGATGTAGTGGGCTTGGACTCAAAAAGTTACCGGGAGTTTGTGGATTATGTTGCCCATGCAGTAGAAAGACATCGCAAAGATGAAAAGAATGCAGACAAACAGCTGAAGGAGATACAACGTAAACTCCTTCAGGCACAATTGGAGGAGATCAAAAACAAAGATAAGCTAAAGGCAAAAGAAGATCTCACGCCCAGAAAAATAGCACCGATGATGGTGGAACAGAAGCCAGGGGAAATACCTGCACTAACAATAGGGGGAAGCGGAGATGGAGGCCAGCCCATCGTAACCTATAACATTTCTGCCTTCCCACTGCCCATAAACCCAGAAGCCCACAGCCTAAATTATCAAAACCAATACGCCCTACAAAATCAGACTGACTGGAATAAAAATGGGAAAAGACAGGGAAGTGGTAGGCCACCCTTTCAGAATCAGAGAGGACAGGGACAGGTTAATTATCAGACTCCGAGACAGGGACCACTGCCTGGCCCTCCAGGTGTGTGCTGGGGGTGCGGGGAGACAGGTCACATAAAAAGGAATTGCCCGCGGAATTCCACCAGACAGGGAGAAAACCAGCAACAGGCAGGCCAACAGCTGATCCAAGGGTCGCCGAACAGCGTCCCGATGTTTCAAGGGCCGGGGAACCATCAGAGTTTCGCATAGAGAGGCCCAGAGAACCCCGAAATGGTAGGACAGTACGTACAAATAACAGAAACCGCAGAGCAGGAACCTATAGTTAATGCTAGAGTAGGCGGGATCGAGGTCCCCATGATGATAGACACCGGTGCCACCTGTACGTGCATACAAACGAAATATGCGGATCACCTACCATTGTCAAACCGGTTTGTAAAAACTGTGGGGTTCTCGGGGAAAATAACACTAGCTCAAATGACGATGCCGGTGCCTATTACCATTGGAAATAAAACTACCCATGTACCTATTTTAGTATATGATAAAACTCCTTTAAATCTATTGGGAAGGGACGCAATCCTAGGTCTGGGACTGAAATTAGAATGTACCGAACAAGGAATTGATTTGATGGGAATGTATTCACTTGAGGTACCAGGAAAGGAAGGGGTTAATGTATATTGGCTGGGAGATATAGAGGAACAAATTAAAAGACAGATCTGGACAGTCTGGGGAAAACTTATAGACACTTGGGTTCCACAAGCCAAGTGGCCGAGAACAGAATTACACAGTACAATGATATTTGATGAAGGACAGGCACCTGAAATACAAGAGAAATGGGAAAAGGAGGCAGGACGAGAACAGGAAATAAAGTCAGGAAGTATTTTAATTGGACTAGAGGGAGTGGCCCTCGCAATCGTTAGGAATGAATGGATTGACAAATGGTTCTCGGTACCTGGGGCGGAGCCACATGTCACATTGAAAGTTAATCCGGGATATAGATCAAAGGACCTAGGACCCATGGTGTTAAGAGCGCAAGACTTAGAATTTGTACAGACAGACAGTGCGGATATTTGGACGTCCAGCGATGGACAAATGACGAAAATAATTTTGGATGTTAGGATGCTTGGGACACCAAAGCAGATAACAATAGGAGTGCAAAGTGAGAAACAGGAGCGGGAATGGAGAGAGAGCTTAGAGCAGGATTTGAACTCCCTCCCACAGGAGTTGTGGTCCAGACAGGACACGGATGTAGGGAGGGTTAAAAACGCTAATCCAGTTGAAGTCAGACTAAAGACAGGGCGCCAGGGGCCCTATAGACCACAATACCCAATCAAGACAGAAGCAATTGAAGGAATTAGAGAAACGATTAAGGGATTGATAGAAGCAGGGGTATTAAAGGAAACCCGGAGTAGGTGTAATACCCCGCTCCTACCAGTAAAGAAGGCGGACGGAGAAAAATGGAGATTGGTGCATGACCTAAGGGCAATTAATGAGGTAGTGGAAGATATGCCCGTAGAAGTTCCAAACCCTTACACCTTGCTGACAAATATACCACCTGAAAGTAGATGGTTTACTGTAATCGACCTATGTTCAGCATTTTTTAGTGTGCCACTAGCTCCAGAAAGTCAGTATCTCTTTGCATTTACGTACGAGGGGAAACAATACACATACAATAGAATGCCCCAAGGATTTAAACATTCCCCACATGTATTCAATCAGGTGTTGAAAGCAGATTTAGAAGGAATACAGTTGGAAGGAACACTGCTACAGTATGTGGATGATTTACTATTATGCACAGAGACACAAGAACAATGCAGGAAGGATAGTTTAAAACTTTTGAAAAGACTAGCAGAGGGGGGTCATAAAGTATCCTGGAAGAAGCTGCAGCTGTGCCAGAGACAGGTAGAATACTTGGGGAGAGAAATATCAGCAGGGCAGAAGGGGATAGCTTCACAGCAAATAGAAGCAGTACTGAAAATTCCGAAACCACAGACGGTGGGACAAATGATGACATTTTTGGGAATGACAGGCTTCAGTTCAGAATGGGTGGAAAACTATGCAGAAAAAACGCAGGCACTACGAAAGATAATGAAGGAAGCAGGGTGTGACGAATTAAAAGCCAAACTAAAATGGGACAAAGATGCGCTAGAAGCATTTGAGAATATAAAGAGTGAAATGGCACAGGCACCAGCATTGGCTTTACCGACCTATGACAAGCCCTTTGATTTATTTGTGAGTAACAGAGAAGCCGGATTTGCTACAGCAGTGTTAACACAGGAAAGTTGCAAGGGAAGGCGAAGGCAGACTGTAGCATATTATAGTACCAAGCTAGATGACGTAGCAATGGGATACCCGCCGTGTTATCAAGGCCTGGCAGCAGCTTGGTGGGCGTACGAAAAGGCAGCTACGGTCACAATGGGATATCCGATAAACATACATGTATACCATAAAATAGCTGAATTGATTGAAAAAGGGAAGTTTGTTCTGACGCCGGCTAGAATTCACCATTTTCAAATGCTGACCACATTCCCGGACATTACGATAGTAAAGTGCAATAGGGCCAACCCAGCTGACTATATGCCATTGCCACATGAGGGAGAGGAGCATGAGTGTGTGAGAGAGACAAGAGCGTTTATGAAACTGAGGAAAGATCTGAAGGCAGATAGGTTAAACACAGAAGAAAAGAGAACGTTGTATGTTGACGGCTCGTGCCATAGGGATCATAGGGGAAATCATGCTGGCTATGCAGTAGTTGAACAGAAAGGGAAAACATTTGAGGTACTGGAGGCAAAAGAATGTGAGCAGCCATGCTCAGCCCAGTTAGCGGAGCTTGCAGCACTGACCAGAGCATGTGAATTAGCAAACGGGGAAGCAGTGGAAATTTATACTGATTCAGCCTATGCCCACGGGGTTTGTCACCTGTTTGGGGCAATATGGAAGCAAAGGGGATTTATGAAAAGCGGAGGAGGACCAATTCAACACGAAGTTCAAATTAGGGCTTTAATAAGGGCTATGATGGGCCCAAGGGAATTAGCCATAATTAAGTGTCAGGCGCATAAAAAGGAACGGATAACATCACACAGGGAAATACCAAAGCTGACAAGGCGGCTAAAGAAGCATCAGGATACATTGAGGCTACGATAGCCCCAGTAGAAATAGCAAGGCCGCACCCAGGGCCAGGTGTGGGGAATATCGAACCTCAAATCACATTAGAAGATGTGGCACAATTACAGGAAGAAGCCCCTGTAGCAGAAAAAACAATGTGGAGAGAGAGAGGAGCATTACAGGGACAACATGACAAAATATGGAGAAATGGGGAAGGGTTGATCATAGCACCCACATCATTACTAACCGTACTAATTAGTGAAGCACACGGGGTGGATCACTGTGCGAGAGGAGAAGTGGCTAGGAAGATTAAGAAAGAAGGATTCTGGTCACCATACCTGCAAAACTCAATTGACTACATACTGGGTCTGTGTGAGGTGTGTGCTCAGAATAATATCAGGAAAGGCATTACTGCCCCAATAGGGCACATACCCATTCCAGAAGGGCCGTTTAAACATCTATGCATGGACTATGTGGATATGGGAAAGGTGGTAAGAGGAAAAAGATACATGCTAGTGATTATTGATAGATTCAGCAGATGGATAGAAGCAACGCCATCCAAAGATCAAGGATCTGGGACGGTAATTAACTTCCTGTCAAAAGAAATTATCCCAAGATTTGGCATACCCATGCAATTAAGTTCAGACAATGGATCTGCTTTTATAGGGAGGGCACTGAGAGAGACACTCTCAGCACTCCGTATAAAGCAGAGGTTTGGATGTGTGTATCATCCTCAATCCCAAGGAATGGTGGAGAGAGCAAACGGAACCCTCAAGGCGAAAATAAGCAAAATTTGTAGTGAGACAGGAAAAAACTGGATAGATGCTCTGCCATTGGCTTTAATGCAGTACAGGAGTCAGGAAAACAGAATCACACATTTAAGCCCGCATGAGATGATGACAGGAAGAGTAATGCCGGTGCCAAAGATCGGGGGAACAGGGGGCCCCACATTGGAGTGTTTAGATCAGGATGCAAGAGAGTATGTACGACAATTAACTTTTATACATAGAACTATTTTTGAACAGGAAAAGGCCAAGGAGGAGGAGAGCCCTGCCACGGAACACCAGATCACACCGGGAGATCAAGTATACATCAGAAAGTTCCGGAGACGTTGGCATGAACCCAGACGAGAAGGGCCGTTTGAAGTCACCAGAGTATCTCCCACGGCGTTGCAAGTAGAAGGCAGTACACTGTGGTATCACTTGAACCATTGTACCAGAACGGTACCCGGGGTAGGGGAGAGAAGGGAGACTGAAGTTAGAGGTAGGGCGGATAGAAGTAGCAGCGAGGAAGAGATAGAACTACACGAGGAGAATCGTGAGGAGGAGGAGCAGAGCCAAAGTACAGCAGAAATAATAAATGATGATGAGAGTGGTTCTGTGCATGAGCTGGCTGATGATACAAATGCCCAGCTTCAGCCTGTTAGTCACGGTGCCGAGGGAGGTGAGGACGGGGAAAGGGCCTCGTTCCCCACATGGGACTTGGAAACTGTTTCCCTGGGGGACTTCCTTGACCCGTAACAAGGGAAAGCGGGATGCAGATGATATAGGGGTGCGGAATCAGGAAGGTAGAGTATTAAGACAAACAAGACGTAGGCGATCAGTGAGTACGGATACTATTTGGGAGAAAGGAGGGGTCTGTGTTATGTTTGGAGATCAGTGTTGCACATTTATCCCTAACAACACTGATCCAGAGGGGTCGTTTACACGGGCCATGAATAAGTTGAAGAATCTTAGGGCAGAAGTGAAAGAAAATGCTGGGTTTGGGCATGAAGCCTGGAATTGGTTGGATAGGATGTTTGGAAGATGGGGGGCATGGTTTGCCAAAGCTGGAGCTGTAGCAATCATAATCATAACCGTTCTAGGACTCATATTTTGTTGTTTTCTACCCGCCCTGAGATCCTTCCTTACCAGAGTTGCAACACGGCAGATGATGGTGACAAGCAGCTCACGTTCGCGAGGAAAAACGGAGGAAAGGGAAAACCTTGAGCTGCCTCCGATGAGCGGATTCACCATGACCCTGGTCGAGATGGAAACTCGTCACTCTGTGAAAGGACTATAATAATGGACGATTGCTTTGTACCAACAACAGCACCTGACTGAAATTCGCAAAAGACTTGGAGAACTTAGTCTGTACACAGGAATCAGTCTTTTTTCCTTCCCTTGACAAGGGTGGGAAGGTTTTTGGCTGATGGCTGTTAGGAGCAAGCAATCTGGGGGAGCGACCCGAGAATTAGAACCTGGATAGATGAATTATGATAAAGAAGAATTAGGGGCGTTGTTCCCTGACCAAAGTATTCGGCTCCTCCACATTGCCTGCAAAAAGTGTTTAAAATAAATTGTAAATGGGATCCAGTAAGGGGATTATTTGAGCTTGGTAATTTGTGTGAGGCTAGGGAATAGCCTCAAAGGGGGGACATGTAAGGGAATTTGTACTGGATATTGTATGAGTTAGATACGAAGTTTAGAATCATAGGTTTTAGTGAAATAATAAAGTAAGATTTAGGTGAGTATTGAGATGAGTGTGAACTCAGGATAACTTTGTGTGACCTAATGTAATCAAGTATAGTTAATATGATTAAAGCAGCAGACCCAGAGAAATAGCATTTAAAATACAAACAGTCACTTGGAAGAACAATGAACAGCTCAGGGCTTAACTAAAATGGTTGCCCATAAATAAGGGCTATAAAGGAGTCTGTTTTTGTATACATTCGGCCTTGGTCCGCAGAACTGTCTGTTTCACAAGAAGAAAGTTTAGACAAAGATGAGATAAGAACTGACTTATGGCTGCTAGGCTGAGAGGCTTAATGTAAACAATAGTGGCCAAAGTAAGGAAAGCAGATAAGACGGCTGTAAATTAAGATAAGAGCTTGCATCATGGGGTTAAAATGAACATAAAAGGCGGTAAGCCCTGAAGCTTTTTTAGATTGCTCCGGACAATCTCAGCTCTGTTTTTCTTATGCTAAGAAAAATAAAGTTCACTGCTTGGAAGATCGCTCCTCAGACTCTCTGTGTTTTAATATTTGAATAGGTACAAACAAATTGTCGTCCTGGGGAACCACGACACTGGTCGGGTAGGTTGGTACGGGAATTGAACCGTACTGCTGGCCTGCCTTGGTTTGCTTTAAAAGCCAGCGATTTAGCCCAGTGTGCTAATCCAGAAACACTCTGCTAAATGTAAGGTTCAGTGGACTTTAACTTGAGCCCGCTGACTCGCACATTAGTTTTAAGTGGGTTCAATGTAATGTTTCTGTGCCTGGAAGGATAAAACCTGCAGTTAGATTCATGCTGAACAAAGAACTTTGTATGTGTAGGGGTTGGTTTCAATTCCAACTGTGATTCTGTTGTGCTCAGAAAGGTGACATCATGAACAATAAATAAAAGTGGGAGTCATTGCTTCACAACTGGAAACTTAGAAGGTCGAGAAGCGTTTTAGTTTAGCTAATTTTATTTCACTTGGAGGAGAACAGTGAAAGAGAAGGCAGCTCTCACAGTTCTGCAAGTAGCAATTGGTTTAGAAGGCGAGAGAGGGAACTTTTCTCTCAGCTTTTCTAGAAGAATCCCCATACCTTTGTGTAATGGCTAAGCAAATGAGTGCAGAGATCTGAAGAACAGCTGGTTAAGGAAACTGAAGAGAAGTTTCAAAGAAGTCTGAGATTAAAGATCCTAGAACAGTGAATAGTTCAGCTAAGACAGACAGAGCTGAGAAGAAGGTTGAAACACCAAACGGATATCTGAAGTGAATTTCACGTTTGTGCGATTTTACGACAGCCTGTGGAACGTGAGTTGAAATTACTATGGAAATCGGTAGCAGGATCTCAGAGTTTGTGTAAAAGCAATTGAGAGAAAGGAAACCTAAAGGGGTTGGTGAGAAATCTTGGACTGGATTCATTGTTAAAGGTGGAGTGGAAGCTTTGGTTAAAAAAAAACCTAAACAGGATTTTGGAATGTAAGCTGTTAAGGGAAAGTAGTATTATGAGAGAAGATTTAAAAGCATCTTTTTGGGAGTGGAGTTTGGAGACTCTCATGTGATCATTATCTGGTGTGATTCTGAAGAGAAATCCATAGGCAATAATTTGGGTTCAGAGCGGTGTTTGTGTATTTGACCACAATCATCTTGTGTACTAAAAGGGACTTTTTACATTGAAGCTTAAGATGTACTTTATAGGCAGCACGGTGGCGCAGTGGGTTAGCCCTGCTGCCTCACGGCGCCTAAATCCCTTGTTCGACCCTGGCTCTGCGCCACTGTCTGTGTGGAATTTGCACATTCTCACCGTGTGTGCGTGGGTTTCGCCCCCACCCAAAGATGTGCAGGGTAGGTGGATTGGCTTCGCTAAATTGCCCCTTAATTGGAAAAAATGAATTGGGTACTCTAAAATTTAAAAAAAAGATGTACTTTATAATTATTATGTATCTTAAAATCTGTGTGTATTTGTTAAACAAAAAGGGAAATATAATCCAACTTTTCCATGTTTAATAAATGTTGGGCGGGATTCTCTAAAAATGGGGCTAAATCCCCACGCCGGCATGAAAACTGGCGCCAACAACTCCGGCGTCAATGGCCCCTAAAAGTAAGGAATTTTCAGCCTTTCTAGGGGGTTAGGTTGCTGCCGGAGTCGCCCCCGCTGCTCCAGCCGGTGGGGAGCGGCCCGCACGAGTCCGTGCATGTGCAGAATGGTCGCCATATTCCCGCGCATGTGCGGAACGGCCAGCGTTTTTCTGCGCATGCACGGGTGTTCCCTTCTCCGCGCCGGCCCCCGGGCAATATGGTGGAGTAAAGAAGGCCCCCACGGAACCAGCCAGCCCGCTGATCGATAGGCCCCGATTGCGGGCCAGGCCATCGTGGGCACCGCCCCACCTCCAGGACAGTCCCCGCACACTCAACTTGCAGGTCCCACCATGTGGGAGGTGAGTAATCCACACCGGCAGAACTGGGCCAAGCTCGTCGGCCACTCAGCCCATCAGGGCCCGGAGAATCGCTGGGGGGGTGGGGGGGGGGGCGCTGCCAACGGCCCCGATCGGCATAGCGGCGGTCCCGCCATGCCTGAAAAATGGTGCTGGACAATGGGAAAGCTAGCGTTGGAGCAATGGGGCGCAATTCTCATGCCTCCCCCTCGGGGATTCTCCGACCCGGCACCGGGTCGGAGAATCCCGGCCGTTATTTCTCTTGTTCTTGAAACTAATTAGCGGTCCTGTGACTGTGTCCCTCCGTGGTTCACAAAAAAAAAGTTACAAGGCGGGATTCTCTCCCCCTGAGAGTAAGTGTTGATGCCAACACAGAATTCGTGGATTTTCACAACAGAAAAACTGGCGCCAAACCTGGACCGATTCCATCGTTATTAAAGGACTAGCACCGGTGCCGCGTGGAACTTAATCGATTCCAATGGAAAACGGTGCAGGATTTGGCAGGTCCGTGATTGACACTCAGGAGGCTGACAAGCTGCAGCCTCACATGCACATTACACATTACACTCCCCACACCCACCTATCCCAGCTAAAAAGATGGTACTGGTTCTGTGGGAGTTGGATGGGTCTGCTGTGGCAAGAGGGCACCCGGGGGGTGCCCTCGGGAGACTCCTATACGACTTGTGGCACTAAGTTCAACGTTATATGTTAGCGGTATGCGTATGGTGATGTTGGACACTTTTCGTACCCCCTCTCTCCCTCAGCAGCCGCCACGCCAATTTCACAATTTTTAAAAGCGCAAGGGTACCGCATCATCAGGAACTCGGTTCATCGGAGGCGGAGAATCGCAGAGGCGCTGGAGAATACCGGGTCGGGCCCATTAATGATATGCAAACGGAATGCATTGACGCCACTGTCGAGCTGCTGGAGCACTGCGATTTGGCGTCAAATTGGCACCTGCCGCCTACCATCGGAACTGATTCACTGACCAATCACCGTTCACGATTTCGGCATTGGCTACTACCGAATCCCGCCCACAGTCTTTTGAGCCAGGATTCCATCCTGGGATCTTCCTGTCCAGTTATAACATCAACTGGGATTGTAAGACATGCACCTGGTGAGCAGAACCAACGGAGGCGCACAGGTGGGTACATCGCCGGGGGGGAGAGGGTCATGCCTGGACAGTACCTTGGCACTGCTCCCTGTGACTCGCCGTCACTATCTGGGCAATTATCCCTGGCACTTCCCCAGGAATTACCTGTAGCATTATATAAATGTACAACATGTGAAGAGTTAATGTTATGTTAAGACTAGCCACTAGGGGCACCTAAGGGACAGTACTATATATTGCACTGGCTCTTGGGCTTCTGGGAGGAGATTAGATTAAGGAGACAAGATTCAAAGTGTATTGGAGGGCTAGTTAAGATATTAGAGTTATAGTTAGTAGATAGAGGTAGTGTTAGCGAGTGTAATTTAATTCTTATATGTATGTTTGCTATTTAGAATAAGTGTCGAACTCAAATTTAGTAGTGTTAATAAAATTAGTTTAGTTCTCCAAAAGAACTTTGTGCGTCTTTGTGATCACGAGGCCTTCCATCCTGGAAATCCCTCACAAAGATCACCACACTACCCTCAACACTGGCATCCAAATCTTTAAAAAACTAAATTGTGGCGGGGAAGGCTCAATTAGCGAGATGTCATAGGATTCACTCCTTCATTTTAAAAAAATTTGCTATCTGACAAACAATACGGCGTGGAAAGCCACCTTTAGGGCTGGCACTTTTGCTAACATTCTGCCGACTTTCTCTCTGAGAGTGTGGTAGTGAGTCTGCTTGCTTAAGGCTCCCATCATGAGGAATTCCAAATATGGACCTGGTACTCTGTGTCACTGCAAGAGAAACTCTCCAAGAGCATTGCAGTTCCCATTCTGCAGACTTCTTTAATTTAAAAGTGACTTGCTCATTATTGCAATAAAATCAGAGTATTGTTCTCTTTAAATACCATCAAAGTCTCCATGGTTTCTCTCAATCTGCAAATCCTTGCCTCATGCAGCTGTAGTCCTGGCGGGGTGGGACACCAGGAACATTGCACAAAAACAGTAAACTAATAATTTGCTAATTAGGGACTTTAAGCTCACATCAGAAGACTAATAACCCTCCAACATCAGACTGTGAGAAAACAGACTGCACATTGCAGATAAACCTTTGCATTATTAGTGCTGCAGTCAGTTACCTAACCCACTGTGCCCCCCACATCCTTGAATCTTTTTATTCTGTTTGTCAGCTGCGTTTCACAGTTGATGTTCATTTGCCTATGTACTCGAAGCAATGCGGAAGAGATTAATTTTCAGTCTAAAATATTAAACGTTGCATTATCACTTGCATAGAAGGATCAATGTCTTCAGATGATAATCTAGATAGATTTAGATTAATTAGGCAGGGGTAAACTAGAAAGCAAATGTCAGTTGATGAGTGAATTTCTGCCAGACATGTCTTTTAGTGCCAGTTCAAAAAAATCTCTGACAAGAGAAGTTTTGTTTTTAAGTGGCGGGGTTATTTGCATCACGGATTGGAAGGTATTCAATTTTTTTTGTGTGTACTGGTCTTCAGAGTCACATGCTGCAGGGAGTTTAATTTTGACAATACATTTGAAAAGTGGGACAAAAAAAGAAATCCTTCAGTCTGACCTGTGAACGCCCTGAATCAATGCATGAGTGGAAGATTCCAGCAACATGGTTCCTCCAGCAAACTAATGACCTTTCCCCCATGTTCAGATTTAGGATGCAGGGACATCCTTCGATGGATAATCAACATAATACTTCACAGAGAGATAAAACGTTTATTGCCTCACGTTTGAAAAACAGCCACACAGCGCCATCTAAAGGAACAAACCGATAGCGAAACAAAATGCACAATGTGATCAGAATTTGAGTCAAAGCAATGGATAAATCTCTCACTACTTAAAGGTGCCGTGTTGCCTAATGAAGATCTTATGCAGAACTATGCTGCCACAATGTGATTATATCATTAAAATCATAATAAATTTGCAGGGGCATCATTGATAAAGATAGCTGCATTTATAAAATTCCCATTCGCAGCAAGTTACTTGCAAAGTGGCTTAAGATGATAAATTACAGTCAAAGAGCACCCTCTCCCAATTCCTTACAGATATTGAACTCTCTGAAGGGATTTTAGACCCCGCAAAACTTGCCCTAGTGGTGCTGCTGGCAGCCTGAGTGGGCAGACACCAGGGATGACGGCAGCAGCAGCGTCAGCGGACTATGTGCTGGACCCTGCCCCACACTCTGAGGGCTTGGTCGCCCATCAGACCAGGGAGGGATTCAGAGGGGGCGTCCCGTGACTTTCCAGGGTCATTCGAACAGATGACGGACAACACATGCCGCAGGAGGCGCCGCCTTAATAAGGAGATGCTGCGGCACCTGTGCCATTTCCTCACGGACTTGGCATGACATGGAGGAGGAGGACACCTGTTTCCGGTGGCCGTCAAGGTCACTGCAGCCCTGAACTTTTATGCCTCGGGATCAAGCGTGTGGCATCTGGCAGGCCACAGCCCACAGGTGCATGCGGCAGGTGGTGGATGCCCTGTTTGCCCGGGCAGAAAACTACATCAACTTTGACATGGAACAAGCCCATCAGGATCTTCGGGCAGCAGGTTTCTCCGCCATCGCCTGGATGCCCTAGGTCCAGGGGATAGCGGATGGATGCATGTTGCCCTGTGCTCACCGGGCCATCTGAGGGTGCCATATGTTAACAGAAAGGGTTCCACTCCCTGAACGTACAGCTCGTGTGTGACCACCACACATGTGCGCACGCTTCCCAGGGAGTGTGAACGACAGCTACATCCTGGGGTAGTCGGTCAGCCCCTGCCTCTTCAAGGAGCACCCCAGGATGGGCGGCTGGCTCTTGGGGGATAAGTGGTATCCCCCAAGGACCTGGTTTATGATGCCAGTACAGCGGCCGAAGACCGAAGCGGAGACCCAGCACAACGAGGACAATGTGGTCACCCAGAGTGTCATTGAGCGGTGCATCGGACTCCTCAAGATGCAGTTCCAATACCGCAACCGCTCTGGTGGGACACTCCAGCAACCCCCCCCCCATGAGCCGCCCACTTTGTCGTGGTCTGCTGCGCCCTCCACAACTTCACACAGCAGTGGGACGACGAGATGGAAGTTGGTGATGCAGAACATGTGGCCACCAAGAAGGATGAGGATGAAGATGATGAGGCAGCGCCAGACCAGTAGAGGCTGGAATATGAGCCCAGGGAAGAACTGGAGGACAAACCGGAAGCTCCAGGAGAGGCAACAGCGGCGAGGGTCCGGCAAGCTGGGAGAGCCAGGTAGGCCCTCATACTCGCCCGATTCACATACGACGTGGCCTGGTCCGTTATCACTACCTTACCCATCCCCCACCCCCATTTCCAACCCTCCCACGGTCTGTGTCACATGACTCCAGAGTGCCAGGAGAGCTGAAAGCCAGTGCTCCTCAATCTATGCCATAGTCTGACCCCTGCCTGTCTGCTCAGTGCACTCTCACACTCATCAACTGCACGCGTGTGCCCGTGGTGGAGGGGGAGATGCCTAGAGAGATGTGCCAAGAGTTCGGAGGTCGGCCCGTATTGTGGAAAAAAGTGATAGAGGTGTCATACTGACGTGCACAAGGGTGTTTAATGTGTAATACAATTCCCCATTTTCCTGTTGGTGCTGCCCATCCCCCCCACCACCCCCCATCACCCACTACCTATGCCTCCCTTTCCATGTCCCCTGGTATCCCCAGTGATCCTCAATGTGCTTGCCTTCCTACCTCTATCTGGGTTTCTCCCCAGAATGCACATCAGAGGTGGAGGCAGCCAGATGTCTATTACATCCCACGGCCTTCGATGCCCCTGGCTGGCGTCCTCTGGGCGCTCTGGGGCCAGAGGGCCCCAGTGCACTTGTCGGCAGCACATGGCGTGCTGCCCTGTTCCAGCTGATGACTGAGAGACGCGGCATCATTAGAGGGGTGGAACTCAGCGGAGCTGGTGGCCACCATCTCCACTCCATGGGAAGGGACTGGTTGGCACCCAGTGCATCCTCCTCCCAGTCGCTGCCCATAGGGCTCTGGGGATCATCTCAGGATGGAGGGGCAGCTGGTTTGAACCCTCGCTGCGCCTGCATCATCTGTCTCTGCCAGCCCTGGTGGTTCCCCATGGTCCGCACCATAGTGCCGACGGCCTCGCCGATGCTCCTCAGTGATTGGGACATGCTCTGCAGTGCCTCAGCAATATCATCTGCGACAGGGACAAGCTCTGCAGTGCCTCGGCCATTCCAATCTGAGAGCAGGACATGTCCCCCAGCACCTCATCAAGGTCAGCCTGGTACTGGGACACATCCCCCAGCGAGGCGGACATTCTGCCGAGACTCTCAGCCATGGCCGTCACTAACTGCGCGACATGTGGACACCTTCACTAATGGTGCTGGCGTCATGCACCAGGCTCTCCACTGAGGTCACCACCCTACCAATGCTGGCCTCTGTGACACCCATTGCCGGCGACATCTCCAGTGCCCATAGACTCTGGGATTCCTCGAATCGGCTATGGATCTGCTGGAGTGTCCTTGATATCCCCCTCTGAATGTTCTGACCACACTCTAACAACTCCATCAGCTCCAGGGAACCATATACCAGCAGCCCTCTAACTGCTGTCTCGCCTGGGGCTCCTCCCTCCACCTGATGTACATCAGCAGCAGTTTGAAGCTCACCAGATTGTGGCCCAGAAGTTTGACCGCTAACATTTCCCACCGAGGTTCCTATATCTGCACTGCTGGAGGTTGGGGTGCCAGCTGTGATGCCTCGATCATGTCTTCCTCAGAGCTCTCCTCCAAGGTGGGTCCCCACACGGAGGATGGTGGAAGCTTCAGAGGTGGGGAACCATTGGACCCCACATAATAATTGTTATTAGTGTCACAAGTAGGCTTACATTAACACTGCAATGAAGTTACTGTGAAAAGCCCCTCGTCTCTACATTCCAGCGCTTGTTCAGGTACACAGAGGGAGAATTCAGAATATCCAAATTACCTAACAGCACGTATTTCGAGACATGTGGGAGGAAACCGGGGCACCCGGAGGAAACCTACGCAGACACAGGGAGAACATGCAGACTCCGTACAGACAGTAACCCAAGCCGGGAATCGAACCCGGTTCCCTGTTGCTGTGAAGCAACAGTGCTAACCACTGTGCTGATCTGACAAACGTGAGTTGTCATTGCCATAGTGCCCGCCCTGTCCTCTACATCCCAGTCACATCCACGTCCCGCTCCTCCATGAAGGTGAGAATTCTTAAATCCAGCACCCTTCCACCAATCTGTACCCTCTCCCGATGGTTGTGGGAGAGCTTATCCTGAGGAGGCACATAGAGGCATCATTCGCCACATGTGTGGTACACAGAGATGGGAGGGGTGATGTGAAGGAAGAGTTGGGGGGGTTGAAGGGAGAAGGGGGGGTTAAGGGAGTGTTGGGGACCATGGAGAGTTGGGGGAAAGGTGGAAGGGTCTCAGGTGGGGGGTGGGGTGAGGGCATTGGTGTCTACTCACTCATGCTGCCCGGTGTAGGTCAATGATCTGTTTTCAGCACTGGATGCCAGTCCTCCTGGTCACACTCCCAGAGCTTACAGTTGCCGCCACCTCGCCCCAGGCAGCATTGGCTGCCCTGTGGTCACCCTCCGGGACCCTTGGGGGAACAAGACATCTCTCTGGCCTCCACTGAGTCTAGGAGCCACCCCAGGTCGGCATCACCGAATCTTGGGGCCATTTCCTCGGTGCCATTGTTGCGAGCTGGCTGGGTTGGCTGAGCAAGTGTAGCTTAAGTGTTGCTCGGCCTTGTTAGCAGGGGCCTGGCGAACGCAGTGCTGGCGAATGAGCAGGCGAGCCTTCATTTCTGGCGAGAAGCCCGTGGGACCTCGTTAAGTGGACCAATTAACGTTGAATTGTGTTCCCGGCATCGCTGACACACTTAGAAATCTTTCCGGAGAATCGCGCCCAGGAACTTCACCCCCCCTTAGTCTGCGTTTGATTTAGACCACGAAACAAGGATATTTGTTTAAATGTGTGGGCCAATATTGCTCAGAGAATTTTAATTAGATGAACTAAATTGTAAAATTTCCATAATGACCATCATGGTGTTTTTAAGTAGTCCAAGTGTTTAATTTGGCTGTTTGTATTCAAAGCTATAGTGAATACCTACATCAAAATGAATGAGGTTCTTGATAATATGACAGTGAGTGAGCTTGTAATTCAAAATGCTGAGAGCTTACTATTCAATGAGCTGCACCTACCAATCCCAGGGAATTTTTTTAATGAGTAGCAATTCATTTAAACATGCGGGCTGATGTTTGGGGGTTGGTGGGAGGGTGGGATCGTTGTTACTGTTATGGGGATTGACATATCTGTTGCTGATTATTGTTTATTGTTGGTGGGTGTAAATTCAGGAGAAAACGTGAAAAAGTAGGAGAATAAAAATATTTTGAAAAAAACATAAAATATTATAAAGAGCTTTTTTTTTGAATAAGACATCCAAATATTATCTAACTCAATTTGACTCTACTCAGAACCATATAGTACAAGAGGAGGTAATTCAGTCCACTCTGCCTATGTGGGTTCTTTCAGTTGTCCAGCTACCATGCCTGTTTGACATATCTATCCCTGCATCATTTTCCTTTTCAAATATATGTCCAGTGTCCTTTTGGAAGTTACAACTGAATCTCCTACCACCAGCTCTTCAAGCAGTGCATTCCAGATCAGAACAATTTGCTGCATGCAATTTAAGTGTCTTCATCTTCTCAAACAGCTCAGCCTATCTATTCCTTTAACCAGGAATTATTCAGTCTTTTGAATATGGATGCAGTACCGGATATCTGGCAGTAATAACCTGCACGGGACACACGGGGCAGGTTTGATTGTTTCCCTCGTATAGCTGGAGAGCGTGACCTCCCCCGCAAACTACGGGACTGGTAACCACGTTGTAAGGGGATCAAGCGAACGGGGATGAGAAATATATCACCCGTGATTGAATGGGAGAGCATACTCAATGGGCCGAATGGCCTAATTCTGCTCCTACGTCTTGTGGTCTTATGTATAAAAGATCAACCAGATAGGAACCGACTGACACAGAGAGAGGACCCGATGAGGGTCAGCTGGGCCCCTTGTAAATAGGACGTTCTTATAAATAAACAACTTATTTTGCTTACTCATCTGGCTCCGCTTCGCCTATATTAAACTGGCAACCCCTGCAACCGATGCCTTACTGAAATTCGGATGTTGCCAGATTTGGGGTCTGGCAGTTTTGTTGTGGGCAGTTCGGGTCAAGCCAGGTCAGGTAGCATCAAGAGTCACTTGGAATGCAGGACAGAGTAACATGCGATGCAGCAAATCCACTCGCCCGGAGCCACGCCACCCCAATGCAGCACCCAGCTGAATTATTCAGGTTAGTTTTATTTTTATATTATTCAGTTAAGGTTGATGCAAGAAACATTATAAAAGTGCCCAGTTTTCAGACTTTTTTTATCCAGGCAGATTCTAAATATTGTACCTGTACCAGCAAAACAAATCTAATTTTAGAGAACTTATTTTGAGGAGAGATTCATGTCAACAGTAGACGCTTTAAAAAGTAAATCATCTCATTCGGGCCTCGCCTCTGAAGTGGAAATGGTTCAATGAGAGGAGACCGTGGGGTTGTAAAACACTGAGTTCTAATTTGCCACATGAGCTGGTAATAATCCCAAACTCGGTCTTTATCTGGAGAATAGATTTATGGAAAGAAATGTGGAAGATCAAAGGGAAAGCTTTCCTGGAACACACACTTAGCCACAAATTACAGATGTGTGGGTGTTCACGGTCTCCTGTTACCCCAGCCCTCCCCCAAGTTACTTTGATCAATGACAATGTGCGGCATTGTGAGAGTACGGAGAGTGGGAAAGAATTAACCTCACAAAGAGCACACCTCAGCCTCAAGAAGGAGCAAACTAGGGGCTTCTTTTTTGAAGAATGTGTTGAAAGATATTACAGGGCACAGTTCGCTAAAAGAGTACTGGGTCTCAGAATGAGAAGTGTCGATTCATGGTCACAATGTTATTCTGAATCATTTTGCTATGCTGTATCACTGAGTTCACGCGCTTCCAAGAAAGAGGAACAAAAATAAGGAGGGTCATTGTCCGAATTATTACACAACACTGCTGACAGTCAACATACTTGGATATTCCATTCATTTTGTCTGCCAAACAAATGGCACTGGGGATGGCAGTAAAGGCCCAAATCTTCCATTCAGGGTTGCAACTGCTAATCAGACAAAAATTACACACCTGCCTTCCTCCTGCTTTTCAGGGCAACCTTCTGATGGAGGATCCTTCTGAGCTCAGCACAGAAAACCTCAGAGGGAGCAGCAGAGAGAGTCCGTACAGACATCACATGCCCTTTTCATTGCACTAGCTGCCCTGCTCCAGTAAGTAAAGGTTTAAGTATCCCAAAGCTTCTTTGAAAAGCTGCAGAGAGATGTGGGGAAGAAGATCGAGTGGGTGAGGTGACCTGATGGCAGGTGGTCAGGATATCAGGGCAGAAGCTGGGTAGGGTGGAAATGAGTAGGGTGACAAGATAATAGGTGATTTCTTTTTAAAATTTAGAGTACCAAATTCATTTATTCCAATTAAGGGGCAATTTAGCCTAGCCAATCCATCTAACCTGCACATAATCCTTATTATTGTCACAAGTAGACTTACATTAACACTGCAACGGAGTTACTGTGGGTTATGGGGGCGAAACCCATGCAAATATGGGGAGAATGTGCAAACTCCACACCGACAGTGACCTATAGCCGGGATGGAACCTGGGACCTCGGCGCAGTGAGGCCGCAGTGCTAACCACTGTGTCACTGGGCTGTCCAAGGATAATAGGTGAATGACATGGTGATGTGGCAAGTGAGTAGGCTACCAAGTGGATATGGTGGATATCAGGTTGGTATGGTGACAAGGTGGCAGCTGGGTAGAGGCTAGGTGGCAGGCAAGCAGGGCGGCAGTTGAGTAGGGTGGTAGGTGGAGTGGAAGGTGAGTAACATAGCAGGGTGGAATGTAGGTAATGTGCTAGAGTGTGGTTGGGTAGGGTGGCAGTTTGGTCGGGTGGCAGGTAGACAAGTGGTAGGTGGATTGGAGATAGTCAGGTGGGGAGGGGTTGTCAGCTCAGGGCTATTCAGGTCTTGTCTTGAGCTAGCCAGCTCAGGTCAGGACATTGGTAGGTGTCGGGTGGTGGGAGCAAGTCTGGTTGGTTTTGGGGCTAATCAGGTTGGATCAGCGGGAGTAAGGAAGTTAGGGAGGAGTCATGGTGAACAAGGGGGGAGTTGGACTGTCAATAAAGAATTGCGGTGTCGCGGTGGAGAAGTTGATAAGATCAGTGTGATTGATTGGAGGTTAGTTGTATGATTACCCAGGTGTTAGGCTAAGTACTTTTTCTGTCTAACGCTTCCTGGGAAGTGTTCAGTTAAGTAAGTTGTAATCATCTAAAGTCACTCAGTCTAACTCAGAGTTGGAGATTTTTTGCAGTGTCCTATAGGAAATTCAAACTTCCTCGGCAATTCCTACAGAGTCCTTGCATGAGATGCCACACTGCATCTTCTGGAGTATGTCCAGTCGCCAATGAATGGAAGATCAGGCCCAATCAACATCATTTCAAACACAGAATCCAGTCATTAGTAAATTTTTCTGGAACATTGCTGTACTCTAGTTGGCTGCTGTATTTACTATGTATAACAGTGGTTGTATAGCAAAGCTACTTGGCTGCAAAGCACTTTACACTGTCTTGATGCTGTGATAAGTGTTACATTAGTGCATTACTTTTTTTTTTGTTTTCTACTTTATTATTATTCAGAAGGTGGAATTTCCTGTGGTGAGTTTGGAAGTGGCATTTGATCAGTGGTGAGGATGGCAGATCAGGGCCATGCCACCTTTCCACCACTGCCCCAATTAAGTCTTTGGCAGGAAAGCCTGTGAATTGAGATGCAATGCCCACAAAGCACCCTGTCTGCAATCAATGCCAACCTGAACCATGGAAATCTCATTATCCTGGCAAAGCCATACACACAGCCACACTCTGCCTGTTTCTCTCTAGAAAAAGAGGGGGCTATATATTCTCCTTCCTTTACAAGCAGTGTGTCAGTCGTCTCTCTTTTACAAAGGTAGACAGCAAACTGCATGATGTCAAGCACTTCCCTGGCTCAGACAGGAAGAATCCCAAACCTGAAGAAGTACACGGGCACATCTTCACAGTCACTGGCCATCTCGCCATCCTCGCCCTTTGGTGAGGTTGCACGTCTACCTGCAACAGCTGGCAAGTTTCAGAGAGCGCCTCCATAATATAAAAGAGGTCGCTAACACACTTCCTCAATGAGTTTGAGACACCAGAATTTCTCCCTGAAGATCCTGGATGGATATGATCACTGCTGAGAGTCTTCCTCGCCATCCTCTTCCCCCACTGTGAGCAGATTAACTTCCTTTGTCACCTCTGCTGATCCTCCCTGTCATGCTTCAGGACAAGGGGAATGGAAACCAATGGAAGTACGTAACCAGCTCAGAACACTTGAATCCAGTGCTGAGGCTTTGACCACATGTTACACCACTCCATTTGGACTTCACCAACTTTAAATGACAATAAAAGCCACCAAACACTTTACATCAAGTTTCTTCGGGATAGGATCAGGGGAACACTGAAATCTGTATATCCTTCTTCCTTACTTTCACAAATGAGTGTGGTTTTGGAAAGAAAGGTATGTGTGCTTCTTACCTCTCTGGAGTATGCACTGTCAATTGAAAATATAAACAGCAGCAAGCTTTGTGGGTTTAAATAAATAAGATTAGTTATTTA
Organism: Scyliorhinus canicula; assembly: GCF_902713615.1. Taxonomy (NCBI): domain Eukaryota; kingdom Metazoa; phylum Chordata; class Chondrichthyes; order Carcharhiniformes; family Scyliorhinidae; genus Scyliorhinus; species Scyliorhinus canicula. Next base: position 142,218,163 of record NC_052146.1, on the reverse strand, counting down.
CACATTTACCCTAAAAGTTTAAACAGCAAGTCACGCACACACTTACACAAAAGATACAGTGTAGGAAAATAATGGACTTTTGCAAGTTGTAAAGAAAATAATAGTTCCATAGCTCTCATGTTTAACCCATTGGGGGGGGGGGGGGGGAGACTGTCATTGTAGGCCAAGTGGAAGCAGCATTTTCCCTCCAAAAATGGTTTTTAGATGGTTTCAGTAACTGTGGTTATATTATCAGGGATTACTGTAATGTTCTCCTAAAGAGGGGTGGGTGTTCAACAGTTTGCAAAGTTGGTCACTTGTAGTTTCTTCTTACCAGAAGATCAAGTTTCTTTCTAGGTGGGGTTTTTAGACATAACAGGGTTTTTAAAAAGGCATGGATCTTACTGCCTTTGGCTGCTACTAATGTTCTCACAAGGCAATGTTCTTGTGTGGAGTGCCCAGGTTTCTCAATGGTTCTTGGAATAATAGATCTTTTATCTGAAGACAGTTTCAGTCACATGATTGAATGTCATTGTCCAAACAATGGGTCTAAGCCAGGATTAATATTGGTGGGGAGGAGGGGAGGGTTTGTGATTGCCAACCCATAGATATACCAGCTATGATTAGCCCTCTGGAATATCTTACTTAATATTTCATTAGTCCATCCTTGCAGCTCAATCCATCTGGCAGACATTGCTTGTTAGAACTCTTCCTTTTAGGTGGTAAAAATGGTCACTTTGCATCTGAGAAACCCGGTCGCAATCGAGAACTTTCAAACGGTATTTTCAGGCATGAGTTATACCTTCGCCTATGCAGAGATTGCAAAAGCCACCTGATCCTTGACAATCGCCTTAACAGTTTTGCTTGTGTTCTTTTTCTAAATTAAATCAGTTACAGGATATTATATACTGAGTACACTCCATGTCGAGGCTGGTTTAGCACAGTGGGCTAAACCGCTGGTTTGTAATGCAGCACAAGGCAGCAGCGTGGGTTCAATTCCCATACCGGCCTCCCCGACCACGCGCCGGAATGTGGCGACTAGGGGATTTTCACAGTAACTTCATTGAAGCCTATTTGTGACAAGTTTCAGGTCATGAACAGGACCTGTCTTTACTGCGCATAAGATACATGGCTTAGAAATAAGCCATTCAGTCCAACCATATGCCGGTGTACTACACCCAAGCCTCCTCCCATCATTTATCATCTAAATCTACCATTGTAACTATCTATTCTCTTCCCCCCACCTGCTATATGTTTGTCTATCTTCTCCTTAAATGCATCTATACTATTTGCTTCAATCTCTTTCAGTGGTAGTGTGTTCCACATTGTTACCACTCATTGATTAAGGGTGTTTCTTCTGTGTACCCTATTGAATTTCTTGATGACTATGGCCTGTAATTCCTCTCGGGTTAGCGACTGACCTCGCTGTTCCGCATGGCAACCTAGAAGTGTGGGCTTTCAGGCATGTCTGCTTAAAGCGCATGATGTTTAAACCTCCAGCTGGGTCTTTTTCCCGTGCTTGAAGCCATCCCTTGAAATTGGACCTGCCGAATAAAAAACCAGGGTCAGCGCAAACTTGGATGACTTACTCCGATGCTCGGTGAACTTTTACACCTCTTTATTTGCACTTTTATTTTTCAGTCTAGGATAATTGAGCAGAGGCAGAAGACAATGGAAGACATTTTTTTGGGAGACAGATGTTTCACATTATTACTGTTTAACGTTTATAAATATGTTTAAAATGGAAATAAAGTGGAAGGAAGATATATTTTATTTTTCTAAAATTTTGGTTTGTAATGAGACTTTTAATTCCAGTAAAAGGAACTATAATGGATAGAATGCGGTGATCACTTGCAAAAGTGTATGATTGTCCACATAAGATACTCAGTGTTACTGGATATAGGTCTGTGAGCCTTGCGTGATTGATGAGCCTGATCCTAGAGCCACATCTTCAATCACTCACTTGGAAGGGGTTTCCAAAAGGTGGGATATGTCCTGAGATGCAAGGTCACGGGTATTCTATTCTCAGGCTCCTTTTCCAGGTTGCCTCTTGCCGTCGGGTGTTCTCGAAGATTTGTGATCCTTCAATCAGGAGGTTCCTCCAAGTAGGTATTTTCTGAGCAACGTTAAATGTTAACTGGTTTCAAAATTTTGTCATTATAAAATGATTTTTAATAAATGTTTTACACTGAACTTTATGAGCTTCTATAAATGTCTTATTGAAACATTAATCACAACATTTGATTATGAGATAATAATAAATTAATTTTAATTCAGACCTTGGGTGACTGTGTGGTTTTGAACATTCTCCCCCTGTCTGCATGGGTTTCCTAGAACCATGGAATAGAACCATAGAATTAATACAGTGCAGAAGGAAGCCATTTGGCCCATCGAGTCTGCACCGACCCTCTGAAAGAGTAACCTACCTCAGCACACTCCCCAGAACCTAACCTATACATCCCTGGACACTAAGGGGCAATTTAGCATGGCCAATCCACCGGACCTGCACATCTTTGTACTGCGGGAGGAAACCGAAGCATATGGAATAAACCCATGTAGACTTGGGGAGAACTTGCAAACTTCACACAGGCAGCCGCTCAAGGACAGAATTGGACCTGGTTCCCTGCTGCTGTGAGGCTGCAGTGCTACCCACTGTGCCACCGTGGCACCACCTCTTCCTCCGGGTGCTTCAGTTTCCTCCCACAGTCCAAAGATGCGCAGGTTAGCTGGATTGGCCGAGCTAAATTACCCTTAATATCGAAATGTTAGGTAGGGTTACGGGAATAGAGCGGGGCCATGGGCTTGGGTAGGGTTCTCTTTCAGAGCATCGGTGTAGGCTCTATGGGCCAAATGGCTTTCTTCTGCACTGCAGTGTTTCTATAATTCCACAAACACAAATCAAAAAAATATCAAATTTGGATTTGGATTTTGTTTATTGCCACGTGTACAGAAGTAGAATGAAAAGTATTTTTCTGTGAGCAGCTCAACAAATCATTAATTACATGAAAAGAAGTGACAATACATAATAGAGCAACACAAATACAATGTAACTACATAAACACCAGTGTCGGATGAAGCATACAGGGATGTAGTGTTAATGAGGTCTGTCCATAATAGGGTCTTTTATGAGTCTGGTAACAGCAGGGAAGAAGCTGTTTTTGAGTCTGTTTTTGAGTGTGTGTTCTCAGACTTTTATATCTCCTGCCCGATGGAAGAAGTTGGAAGAATGAATAAGCCGACTGGGAGGGGTCTTTGATTATGCTGCCCATTTTCCTCAGGCAGTGGGAGGTGTCAATGGAATCAATGGGCGGGAGGCAGGTTCATGTGATGGACTGGGCTGTGTCCACGACTCTCTAAAGTTCCTTGTGGCCTTGGGCCTAGCAGTTGCCATACCAGGCTGTGATGCAACCAGATTGGATGCTTTCTATGGTGCATCTGTAAAAGTTGTTGAGAGTTAATGTGAACATGCCGAATTTCCTTAGTTTCCTTTGGAAGTATAGGCGCTTTTGAGCTTGCTTGGTGGTAGCACCGACGTGGGTGGACCAGGACAGATTTTTGGTGATGTGCACACCTAGAAATTTGAAGCTGTCAACCATCTCCACCTCGGCCCCGTTGATGCTGACAGGGGTGTGTACAGTAATTTCCTTCCTGAAGTCAATGACCAGCTCTTTAGTTTTGCTGGTATTGAGGGAGAGATTGTTGTCGTTGCACCACTTCACTAGGTTCTCTATCTCCCTCCTGTATTCTGACTCATTGTTATTCGAGTATGTTACAAGGACAGTGACAGCCAAACAACCTCCAGGGCGCTATTAAAATTTTATGACCATATTGTAAATTAAAACATCCAAACACTTTTCAGCATGCCACACATTAAGTTCTATCATCATGTAGTGGCGATTTAAGTAGTTTCACAGATTTTAAATAAACAACCAAAACTATGTCACTTATAAATAATCACCTTTAATCATAAAAACATTACTTTAAAATAATCAATAGCAACAATGCCTGTATAAAAGAAAGCAAAAAGAACTTTAAAGAAAACTTCTACATACATTTAAAACACTTGTTAAATATGTGTTCAATCTAAATCTGCTGTTTAAATGACTGCCCTCAATGGGTGTTCCTGTAGTCGCTGCGTCACAACAGCAGGACTGCACCCCTCCTGCACCGCACTGAAGCCTGCACAAACTGTCAAGCTGGAGGCCTCAGGCTACCATACCAAAAGGGAGGTTCAACGCAATATCCGAGCACAGGTAAATGCACATTTTTCCCTTTTAGATCCGGCGGCCCATGGCTTCCCACAGTTATCCGGAACTTACGGGTTTATGTTCTACTGATGGCCTTTAGTTATGCTCTTCTTTTGAAGTGGTAACATTTTCTCTGTCAAAACTTTTCATCACTTTAAAGACCTCTGTTAGGTCACCCAATTGGTTATTTCTTTTCAAGAAAAAAAGTGAACTAGCTGTAGTGATATGCATAAGCAATTGTACATGTAAATATGTTCGGCCTCCGATCACTAGGTGTCAGGCAAGATATTCCATGTGACACTGTAACCGAGGGGGAGTCTGAAGGAGAATTTGTTGTGGTTAATTGTGTTTGTGTTTGTTCCAGTTTGTTAGCATTAGTTTCCAATCCATAGTTTGTTATGCAATAATAAATTTGGCGAGTCGAGAACCAGATGTTCTCTGGTACGCTGACTCAATGATTGTCTCTGAACAAGAACATAACATGGTACCAGAAGTGATGATCAAAAACTGAAGATCAGAAGTGTGAACATTTGAAGGACACAGTCTTCAAATTTCGGGAAATGGTGCTGAAAAAAAACAAACGAGGAACATCGAAAGTAATCTTTGAAAATGTTAAACCAGCAAAAGAAGAAGATGGAAAGTTTGGAAACGTCTCAACATTTTTGAGTATCCGGGAATATAGATGGCAATTTAAGCAACAGTTCACGCTATATGTGGCAACCTTAGGTCTGCAAGCGCAACCAGATGAACAAAAATAGCATTGGTGCTAATGGTAGCAAGTCCCCAGGTGATAGAGATTTACAACACATTCATTTTTGACCAGGAGGAAGATGGTAAAAGCTTCAATATCATCATTAAGAAATTTGATGAGCATTTTAGGCCAAAAGGAATGAAACTTTTGAGCGGTACGTATGTAGAATGCCCATGCAGAAGACAGGTGAGTCCTTTGATAGCTTTCTTACTGACCTCAAGTTAAAAGCACAAACTTGTAACTTTGCAACATTAAAATCCTCGATGATTTGAGATCAAATTGTTTTTGGAATTAATAATGATAAGTTGCATGAACGTCTCTTACAGGAGGATGACTTCAGTTGGAAGACATGATTAAGATTTGCCATGCTAGTGAACTCACTGCGCAACATATAGAATTGAATGCATGGAGTTTTGCCACGGAAATTGCGAGTGATGTCGTTGCCATTGATGTTGTGACGCACTCAAAACTAAAATGTGGTTTCAGCAGTGGTAGCCATTTAAACCCTTGCCAGAAGCGGCCATTTCATTTAAAAGACATGGAAACCAGCACCGACCAAGGCAATGTCCAGCATATGGAAAAATCTGCACAAAGTGCAAAGGTAAAAATCATTTTGCAAAACAATGTAAAAACAGAGAAAAATGTCACAGAGACAAAAAGTTAAAAAAATGATATTTCAACAGTGACAAAAGACAATTGGACAGTTTCTTTGTTAATAAATAAATCACCCATCAAAATTAAATTAAACACAGGGGCAAGAGCAAACTTCATAAGCATTTGGGATATTGAAGCTATGAAATTAAAACTGAGAATATTAAACAAAACGAGTCTTCTTGAAGGACTATAATGGTCAGAAAACTGATACAGTGGGGATGTGTGAACTCGATGTCCAAGTAAAAGATAAAGTTCACAAAGTCAAGTTCTCCAAAGTAGCCAAAGACCATGAGTCATTGCTAGGTGTTGAAGCGTGTGAAGCACTGGAACTGGTAAAAAGTGTATAGCACTAACTGAGCACACACAGTGGATCGGTGGAATCCGTTGTGCAGGCTTTTCCAGACATTTTCCAGGGTTTTGGTGTTTTACATTTCAAGATTCAGCTAAAATTGATGCTCAACGAGTGATACATGCTGCGAGAAGAGTTCTGGCACCATTACGTGGCTATCTAAAAGCTGAATTAGACAGAATGACACATTTCGGTCAATTGCAAAAAGATGAACAGCCGTCAGATTGGGTCAATTCAATGGTGTGTGTAAAAAAACAAAATAATGATCTTTGGATATGCATGGATCCTCAAGATTTAAATGCAAATACAAAAAAGGGAACATTATCCGATACCTAAGTGAGAGGAGATCACAAGTGAAATGTCTGGTGCAACACATTTCAGCAAACCTGATGCATCACAACGATTCTGGCAGCTCAAGCTAGATGAAGTATTGTACGTTCAATAGTCAATTTGGTAGATATTGTTTTCTTCATATGCCCTTTGGCAAAATCTCAGCGTCAGAAATTTTCCAGAGCGATAGAACACATTGTTGAAGGCATTCAGGGTGTTTGAGTATATGTCGATGACATCATCATTTGGAGTTCCACCCAAGAGAAACACAATGAAAGGCTAATACGGGTGTTGCAAAATGTCTGTAAAATGGGTTACGCCTCAACAAGGCCACATGTCAGTTTGGTGTGAAGGAAAAAACATTCTTAGGAGAGAGGTTGTCTGCTCGATGAATGATGCCTGATAATATGAAGATATAAGTCATTTTGAACATGTCTCAACCAACAGACAGAAAGGGAAGACCAAGAGCACTGGACATGATCAATTTCATTGGAGAATTTCTACCAAACCTCTCAGCAAAGACAGCATGTCTTTGAGAAGTCCAAAGAAAGTGAAGAACTTCATTTGGACCGACAAGCATGAACAAGAGTGGATCACATTAAAGAAAGCTCGTAGGTCCACACCAGTTTTAACATTTCTCAATTCAACAAAAAATACAAGATTTCAACAGATTAATTGAAGGATGGTCTAGGTGCAGTTTTGCTGCAACAGGAAAATGGTAGTGATTGGAAACCAGTAGCATATGCTTCCAGATCAATCACAGAATATGAATGTCGTTATGCATAAATAGAAAAAGAATGTTGAGGGCTAGTGAACGGATTACAGAAATTCCACGGTTACGAGTTTGGTCAAACCTGCTTTCATTGTATTGACAGATCATAGACAGATCATAGACCATAGATCATAGGGCAGCACGGTAGCATGGTGGTTAGCATAAATGCTTCACAGCTCCAGGGTCCCAGGTTCGATTCCCGGCTGGGTCCCTGTCTGTGCGGAGTCTGCACGTCCTCCCCGTGTGTGCGTGGGTTTCCTCCGGGTGCTCCAGTTTCCTCCCACAGTCCAAAGATAGAACATAGAACAGTACAGCACAGAACAGGCCCTTCGGCCCTCGATGTTGTGCCGAGCAATGATCACCCTACTCAAACCCACGTATCCACCCTATACCCGTAAACCAACAACCCCCCCTTAACCTTACTTTTTAGGACACTACGGGCAATTTAGCATGGCCAATCCACCTAACCCGCACATCTTTGGACTGTGGGAGGAAACCGGAGCACCCGGAGGAAACCCACACACACACGGGGAGGACGTGCAGACTCCACACAGACAGTGACCCAGCTGGGAATCGAACCTGGGACCCTGGAGCTGTGAAGCATTTATGCTAACCACCATGCTATCGTGCTGCCCTATGTGCGGGTTAGGTGGATTGGACATGCTAAATTGCCCGTAGTGTCATAAAAGGTAAGGTTAAGGGGGGGGTTGTTGGGTTACGGGTATAGGGTGGATATGTGGGTTTGAGTAGGGTGATCATTGCTCGGCACAACATTGAGGGCCGAAGGGCCTGTTCTGTGCTGTACTGTTCTATGTTCTAGACCGTTGATTGCCATAATCAAGAAAAATCTCAGTGAGATTTCACCTCACACTCAATGAATGATGATGAAACTTCAGAGATATGACTTTGAATTGATCCATACACCAGGCAAGCACATTGTATTAATCGGCGCATTGTCCAAAGCTACAACAGCACAAGATGACAATTCCATGGGATAGAATGTGCAAATTCATGTCGACATGATCATGGAAACACTACCAGGGCGGGATTCTCCCGTACCTGGCAGGGCGGGGGGTCCCGGTGGGATGGAGTGGTATGAACCACTCCGGCGTCAGGCCACCCCAAAGGTGCGGAAGGGTAGGCCCGCCCCGGAGTGGTTGGCGCCCCGCCGGCCAGCGGGAAAGGGGTTTGGCACCACGCCAACTGGCGCCGAAGGGCCTCCGCCAGCCGGTGCGAGTTGGCGCATGCGCGGGAGCGCCAGCATATGCTGGCGCCATCCCCGCGCATAAGCAGAGGGAATCACTTCCACACCAGGAATGGAGGAAGACCACGGCCTCCGGTGTGGCACAATAAAGTGCCCCCACAGCACAGGCCCGCCCACGGATTGGTGGGCGTCGGCCATGGGCCAGGCCACCGTGGGGGCACCTCCTGGGGCCAGATCCCCCCGTGACCCCCAAGGAACCGAGGTGGCCAGGCTGGTTTTTGGGGGGTGGAATAATTGGGAGGACGGCGGGGGCGGGATTCACGCTGATCCCCGGCGATTCTCCCACCCGGTGAGGGGTCGGAGAATCCTGCCCCCAGTGTCAGATGCAAAGTCAAAACTGATTGTTGAAGAAACAGAGAAAGATGAAGTGATACAAATGGTGATACACAATTTCAACAATGAACGGCTGAAAGATTTATGTTCCAAGTATCATAACATAAGATCAGAACTAATTGTAGCAAATGGATTGGAGTTAAGGCAAGAGAGAATCAGTATTCCCCAGTATCTGCGCAAGAAATGCTGCAAAAGATTCATGAGGGTCACCTTGCAATTGAGAAATGCAAGAGAAGAGTGGGAGATACTCTCCACTGGCCAGGAATAAATAAAGACATACAGACAATGGTGGAAAGGTGTTAACGTTAACGACATCAATATCGACAAGCAAAGGAACCGATGCAAATAGGCAAAATTTCCTTGGCAAATGGTTTGGATAGACTGATTCTACCTTGGTAGTAAAGAATATTTGCTAGTAGTGGACTACTATTCAAACTATCCAGATGTAGCACAATTGTCAAGCTCATCAGCTAATTGTGTTATTAAGCACATGGAAGCAATGTTTGAGCGACATGGAATAACTCAGGTAGTTATGAATGATAATGGACCATGTTTCAAAATGCAAAGTAGAAAAGGTGTTCAGATAATCAAACAACTACGGAAAAAGGCTATGGACAGTCAAGATGATCCATATCTAGCATTACTCCGCTATCGAGCATCTCCTTTAAATTGTGAACTGTTGATGAATCGAAAGCTATGGACAAATCTGCCATGCCATAACAAACAACAAGTAAATCAGAAGGCAGGGAATCAGTTGCAATCTCAAAAGAAGAAGCAGAAGAGATGCTATGGCAAGTCATCAGGGCTCTGAAACCTTTAAAACCGAATGATGTGCGAGAGGAGGATCCTGATGGCTGGTCAAAATATGCAGCAGTATTACAGAAAACAGGTCCAAGGTCCTACACTGTAATCACGGAGCAAGGAGAAATAGGCGAGCACTCCTAAAGGTTAAACAACCTGTTGCTCAACTGCAAGCGGAGGATGTCTATGAGAACTTACATTCTTCAAAACCAACACAACCAGAGGACAAATCAAATGTCATTGTATAGACTGAGGTTCCAAACAGTGATATGGTCATACCAGTTGCATCTACAGAAATGCAGAACTGTTAAATAGATTCACCAGACCTACCGGGATTAAGAAGATCAACAGGGCATAGAAAGAAATCTAAACGTTTGGATCTGTGAGTGGACAATATAACTACACATGATATGAATTACTGTGTTATGAATATCATGTTTAATATTTATTGAAATTATGTATAATATGTTTTGTTCAAAATCTCAAGGAAAGGGGATGTAGTGATATGCATAAACAATTGCACATGTAAATATGTTTGGCCTCTGACCACGACTGGCAACTGCTCAGTCCAAGATTGCAAGAAACTGCAGAGTGTGGTGAACTCAGCCCAATGCATCACACAAAGTTACCACCCCCACATTGATTCTGTATACATCTCTCGCTGCCTCAGGAAGGCAGACAGCATTAGCAGAGACTCCTCCACCCAGACATTGCCTTCTTCCAGACCCTTCCATCAGGCAGAAGGTACAGAAGTCTGAAGACTCGCACATCCAGACATGGGAACAGCTTCTTCCCAACAGCTACAAGACTCCTCAACAACTCCGCCCTCGGACTGAACTGTTCCCTGTATGAACACTATTCATGATGCCCTATGCTGCTCTTGCTCATGCATTTGCTTTGTTTGCTTTTTTTGGCCCCTTGTTCCGCACTGTAACCAATCGCTGTTGTCTCGATGTACCATTTGTCAATGTTCTCTGTTGATTATTCTTGTGTCTACTATGTACATACTGTATATGCTCCTTGGCCACAGAAAAATACTTCTCACACTACTTTGGTGCATGTGACAATAAATCAAATCAAATAGGCAGGCAAGATATAACATGTGATACTGTAACTGAGGGGGAGTCTGAAGGACAATTTGTTGTGGTTAGTTGTGTTTGTGATTATTTCAGTTTGCTAGCATTATTTTCCAGCAGTTTGTTATACAATAATACATTTGACTAGTCTAGAACTAGATGTTCTTTGGTATGCTGACTCAGTGATTGTCTCTGTGCAAACATAACACTAGCCAGTCAATCCTGTCCTGATATATATTCACACTGATTTCTGGTATTATCCTTTTAAATCTTCTCTGGACCCTCTACAGTGCCTCAATATCCTTTTTATAATGTGGCCATTTGAACTACACACAGTATTCTAGGTGTGGTGTGACCAAGATTTGATACAGTTTGGCGTACTTTTCAATTCTATCTTTCTAGAAACAAAGCCTAATGCTTGATTTGGTTATTTTTAATGGTTGTGTGAACCTGTGGTTGATTTCCTTGTACTCTGAGATCACTTTGTTCATCTACCCTATCTTGACTTTGCACCTTCCAGGTAATAAGTGACCTCTACATTTTTTCGACTAAAATATACTACTTCACTTTTATCTGTGTTGAATTTCATTGTCAATTATTTGCTTGTTTATAAATGTCCTCCTGTAATTTTTTGTAATCCTCCATAGACACTTCTCACATCCCCAATTTGGTGTCATTTGCAAATTTAGAAATTGTATTTTTGATTCCAAAGTCCAAATTTTTAATGTAAATAGCAGCATTGGGCCCAGCACTAATCTTTGTGGAACATCACTTCCCACCTCTGCCACTCTGAATTCTCAGTCCGCTTTCTGTCCAAAGTCAGCCAGCAATCCATTCAGTCGCTTGCCCTCTGCATTCTCTAACCTTATTTATTAGTCTCTTGTGGAGCACCTTATCAAAGGCCTTTTGAAAATCCCGATAAATCTTTGCAGACTGAACAGCAGACATTAATCAGCAAATAACCTGTCGGTCTTTGTTGATCCCTTTAAATAATGCTGGTGGGGGACCCTTCCCACTGCTGAATTCACATTCAGCTGGGCGAAGCTATGAGAGGGCATTTTCTGGAGTGACAAATCAAAAATGGCATCTCTAGACTGGTATCAGCATTGCATGTTGATTGATGTCACAATCTGGCTATTGTATACTTCCGGTGAACATTCCACACGTCAGCATTACTAACTGACCCAAAATGAGGTCTGGGGCGGCACACTACAGAAATGTACATTCACACTATGAACACCAATTTGGGCATGAATCACCAAATGCTTTTATGATGTGGAGTCAAATTTTGTTGCCAAGATCTTTTAATTCAATCGCCTTTATTTGGCCTCACATTTCAAATTTATTGTGTGCTTGGCTGCAACTTTGTTTTACTGGGCTGTGCATTAGGAAGATTGTGTGCCAGGGCCGACGTTAGTGTGCAGCTTCTCACATCACTTCACTACTGCATTCATGGCCTGGTTTGGCCAAATTTCCAGAACATTCCACAGCTGGATTTTCAACAGAACCCTATTATTAGTGTTTTTTAGTGTGGAAATCCTTTCATGCCTATTTGGCATACGATTAGCCAAACAGAAAGAAGCTTTCAGTGGTTGAAAGAGACAGGAGAAACATTCCATTAAAAGTTTCAGAACAGTAATTATCCCTTGCATTGAGAATTAAAGTCAGACTCTGACTCTGAGATCAAATACCTGGATCTAGAAAGCAAATTTCCTCCCCCTTTCATACGAAGCCAAGGTATGCTGTTCATTCTGGCACAGAGCTAGTAGGCAGGTTATTGAGTAAACAGTGGGGTTGGGTTTTCCTCAGGAATGTCTGGGATAACCACTGGGATTAGTTTCCGGAGACTCAGCCATACTGCCAAGGGCCTTTTAGATATCATTCCTTTACACAAATAAAGTGGAGCACAGGGCTGATTTTTGAAAACTTTGTGCCAATAATTATATCACTTCACGCTCCTCCCTTCACACTTGATAAGCACTTTATTTTAGTCATTACTACAATAAAACTGCACCCCTTACCCTGCCCTCCCCTCCTTAAACTACTTAGTACTAGGAAAAACCTCGCCTCCAGGCATCTAGAAATGTTGTTTTCATTGCTAATCTCTTCCCATTTAACTTTAAAAGGTAATCTCACTCTCACTGCTTGAGCAATAAATGCCTCCACTCCACGTAAACTTAGTTATTGGACTGAGGGATTGGTTGTGAAATCAATGACTCAAGATTTATTCAGAATCCATGGTAACAGTCAAAGGAAGGAGTGTTTTTCAGTGTGTCATCCTGTACCACCCTATTTCTATCAATCACACTCCATCATCTTTGGCACTGTTGCTGCTGATATTAAATGAGTGAACACGCAATTAAGTAAAGTCTGTGTCAATGGAGGAAGTGATTGAGGAGAGCCCAATACCACATATTGAGCTGGTCACGTAAGAATGTGATGCGTAAATAAATTAATATTTCAGGGCAGGTTTTCCTGTTCTTGCAGCTAAACAATAACTAGGCAGGTTTCCTCAAGGTGTGCATTCCTGTCCATCCAATCTTCCTGTATTCTGGCTCAGGTGATGCAGATGCACAGAGGTGCAGGAACATGAGAACTTAACTCAAGATAGATGATTGGATGATCTACTTTACGCAATGCCCTTATCTGCTGCTGACACCAATGCTCTAGATTTGATGGGCGGGACTTTCCACAGTCTTCGACTTTAGGATGAAATACAGATGGTCCCAAGACCGCACTTGATGGCAGCAGGATTCACTCAACAGTTCGCCTGGAGGTAGCCTCCTCCTCCAGTTAGGTATGCAAAGTTGGTTCCTGATGCTGTTACCCCAGTCAGAGGGCTGGCAGCTCTGGAGCCTCAGCAACCCTCACTGGAAAAGGTGGCCACCTTTGATGCGGGTCAGAAATCAAGATAAATTTTAAATTCAAATTGAGAGGAGCCAAGCCGGATGGCTCGTTGGGGCTGGAGAGTGGCATTCAATGCCAGTGCAAACCACCCACCCCCTCCCCTCCCCACTCCCTCTTTGAGACATCACACCTCCAACACTGACAGTTCCTGGGCTAACAGAGGGCAGCGCCACAATGAAGCAGGTGACCTCACCAAAGGTAGCGGAGATGCTCTGTTGCTGGAAAAATGTCACTTTAATTGGCAGCCTGACTCTGTTCAGTGGGCAACCACTCCACATCCAATTGGATCATTCGGAAAATGCCATGCCAGTGGGAATAATTCATGGACCCATCCTGATGCAGGTCCCTGCTTTTTTCCTGGTCTGCTCCATAGCCCACCACCCTGAGCTTGGAAACGTCCTCCTCGATGATTCCAATAGACTCTTGGCCAGCCTCCAACACATTGCATGAATCTCAAATCATCCAAAGCTTGTTGCTTCAATCATGACATTCATTAAATCCCTTTCACTTGTTACTCAATGTGCTCACTGACCCTAACTGGGCTCCCAGTTATGCAACACCTCATTTATTCAAAAGTTCCCACCACTTTTCTGTTTGAAACTTTCCGTGCCAAAGCCATGTCTATTTCTGTAACCCTCTGAGAACTCTGCATTTCTCCACCCCTAGTCTCTTATGCAGCACCAAACTTACCTCCATTCCCCATCTTGCGCTCAGCTGTCAATTTCTGATGTATGTCCTCTCCACTAATCTCTCTCTTCTGTTCTGATGCCGCTTGTCAATCTTCCCAGTCCCATGGAGATGTCTTTGCAGATGGGGCAAGAAGGGAAATTCAGATAGTTGTGCATCAGGATGACACTCTGAAACCTTCTGACCTCAGGACAAGTTTCCCAGGGCTGGGGTGCCACCTGCAACCAACTCCAGATAGCCAGAAGTCACTTAGGTCTCTTATGGTCCCACTAAGGGACCATTTTTGGAATCTGCTCGTATTTTCCCAACGTCAGATCACGGCTGAGTCCAGAGCCCAGAAACTACTTGGAGGCGGACTCTAAAGCCACAAGGACGAAGAGATCACAGCCAATGCTACAATGAACACTGTGAAGGGGTTCTACCTCTACACTAATGGTTCTAACAGAAATGGATCTTCCCAATTTTTATATTCACTGCAGGCCTCTGAGTACATCACCATTTTGAGGCACCTTCACACTTCCCTTTTTGCCTCAGCAGTGCCCACCGCTCTTGGTGGGGCTGCCAGCATCCAATGCGGTGGAATTTCATTGGGCCTTCTCTGTCACTGTTTCACCCTCTATCCTCTGTTGAGTGGCAAACGGAGCGATGACTTTTTAACTCACTGCCCTTGTAAAATTGACCGGAGGGTTCACTACAAGTGAACGCGTCTCTGGCAAAATGAGAAAGATGAAATTATGGGATCATAGAATATCTAAAATGCAGAAGGAGGCTGTTCAGTCAATCGAGTCTGCACCGACCCTCTGAAAGAGCACCCTACCCAGGCCCACAACCCTGCCCTATCCCCGTAACCCCAGCTAACCTTTGGACGTGAAGGGGCAATTTATTATGGCTAATCCACCCCAACCTGCACATCTTTGGACATTGTCTGCGATACTTACCTCCAATCATTATCTCTGCCCCGATCAAATGTGAATCTAATTTGACAACCCATTGGTTTGGTTGTGATACCCTGTTTGTAAATAGCCAAGTAGCCCATTGACATTCTCTATCTCGGATCTTCTGTGAAGAACATTTCTTTGGGCAAGATAGCCAGGAGCTGTAGGTGTATATGTGGAATTGTGCCCTTTCAGGGGTAAAAATTAGTCCGATGGGATTTTATGGCCGTTCCCGCTGGCAGGATGGTCTGATTCCACCGATGGTGAGCCCCGGCTGTGGATTCCCCAATGGCAGAGGGTGTGAACAATGAAACACCTCATTGAACAGCAGCGGGACTGGAATATCCCACCACCGGCCAATGGCGAGCCGCCTCCGACGCAGAGAAAGATATCATGAGTGGTGGGAGGGGAGGTGGGGGGGGGGGGGGGGGGGGGGGGGGGGGTGGAAAATCCTGCAGATTGTGTTGATTTTCTTTTAGAATAACTCTGATATTTGAGCGCAACACTATATAATGCCGTAGCTGTTAGTTCATAAGTAGTTTATTCCTGGATTTTTCACACACCCGTTGATAACTTATTATCTTCCAAGGCGGTGGAGCGATGGAAGGCAGTAGATGAAGAGCAGAAACATTTTAAAAATGGAGGACCAGTTAACCTAGGCTGGACATCTGGGGCATGGATTCTCTGATCCCCGGCACCAAACTCACGGTTGGCGACGGGGCGGAGAATCCCCGAAGGTGACAAAATCAGGGCAGGTCCTGCTTTCGCGATGCTCCGCTCCCTGAAAACGTACCCACAGCCTCAGGCATCCCGCGATATAGAACAGTACAGCACAGAACAGGCCCTCCGGCCCTCGATGTTGTGCCAAGCAATGATCACCCTACTCAAACCCACTTATCCACCCTATACCCGTAACCCAACAACCCCCCCCTTAACCTTACTTTTTAGGACATTACGGGCAATTTAGCATGGCCAATCCACTTAACCCGCACATCTTTGGACTGTGGGAGGAAACCGGAGCACCCGGAGGAAACCCACGCACACACGGGGAGGATGTGCAGACTCCGTACAGACAGTGACCCAGCTGGGAATTGAACCTGGGACCCTGGAGCTGTGAAGCATTTATGCTAACCACCATGCTACCATGCTGCCCGTGATTCTCTGTCCCCGACCGGCCGAGTTACCGATGGTGTGGGACTCTCATGGTCTCACCCATCGGGAACTCGGCGTGGCGGCTGCGGACTCAATCCAGTACCACCACAGTCGGGGGAGGGCCGATCCGCGGGCAGGGGGGGCTTTATTCGGGGCTGGTGGCACTGTGGGGGGGGTGGTCCGAGGTGCGTGTGCCGGCCGAAGTGGGGGACTATTTTTGCGGTCGGGGTCAGCGGGCTGCGTCCGCCATGAAGCGCGGCATGGCCGCTGCTGGACACCACCGTGCGCATGTGCGGCCATGGGCCCGGCAATGCTCCAAGCTTTATGGGCTGCTAGAGCTGGGAGCTGTACACTACCTGGCTGTTAGTCACCTCCCTGGAGCGGGCAATCGGTGGTCGTTTTGCACCAGTTTTCACGCCAGCGTGAGGACTTAATCTCCCAAACGGAGAATCCAGCCCCTGATGTCTATGCGAGTATCAATTAACAGAGACCTGCGAACTAGCCACTCACTCCATTTTGGTGAACAAGCGTCAGGGGCAAAAAACAAACGACAAAGGAAATTCTTTGTAAAGGACGAAAAACCATTTGATCAAAAACAGTGTTAGCAATATTGTTTTAACATTCCCTCTTGCTTGAGGGAAATATTTCCTCTTGTTAGTGAAATTTTACATGCATTTATAAAATAAAATCCCCTTTAAATTCTTTTAATGTTAAGAAAAAAAATCTTCCACTATAGTTTCCTCATTTATGAAACTGCAAGGAAGCTGGGTCGGGAATTGGTGCTAATATGAAATAATGATCAGCGGTGAAATGGATCTAATTTAATTGAAGTGCGCGAATCATGACAGCGAACTCGTACCACATTACAGGTCATGAAATCGCTCCTGCAGCCCATTATGTTTTTATTGTTATGGAATGAAGTTTGTGATTTTTACCTTGCATTACATTTATTATAAACTACGTGATAAAACTAACAGCAGAGAGTACTCAGTGAAATGCTTACAAGAGGTTATAAAGTCATTTGTGAAATATTACTGCAGGCCTCAATTATAATATACTGCACAAAGTAACACTAAAACTAAAATGAATCACCTACAATTTTCCATCAGTAAAAATGTTTAGGTTTTAGATTTATTCACCTGACCTAGAAATGTTTGACACGCAAGGCCTCTTCTTGTTGGATTGTCTTGATGTTGTTGACTGTCTTACTCTTAGCAAGAGATCTGGCTGGAGGCAAAGATCGTTTTTTCAAGGTAACCTTCATTTACATACTTAGCTATGTACAGAATTACAAAGCACTTGGACACAACTACTGCTCCTCTTTCAGATACCAAACTAATTCTCTTAAGGTTGTCATTCCTCATTTAGGTTCTGTCATCGCAGTTTCGTTCCTGAGGACCAGTGCCTGCAGCTCATCCAGCCAACAGCTTCTTGTTCATCAACATCAAGGCATATCTATCTCTTTGGATGATACCTGTTTCTGACTGGACAAGATATGAGTTTGGTTGTTGCAACCTCTCCGTTGCTGTACCTTCTTGCTGTGGGTTGCTAATCCACTGCATCTCTTCTATCGGCAGGTCGTGAGCCCTGTGCCATTGTTGGAAGTGTGGGCTGGCTTGTTCCGGAGGCTTTTTTCTGCTGTTGAACATGGTCATGGTTCTTTGGTGAATGTGTAACTGGTAATTCACACTGTACCTTATTGTTGTCACTGTGGGCCCCATCTGTGAGCCACTGTGCGGATCTGCCCACAGGGGGGGGAGGTGAGGAGCATATACAGGGCTCCGCCCTAGGCTCCACCCCCTTTAGGGAGTATAAGTGCTGAAGTCCTGCGAGACCGCCCTCAGTATCGTGCAGTTGCAGGCAGGCTCAGTTGTAAGCCGATTAAAGCCACAGTTTACTCCAACTCGTGTCTCAGAGTGAATTGATGGTCGCATCAGGTTCTTTGCTGTGATGCTTGCTTTAATTCTTTGATTCGATTTTTAAAAATAAATTTAGAGTACCCAATTATTTTTATTCCAAGTGAGGGGCGATTTAGTGTGGCCAATCCACCTACTCTACACATCTTTGGATTGTGGGAGTGAAACCCACGCAGACAAGGAGAGAACGTGCAAACTCCACACAGGCAATGACCCGGGTCCGAGGTCGAATCTGGGTCCTCAGCGGCGTAGCCAGCAGTGCTAACCACTGCACCACCATGCTGCCCTGATTCTATGATTATATGACTGTATGAGGATGTAAAGGTCGTTGGGTTCTTAGCCTTTGCGCATCAAAAGCTTGCATGGGACAAAGTAATTCCGAAATTTTGTACACCGATAACTGAACATAGCCAACTCAAAATCTTCATTTTTTTTAAAGAGGCCTTTAATGGTACACAAAATGGTGAAGTGAGATTGACTGCCCTTAATATCAAGGTTGAATTTGATCAAGTGTGGCATCAAGGAGCCCTAGAAAAACTGAAGATAATGGGAATCAGGGAAAAACTCTGCTGGTTGGATTCATACCAAGCACAAAGAAGAATGGTAGTGGTTATTGGACCCTCAGCTCTAAGACATCACTGCAGGAGTTCCTCAGGGGAGTGCCCTCGGCATAACCATCTTCAGCTTCAGCTGGAGAGCTTGCGGGACCACTGGCTCGAGAGATCACTAAACACTCATCAACAATCAAAAGGTTATCAATGATATTGATGTGGAGGCGTTATTCAAAGTTCTGCCTCAGAACGGGTTACAGGGATCATGGCAAACATTGAGTTATTATGGTCGTGAAAGCCTTCATTTCCAGAACAAAATTTTTCTTCTTGGCTGGGTAATAGGCCATATCCATAATAGGGTGTCAGCAGTAGTTTGGTATTTTCCCTGCACATACTCTGCAGTAGTAAATATTTTTTATAAATAAATTTAGAGTGTCCAATTAAGGGGCAATTTAGCTTGGCCAATCCACCTAACCCATCTTTGGGTTCTGGTGATAAGTCCCACGCAGACACGGGGAGAATGTGCAAGCTCTACACATACAATGACCCGGGACTGGGATCAAACCTGGGTCCTCAGCACATTAGGCAGCAGTGCTAACCACTGGCCCACATTTCTGCAGTAGTAAATATGTTGGGTTGGATTCTCTAATAATGGGGCTGTGTCCCCACACCAATGTAAAAACGCTGGCGTTTCACTCTTGACTTCCCTTAAGAAAGTCCTGAGTGTTTCTCCCACTTGCAGGGGACTGGCAGGGCCCCGGAATGCTTCTCGCAGCTCTGGCTGCAGATACGGGGCCCCACACTACCGGTTGAGAGTCCGCACATCCTATGTGGAGGCCTGCAGTGGCTGTCCCGTTGGACATAGTGGACACGTACCGCGGAGCGGCACCAAAAATGTAGGCCCCCCCCCCAAGATCGCGCACGCCCGGGGGTCCGTGATGCCCAATCGCTCCCCTAGCTGCCCATGAGTCCCCCCCACCCCGATGAACGATCCTCCCGCCCCCCCCCCCCCCCCCCCCCCACCAGGGTGGCCACAGACTGAGTCCGCAGCCGCCACCCAATGTTCCCAACAGCCGATTGTTGGTTAGAACCACGCCGTCGGGAACTCGGCCTGTTTCGTGCGGAGAATCGCAGGGTGGGGGGTGCCTCTGTCAATGGCCTCCTACCCGAACCAGGGACCGGAGAATCGCGGGAGCAGCACCGGTCCGAATTTCCAGTTTGACGATCATTCTCCGCCCCCGCGCTGAACGGGATTTCGGCACAGAGGCTCGGTGAATCAAGGGTGTAGTGGTGTTCTAGGTTGTTGACCACTTCAATTTTATGGATTTGTTTCAGAATCCGTAATTTGGAATTGAAATTTTTCCTAATTAACAAGGAGCATTCCTGGTTCTGAGTTATACAAGGCTGGCAATGTGGGTGCAAAGTCCCGGGAGAGACCAAGGGTGGGATTTAGTGACCACCCACCCCGTGTTTTTTTGCCATTGTCAACGGGATTGCCCGGTGACAGAATCCCTTGTTGCCGGGAAACCTATGCTCCAGCATGCGGCCGGAATTTCCCGTCGGCGTCAACAAATGGTAAATCCTGCCCCAAAAGCGAGATTCTTGCCGGCGAGTTCTCGTAGTACGATCGCCCCTGTCATTGAAGTGATGATGTTCCCGCCTCGAAGGTTGGGAACCTGATTTAAATATATTATCATCTCATTAGCGGCCGTCCCTGCGGTATCGTTCCCTCACATGTGCGCACTCACCCTTGGTGGTGGTGGGGGAGGAGTGTTTCCTGTGCTCATGGGGCAGGGACTCTGTGTCTGTCGGTGGGGGGAGTTCTTCATTTTTTTCACAAGTGATCGGAACGCCCTTTAAAAAGACTTTGAAAAGGGCGCCTATATCTGTAAATTCGACATTGCCTCACCCCAGCAGCTTGACGGCATGGGACATGCCTCCGGGATTTCTTTCTTCTAAGTGCTGCACAACATGGCAAGAAAAGTTGACAGAACTGCAAACTGCTTTCCTTGCCTGGTCCAGCACTTGGAAGAAAAAAATGGAAAATTCTTCCCATCGTGTCTCAGAGGTTGTTCTGCCTTTGTACCTGAATGTTGCATCAAGCTAACCTTTGACTTTGAATTTTGATTGATGAAGGTTGCAAAGTAACTTCCTGCAGCCACTTAACTCCACCAGACAGAACTGAGCCTCAGGCTCCTGTGTCCAATTTAAATTCTGTCTGATGTCCATTGACTTCAATGTTAGCACTCAATTGCTCTCTTTGATTTCATTGAGAAAAGTGACTTCCTGGCTCTCTGCGTGTGTAGACTGTCTGTTAAAAGTTTTTGCTTTGCAAACACAAGCTTTTTTCAATGACACATTGTGTTAAAATTATCAATATTCCCGCATTCATGGCATTCTGTGGTTCGGGCCGAACGTTCTTCATACAGGTCGACCTTCCTGCCACAGCGGGGATTTTGGAAAATGGCGGCCGGTGCTCTTCCAGCTGGCTTTCCTGGTCATTGCCGCAATGGGCTTTTAGTTTTTCACTCAACAAAGTCAACGGCTTCAAAACGTTTTTCCCGTGCGATTTATCGCTCACCCCTTACAAATACGTGTGGTTTTGCTTTCGCTTCTCGGTCTGTCTGACCAATTGTGCTGCTTTGCTCAACCGGAGCTCTTCTTTGGATTGTAGTCTGACAGGGATTCTTCCAAAACACTGACAAATGTTCTGTCTCTTACTAAATAATCCTTTCACATTCCATACTCGCAACTGTCAGCCAAACAATAGAAATCATTTATAAATAAATTGATTCCTCCACTTGGTCTAAGGTTTCAAAGGTTGCATTTTTCCCTTTGTATGACTGTTTTGATGAAGGCCAAAGTACGAGCCGAAGGCTCCCAACACATTCTCATGGGCGGTAGTCTCTTTCTTCACCCTGCAAGATTTTAATAATAGTACTAATTATTAGGGTTCTATGTTGGTCTGAAATTACATCAATGGATTTCATTTTCACCATTTTGTAAATAGTTCAAATTGAATTTTTGCTTGTGGGACACTTTAGAGGTAAGATTGGGAGCAGGTTGGTAGCTGTTTGCGAGGAATTGATCTTTTGACTTTAAAAGTACTGTAAAGTCTAGGTTCAAGCAGTTATATGTTCTTTTCATCATACCATGGGAAATTGGGAATCGTTTTGTCCGTTTTGAAGAAATGGCTGAATTAGGATGACATCATGGCCGGGATTCTCCATGGCGAGTCCAGCCCGCGACTGTTGCTTGCAGGGACGGGGAATTTGGTGTTCAGCCAAATCTCCCATTCACCGTAGCAGGACTGGAGAACCAGACAGTGGTTTCATTCCAATTCCAATTCTCTTCCCACACCTAGTGGGGCACTAAGGCAGATTTTTGTCCGGTTCCATAGCTAGTAATTTCTGGAACAGGCCGCTAGTCTGTCACCAAGCGGGTTACTCCACATCAAGCGTGTCTGACCAGGAATCTCTCCCACTCTTATCTCCAGCCATCGGCAGGTTGACACACTCAACTTATTTGATCACATTATGAACACACTTTCCTGGGCTATCAGGTTCTGGGATGAGATACAAACTAGGAGCTTCAGGCTCAGGGGTATGGATGCACCCCACTGCACCATAAGACCCTCCATTGGTTTAATTGATTAATTGTGTCTGTAGGGCTGAACATCTGTATTAGAGGAAACCCTGGGCACGATCCAACCAAATTACGACCATGTTTAGCCGAGTGTTTCCTGGCACTATCAGCACTGAGAAACACCACATGATCTATCGGGACACTTTCATTTTGGGGCCTCAGCGGGGAATGCCCCACCGAGGCTGCACTCAGTCGCATTTCCTACATTGAGGAACTTCACTCGTTGGAACACCTCAGTGCAGGAAGAGATGGAGACGCACTTTCAAATGGCACCCCAATCTCTTGACATGCTGATGCGACTCCTGAAGCCCCCGCAAAGCCCCAACTCACCGATAAAGGGATCCTCTGGGGCCCCACGCCCATCTCACACACGCAGGGCAAGCCCAGGCCCGATCTGTGCCATGGGGAAAATGCCAGCCTTGTCACTGCCAGGCTGGCACACAGGTGGCATTGCCAGGGTACTGGGCTGGCATATCAGGGTTCCAGGCTGACAGTGAAAAAGTGCCCGAGGTGCCCAGGTGGCACCAGCAGTGCCAGGTTGCCACTGTGCCCAGAGAAAAACCACCTCAGAGCCTCCAATTCTCCTCCCGATAAGTACTGTTCTGTCTGGTCTACATTTGTGAGGACCAACTTTGAACAGTGCTTGCACAAGGGGCTGGATTCTCCATTTCTGAGGCTAAATGTTGATACCAGCGGAGCATGTGTGGAGTTTTACGACAGAAAAATCGACGCAGCACCTGCAATGATTCAACTACTTCGAATGGGCTAGCACCGGTGCCACGTGGAACACAATGATTTGCATGAAAAACGGTGCCGGGTTCATTGGGTCCGTAATTGGCACTCAGGAGGTTGACACGGCACAACCGCACTTAAACGATCCATCCCGCCACACACATCGTTCCAGTCAACAAAATGGCTGAAAGGAGAGCAGGGCCAAAGTTCAGGGATGCTGACCTGGAGACCCTCCTGGACTCCGTGGAGGACAGGCAGATGATCCTATATCCCGGCCGGGGAGGAAGGCCGCCAGACATGGCCGTTTGCTGTGCCCGGGTACAGGTGGCAGAGGCAGTCAGCACCGTGGGCAACGTCATCCGGACTAGCATCCAGGGCAGGAAGAAACTGTATGATCACCTCAGGGCTGTCAGGGTGAGTGGGCTGCTCTGTGCCCCTAGCATTAACCCCGGCCCATTCCAGTCCCTTCCCCCGACAGGGGATGGCAGAACCCCCACCCTGCCCCACATGCCAGCACCCATACCAGCCACCATGGATGGTGCCCTGGCCACTGAAGCCACCATCTACCCAACTACTGGGCTGCATGCGTCAGATCATCTAAAAGTTCAGTTGTATGTGCCCCCCCCCCCCCCCCCCCCCCCCCCCCCACCCCCAGAGAAGGCCATGCAAAACCGCCGTGAGCGGGAGAAGCCCGGAGGGGGACCACCAGACCTGTGGCCCCTCACCATGCCTGAGCAGAGGGCCCTGGACATGCCAGGTGGCCGAGTGGAAAGTAAGGTCGCCGGGAGGGAGTGCGGTCACGGGTGAGGAAGGAAGAATTAGCTGAGTTGTGGTTCCCCATGACATGTGTGTCGAGGCAACCCCTCACCCCCACACTACCTTCATCCTCCATTCACTACCCTTACCCCCACACCCCACACCACCCTCACCCTCCACCACCAACCCCCCCTCCCCTCCCAAAACCACCCTCACTAATCCCCACCAGCCCAGTCGAATCATACACGTTGTCTTGTGTATTGCAGGACCTGCCAGAGATGGGGCAGGTCCATCTTGTATCCCCCACCCCCAACCAGTGCCAGAACTGGTACCCCGCAGAGAGCCAAGCACTGACGGGGAGAGCAGTGTCCGGTGGAGATGCAGGACACCCCGGAGCTTGGGTCGGAGGATCACACTGACTTTCCATCATAGCTGTCTCGAACACCCTCCACCATCCCACAGACTATCACTTTGGTTGGGCACATTAGTGAAGAGGTTCCCGGGACACTATGTGGTGCGCACCACACATCGCATCTGATACAGCAGGTGGAGGTAGGAGCACCCAAGAGGCCGGACGTTCGGAGGGCAGGCTGGTCCCTGGAACCAGCTGCCGGCCAGATGGGTCCCGGCTTCTGGAATATCCAGTCCCAGCCATAGTGGAGAAGCGGTCAGAGAGGCAGGGACCACAGGAGTGGATGACTGCGGGCATCCAG
The DNA here is from genome assembly GCF_902713615.1 of Scyliorhinus canicula. NCBI lineage: Eukaryota > Metazoa > Chordata > Chondrichthyes > Carcharhiniformes > Scyliorhinidae > Scyliorhinus > Scyliorhinus canicula. Next base: position 142,193,613 of record NC_052146.1, on the reverse strand, counting down.
CACCTGCGGGCCCAGGTGGAGGGGTCCAACCGCGTGCAGGAGCAGGGTGTAGTGTCGGCCATGCGTGCCACCCAGGCCAATACCGCATGGTGGCGTCCGCGGTGGAGGCGTTGGGGGCGACGGTTTCAGCCATGTTCGATCAGTGTGTCCAAAGCCTGGGGTATTCTGTGCAGGCAGTGGCCAAGGCCAGCACAGGGCTGCCCTTTCACAGGCAGCCATGTGCCGGTGCCAGCTGGAAATTTCAGCGGCGCTCCTGAGCATGGCCCAGGCACAGCAGGCCATGGCTGGGAACGTCGGCAGCATTGCCCAGGCGCTGGCCAGCGTGGCGCAGACACATGGCGAGGTGAAGGGGTGTGGGTTTAGGATGTGATAGTCATGCCGCTCACCAGACCCCCCTCCACCTCCTCCCTCTTAGTCGGTGAACCTCGAGGCGATCAGAGCGCCCGTGCGCGCTGACCCTGGCCGTGATGTTGTGTGGCCTCCCCTGCCTGCCTGGGCCCCATGTCCTGCTAATCCTCCCCATCCCCGGCATCCTCCTCTTCGGACGAGGCCTGCCCTTCCTCCTCATCCTCCTCTAGCACACCCTCATCTGCTATGTGATGTTGTGGAGGATGCAGCAGGCCACCACGATGCCTCATACTGGAAGGCCTTGCCAGAGCAGTCAGGGCACCTGAAGCTCATCTTCAGGACACTGAAGCACTGCTCGATTACACCCCAGGTTGCTCTGCGGGCGTCGTGTAGTGGGTGTCCGCGTTAGTCTGTGGCCTCTGGATAGGTGTCATGAGCCACGGTCGCAGCAGGTCACCCCTGTCACCCAGGAGCCAACCCCTCGGCCGGGGCGGGTGCTCCTCGAACATGTCAGGAATCACCAATTGTGCCAGAATGAAGGAATCGTGCCTACTGCCCGGGTATTGGGTGCAGAGGTGTATGATTCGCAGCTGATGGTCACAGACCAGCTGTATGTTCATTCAGTGGTACCCCCTTCGTTTGGTGTACAGCGGTCTGTTATCCGCCAGTGCCCATAGGGCGACATGCACCCTGTTGATCTTCCCCTGGACCTGGCGATGGTGGCGAACCCCACTGCCCGGGTATCCTGGTGGGCTCAGTCCACATTGAAATGGATGTACTGATCCGCCTGGGCATATATTGCCTCCATGATGGCGCGGATGCACCTGTGCACCGTGGTCCGTGAGATCCCAACTCAGCGACTGGAAGGACCCCATGGCATAGAGGTTCAGGGCGACCATTAGCTTGGCGGTCACTGGGAGCGAGTGTCCTCCCCCATACCTCCACAGTGCTAGGTGTGCCATTGTATGACAGATGTGTCACATTGTCTCTGCTCATCAGGAGTCTTCGACGGCACACCCGTTCCGCCAGGTCCTCGAATGTCAGGCGCAGCTGGTGCACACGAGGCCTCATGCGGCACCTCCTTGGCACCTTCCACTCCTCAGCCTGTTGGGCGGCCGGCCCTCCAGTCTGTGTGGCTGCCACCCACCCCTTGGCTGCTTGCTCCATTGCTGCCTGCTCTGCTGCTGCTTGCTCTGTTGCTGCAGCTTCCCCCACCTCTTCGAGCGGCTCTCCCTCATACGGCCGCAGAGCTGCGGCGGCCCCCATTGCTGGTCGATCTCCAAGCGCCACAGTCTGCAGGGGGTGAACATGTCAGCATTGTGCATACTCCCGTGCTCAACCAGGTTCGATGGTCTACACGGTGGCCCAGTTGGCAGTGCGGACTCTGGCCCCGCATGTCACCTCCCCGCCTCCCCCTCACCCCTGCCCCGTCGCTGGCCGACACTGTGGGAAGCCCTGGTCCTAGCGGACATCCCTGATGTCAGGAGTACTGTTGGGTGGCACTGCCTTCACCGGAGGCTGTCGTGGGTGTGGCCCTGAATGAGTTGTGGCAGGTTGGGTGGGGTGTTTGGGATGGGGAGTGTGGTCTGGCAGGGTGAGGGGGAGGTGTGCTGGTGAGCACACCGATACGGCCGGTGTCACTGTGTAGAACCAGGGTCCGGGGTGGGTGGTCAATGGGTATGCCGCAAAATGGCCACCGTAATAGTGGTGCCTGGGCACCACCCTAGTCCCGTGGCGGGGTCATCCCGGCCGCGCGTCCTGTTCCGCCCTGCCCCAGCCCTGGCAGAGGACCCTCCACTCCAGCTTGCACGGCCAGTGTCCAGGCCGGCAGCCTGCAGTCGCTCCACTCCATGTACTACCTCTTCTCCCTCACTCTCAACAGCCACCACGACAGGTTCACGATTTTTGAAACCACAAGTGAACCGAACCATTGGGAACTCGGCCTATCAGTGGTGGAGAATCGCGGAGGCCATGGAGAATAGAGGGTCAGGCCTGCTATGATATTCCACAGGTGTTTAAACGGCGTGTGGTGCATGTCGCATTTACACTATTTTCGGGGTGCCGGAAAATTACGATTTTGCGTCAAACCGCCGCCTCCCACGAATTTGGCGTCGAAGGCTATTCTCCGCCCAATCACGTTTCCCGATTTTGGCGTGGGCATTGGAGAATCCTGCTCAAGGTCTCTGAGGCGGAGGGGCTAGAGCCCAACTTATTGGGTAGATCAGGGGAGTGCATATTAGAGTGTGACAAGCTGTCTCACTTTAATATGCAGATTTTCAAAATACCGATCCTGCTCACAATGGGCAGGATTCAGATTGTGATATCTCGGGAGATCGCGATGTCTCGCGACATTGCGTTAGAATCTCGCAAGGCATGGCAAGCCAAGTAGATACTGGAAGAGGCATCACCCGGCATCGACTGACCATGCCGTGCCGCGATTCAAGCGCAGCGTGACCGGTATATCTCGCCCATTTTATTTTGTGACATGATGGTAGGAAGTGTTATTAACATTTGTTCTTAATGGCTTAATGGCTTTAGTATCCGTATCAACAAGAATGTGTCATTTGTTCACAATGGAATGTAAACTCTAGGGACTCAGAAAATAAGAGTGAATGTTTATCTTCGGCCTACATGACTCCAGTTACAGATGTGGTGTGACACTAGGTGACCAGTGCCTGAAGCAATGGACAAGGTGAATTTGGACTATTTCCAAATAAGGAATTCCAGAATAATGAGAAGTAGGGATAAAAGTTGGAAAATATGTGTCTTTGTTGGAACAGGTTTACCATGGCTTCAGGAGTATGGTTCTTCAAGATATAATAATATCATTTCAGAGACAGAAGGAGAAAGGCATTGGAATCCTAGAACCTTGAGGGATGAAATACTCCATCGTGTCTTCACTGTTTTTTGTTAAGTATATGCAACATCTTGCTTAATAAGTTCTACTTTATTCATAAATACTAGTTATCTGTACCTTGTAGGGTCTGGTACAAGTGAAGACACCATTTTTTGAAATTAAGAATTTGGACTTTAATTGAATGGATATTATACCTTGAAACCCCTAAACCTTACATCCTACTACCTGGCCAGATATAACAAGATACTAACTTGATCCTTGTTAGTCTTACTGATAGGACCTTAAGCATTTTGATTGAAAATGAAAAACATTCACGGTAACTTCATTGCAGTGTTAATGTAAGCCTACTTGTGACAATAAAGGTAGCTGCTGCCCCAATCGTTCTAGTCGGTAGTAGTCATGGGTTTGGAAAGTGCAGCCTAAGCAGCCTTTTTGAGCTCCTGCAGTGGTACACACTGTTCTACTGTTCATCGGTGGCTGAGGGAGTGAATGTTTGTGGATATGGTGCTAATCAAGCTTTGTTCTGGATGGTGTTGAGCTTCTTGAGTGTTGTTGAAGTTGCACTCATCCAGGCAACTGGGGAATATTTCATTCACATTCCTGACTTGTGCCTTGTAGGTGGTGGATAGGCTTTTGTGAGTCAGGAGGTGAGTTACTCCCCAAAGTATTCCTAGCCCTTGACCTGATCTGGTAGCCACAGTATTTATATGGTTAGTCCAGTTAAATTTTTGGTCAATGGTAACTCGCAGGATTCAGCTATGAAAATGTCATTGAATGTCAAGCAGCATTGGTTAGCTGATCTCTTGTTGTAGATGTTCATTGCCTGTCATTTGTGTGGCACCGACGTTACTTACCACTTGACTGCCCAATTCTGGATATTGTCCAGATCTTGCTGTATTTGGACATGGGATTTTATTATCTGAGGAGTCACGAATGGGGCTGAACTTTGTGCAGTCATCCGCAAACATCCCCACTTCTGACCTTATAATGGGAAGGAAGGTCATTGATGAAGTAGCTGAAGATGATTGGGTCGAGGACACTACCTGAAGGAACTTCTGCAGTGATGTCCTGGAACTGAGATGATTGAACTCCAACCACAGCAACCATCTTCCTTTGCGCCAGATATGACTCCAACCAGCGGAGAGATTTCCCTCTGATTCCCATTGACTCCAGTTATGTTAGGGCTCCTTGGTTAAATAAACTTGGTCAAATATTGGCTTTATATCAAGAGCAGTCACTTTCAACTCACCTCTGGAGTTCAGCTCTTCTGTCCATGTTTGAACCAAGGCTATAATGAAGTATTAGTGAACTTGGCATGGGCCAAACTGAGATTCAGTGAACAGGTTTGTCTAAGCAAGTGCCGCACGAGAGCACTGTTGGTGATCCCTTCTATCACTTTACAGATGATCAAGATTAGACTAAAGGGATGGTAATTAACTAGGGTTGAGTTTTCCTGCATTTTGTGTACAGGATATACCTGGACAATTTTCCATATTGTCAGGTAGATGCCAGTGTTGTAGCTGAGCGGCCACAACTTGGTTAGGGGTGCAGCAAATTCTGGAGCAGAAGTCTTCAGCACTATTGCCGGGATATTATCAAGGCCCACAGCCTTTGCAGTATCCAGAGCCTTCAACCGTAACTTGATATCACATAGAGTGAATGTAATTCGTGAAGTCTGGCATGCGTTATGTTCGGGGGCCACTGGAGGAGGCCGAGATGGATCATCCACTCGGCACTTCTCGCCGAAAACGTAACAAATGTTTAATCCTTATATTTTGCATTGATACACTGGGCTCCTCCGTCATTGAGGATGGGGATATTTGTGATGCCCCCTCCTTCAGTGAGTTGTTTAATTGTCCACACCATTCATGGTTGGATGTGGAAGGACTGCAGATTTTAGGTATGATCAATAAATTATTGAATTGCTTCGCCCTATCACTTGCTGCTTATGCTGTTGGCATGCAAGTAGTCCAGTGTTGTAGCTTTACCAGGTTGACATCTCATTTTTATGTATGCCTGCTGCTGCGGGCAATCCTTCTGTACTCTTAATTGAACCTGGCTTGGTGGTAATGGTAGAATGGGACATATGCCAAGCAATGAGGTTCTAGATTGTGGTTGAGTACAATTCTGTTGCTACTGATGTCCCACAGCGCTACTCAGTCATGAGTTGCTTGATCTGTTTGAAATATGTCCCATGGTGGTAGTGTCACACAACATGATGGAGGATATCCTCAATATGAAAACGTTTTTACAAGGACTGTGCATGGTCACTCCTTCCAATAATGTCACAGACAGATGCATCTGCAGCAAGTGGATTGGTGAGGATGAGGTAAAGAATGTTTTTCCCTCATGTTCCATCACCACCTGCCGCAGGCCCGTCTAGCAGCCATGTCCTTTAGAACTAGTAGTGGTGCTACTGAGTCACTCTTTCACTCTTGGTGAAGGATATTAAAGGCCCTTACCCAGTGTACATTCTAAATCCATCGCACCCTCATTGCTTCTTCCAAGTGGTATTCAACATGAAGGAGTACTGATTCATCAGCTGAGGCAGGGGAGCGGTGAGGAGGGTGGATGTCAGGCACAGTGTATGTGAATCAGCAGGAGGCTTCCTTGCCTGTGCGGTCCGGAGTTGATGTTGCAGATGCCCCGGACTATTCCTTCCTGGCTGTATACCACTGTGCTGCCAACTCTGCAGGGACAGGATATACTCAGGTATGGTGATGGTCATGTTTGGGACATTATCTGGAAAGTACAATTCCATCAGGCTGTTGCTTGACTTGTCTCCCAGTTTTGGCACAAGCCCCAGATGTTAATAAAGAGGACATTGCAAAGTTGACAGGGCGAGTTTGCCGTTGCCTTTCCAGTGCATAGGTCGATGCTGAATGGACCATCTGGTGTCGCTCCTTTTAGACTTTGTAGCGATTTGATGCAACTGGGTGGCTTGCTCAGCTATTTCAGAGGGCATTTAGAGTCAACTACATTGCTGTGGATCTGGAGTCACATGTAGGCCAGACCAAGAAGGATGGCAGATTTGCTTCCCTAAAGAGCATTAGTGAACCAGGGGCTGGATTCTTCGACCCCCCGCCGGGTCGGAGAATCGCTGGGGGGGAGCGGCGTGAATCCTGCCCCGGCGTCCACCGATGTCTCCGGCACCAGAGATTCGGCGGTGGCGGGAATCGCGCCGGCCTGTCGGCACCCCCCCCCCCCCCCGTGCAATTCTCCGGCCCATGTTGGGCCGAAGTCCCACTGCTGTAATGCTGGTCCCGCCGGCGTGAATCAAAACCTTACTGGCGGGATTGGCGCTGCAGGCAGGCTCCGGGGACCTGGGGGAGGGGGCGCGGGGAGATCTGGCCCCGGGGGGTGCCCCCACGGTGGCCTGGCCCGCGATCAGGGCCCACCGATTGGCGGGTGGGCCTGTGCCATGGGGCCACTCTTTTCCTTCTGCGTTGGCCATAGTCTTCACGATGGCCGACGCGGAAGTGACCCCCTCCCCTGCGCATGCGCGGGGATGGCGTCAGCAGCCGCTGACGCTCCGGCGCATGCGCAGATTTCTGCCGGCCGTGAAGTCCCTTCGGCCCCAGGTGGCGTGGCGCCAAAGGCCTTTCCCGCCGGCCGGCAGGCGCCAACCACTCCAGTGCGGGCCTAGCTCCTCAAGGTTAGGTCTTGGCCCATAAAGGTGCGGAGAAATCCATCCCGCCAGGACCCCCAGCCCCACCGGGTAGGGGAGAATTCAGCCCCAGATACTCGTTTTTAATGATAGTGTGGTGAATGTATTCACCAGAATGCATGCATAATACTGTAACCTGTGACCTATGACCTGGAAGTGGTGATGTGAACTGCTTCCAGGTACTGTACTGTATCCCCGGTATGGCTCTGCCTCTGGCTCCGCCCACACCGGGGCATATATAAGCCGGCCTCTTGTAGGCGGCATCAATTCTGTACTACTGACTCTGGCTAGGCAAGTTCATGACTAATAAAGCCGACTGTTCACTTGTCTCTCGGCCTCACGGTGAATTGAAGGTATATCAAATAGTTTCATGGTCATCATTAGACTTTTCATTCCAGATTTTCGATTGATTGAATTCAAATTGCACCATTTGCCCTGGTGGCATTTGAACCCGGGTTCGAAGCATTACACTGGGACTCTGGATCACTTGTCACCTTTCCCATGCTGCTTTCTGTGTTAGTCGCCGGGCTGTTGTCTCTGGTTTGATTACTGGGTAGTCTTCAATGTCCTTCACCCACTGCTCTCTTCTGCTGCCGAATTTCACCTCAGGTTGTTTCTTGCCATTTTATGCTGCTTTTCAATGGGCCTGGTCACTGCTGCCACCATCTGTTATCCTTGGAAGATGCTGGGTGTCTTTTTCTTCGTAAGTGATCTGGCTGGAGGCAAAGATAATTTTTCAAAGTAACCTTCATTTATATATGTAACTATGTGCAGTGTTAAAAAAACACTCGGACAGAGTTACTGCTCCTCTTTCAGATTGTCCTCATTCTTTTCTACATGACATCATAATTACATACTCCTTACGCACCTACTCAGTGGCTATTGTTAGAGTATTGTTGGACTGAATCCTTTACTCTACAAAAAGTATATTGTCCATTTTACTTTGCTCGTCTATTACTGTGTTTCAAACATTCGATCCACAAAATAATATTTCCTAATGTACTTAGCAATTGTTGTTACTAAGACACTTGAATTTGGTTTGACACCAATCATTGAAGTTGAGCTTCTGTTACTGTACACAACAGAGTTGGCAGGCATTGACCACAGGAGTGCCAGTAGCATTGACATTAGCATAAGCTATGTAAGCTTGTGTAACCAAACAGGAAAGAAAGTTCTCCCAACATTAAAAAGAAGTTAATTGGAAAAAAGGATTTCCTTATCGTATTCTTCATGCCTGTTAAGCTTCCTGATTCAGTCTGTTGGAGTATGAGTAAGAAAGAAGGAACTGGAATTTAGATACTTCCTTTAAAATCCTCATGATATCCTAAAGCACTTTGCAGCCAATCGAATGCTTTTGTAATGTCACAGAGACTTTTCTTTGCTAGTTTATACGCTCAACGTAAGCCTCATATCACCCCATTTCATTTCACGCTATCAACATATCCTTCAACTCATTTCTCCCTAACGATAACATCTTCCCCTTAAATGCATCTCTGCTCTTCAGCTCAATTTACTCTACTCTGCTTTTGAAATTTTACACTGCAGATAGCAAAAAAGGAAAATCAGTTCAAATAGGAGAGATCAACTTAATCTTACTATCGAATTGTGCCACCTTCCACTTGTCTATACTGAAATTAATTTGCTAATTACATGCCAATTCTGCAAGTCTACGTCTTGTATTTTGTCTCATCCTTCTTCAGAATTAATGATACCCTCCAGATTTAGTGTCATCTGCAATTTTTGAAGTTGTACTTCCAATTGGAAAGCCTAAATCATTTATGTAGTTTGTGAAGAACAATAGTCCTAATACTGATCCCTGTGGAATGTCACTTGCCATATTTTGCCAGTGAAACTAACTACCTTTAACCATACTCTTGGTTTTATGTTTTGTAAACAGCTACCATTCTGCTGCCTGTCCCACTCCATACACTCTGAACTTAGTCTACTATTCAATACTTTATAAGGCCATTTAAAAATTCAAATAATAAGACATCAATTATAATAAGGTTGCTAAATTATTACCTGTTTCAAAATATATGTGACTACTCTTGATTATATTTTTACTGTCTGTTATGTCTTTGTGTAATGGTTCAATTATGTTTCCTACCACTGGCATTAAGCTAACCAGTCTAGGTTTCCCTGACTTGTTGTATTTTCCCTTTCAAATATAAGAATAATATTAACTGCCTGCCAGTTTAACCTCTCCACATTTTCCTTTTTACATTATTTTCTTTTCCAATGAATTTATTTATATACATGTAATTGTACCTCTAATATCTCTTCCCTAACTTCTTTTAATATATATGAGTGAAATCCATTTGTACCAGGGGCATTATCTTCTCTTAATTTTGATTAGTTTGTCAATTATTTCCATAAGCCCATAAGATGTAGGAGCAGAAGTAGGCCATTCAGCCCATCCCGCCTGCTCTGCCATTCCATGAGATCATGACTGATCTGATATGATAATCCGCAACTCCACGTTCCCCCCTTATCCTCATACTGCTTGATTGCCTTACTGATTAAAAATCTGTCTATCTCAGCCTTGCACATACCTAACGACTCTGTCTCTATAGCCCTCTGTAGTGAAGACTTCGACAGATTCACTACCCTTTGAGAGAAGAAATTCCTCCTCATCTCTGTCTTAAATAGGCAACCTCCCTTTCCTTTATACATTAAATGCCAGTGCATTTTTGACCTCATCTTCTCATGACTTGTCTACCATGTTAGTTAACCTGGATGCAAGGTAAATATTCAATATTTCTATAATTTGCTATCATTACCTATCAGGTTATTTTGTGCATATTTTAATGGTTCTGTTCATTCTCTATATTTAAAATGTTATTTATGTGTTTGTGAAATGCGTCACTTTTTAAATCTTCCTTGATAATTTATTTTTATAGTTACTTTTTGCTTTCATATTTGTTTTATGTATTCCTTTCCTAAATTCTTTGTATTCCCAATTATTATCCTCTCCTTTGTGGTTCATCCACACGCTCGCAACTAGCGTTATGTACAGCAGCCGGGCCCAGTCCACAAACCCCTGCCCGAACCCAAACCATCCCAGCACCTCCAGAAAATACTCCACTCAACCCGATCAAAAGTCCATCGCTGCCATTACCTCTACCTCATGCCCCTCTGAAGGAATCATGGTGACATTGAATAGCCTCCATAGATTCGCCGACAACGGCCTTCCCTTCACAAAGCCTACCTGATCCTCACCTATCACCCCTGGCGCACAGTCCTCAATCCACGGTGCAAGAACCTTTGCAAATAACTTGGCATGGAAATTCAACAATGATATCGGGCAGTACGACGCACGTTGCTCCAGGCCTTATCTTTCTTTAAAGTTAGGGATATGGAAGCCTGCGACAATGAAGTGGGGAGATCCCCCCTCTCCCTCCCTTCATTATGCGCCCTCACCTGGAGTGGACTCAGGTCCGCCCCAAACTTTTTATAAAACTCTACCAGGAACCCATTCAGCTCCAGGGCCTTACCCGCCTGCTTCACCTCCATCCCATCCATAACCTCCCTCAGCCCAATTGGTGCCCCAGACCCTGAACCAACCCTTCCTCCACTTTGGGAAACTCCAACCCATCAAGGAACCACTGCATCCCCTCCTTCCCGGTCGGGTTCTCCTAATCGTAGATCATCCTATAAAAAGCCTCAAACACCTCATTCACCCCCTCCGGGTCCAGCACCACCTTACCCTTATCATCCCTAACTCTACCAATCTCCCTCGCCGCCTCCTATTTCCTCAGCTGATGGTCAACATCCTACTCGCCTTTTCCCTGTATTCATGCACAACCACTCTTGCCCTCCACAATTGTCTCACTGTCTTCCCCATGGAAACTAGTCCAAACTCCATCTGGAGCCTCTGCTTCGCCTTCAACAACCCTGCCTCCAGCATCTCGGAATATCTCCTGTCCACCCTCAATATCTCATCCACCAGCCTTGCCCTCTCCTCCCGCTCTGCCTTCTCTCTATGTGTGCGAATTAATATGAACTCCCCCATGACTGCAGCCTTAGGTTCCTCCCACAACTTGGTGGCTGTGACCACAACAGTGTCATTCAACTCTACTTGGATCCGGCCTTCCAGTTGCGGTGATGACATGCTAAGCTGCACATTTGGGAGCTCCCGATTTTAACGGACTTTTGGGCTCTTTTTAGAGCCCCAAACGGCGCTTTTTTGTCGTTTCCCAGTGGGGGAAGGTGTTGGGAGAAACATTCACCGCAATTTATGTTTCGAAATCGAAGTGGGGCAAGGAGAAAAATGGCAGCAGCTCCCCAGAAAAAGCGGGGGAAGGAATCCAAGATGAAGGCCGGCGGAGCACCCGAGGAGTGGAGGCTGTGGGCGCAGGAGCAGCAAGCTGCTCTCCTGCGCTGTTTTGCGGAGCTGAAGGCTGAGTTGCTGAGCTCACTGAAGGAAACAACCAGCAAGCTGATGGAGACCCAGACGACCCAGGGTGCTGCCATCCAGGAGTTGCAGCAGCAGGCCGCTGAATGAGAGGAGGAGGCCGCGGTCCTCGTGGGTAAGCTGGAGGTGCATGAGGCACTCCATAAATAGTGGCAAGACTGCTTTGAGGAGCTGGATCTCCGCATGAGGCGGAAGAATTTAAGGATCTTGGACCTCTGGAGGGGTCGGATCTGCCGACCTCCGTGGCCAGCATGTTGAATTCGATGGTGGGGGCAGGGGCGTTCCATCTGCCCCTGGAGCTGGAGGGAGCCCACAGAGTGATGGCCAGGAGGCCCAGGGTGAATGAACCCCCGCGCGCGGTGCTGGTGCGGTTCCATCGGTTCAGTGACCGGGAGTGTGTGCTGCGCTGGGCCAAGAAGGTGAGGAGCAGCAAGTGGGAGAATTCGGTAGTGCGGATCTACCAGGACTGGAGTGTGGAGGTGGCTAAGCGGCGGGCCGGGTTTAACCGGACGAAGGAGGTGCTTCATAAGAAGCACGTAAAGTTTGGGATGTTGCAGCCTGCGCGCCTGTGGGTAACTTATCTGGATCGGCACTACTATTTTGAGTCCCCGGAGGAGGCGTGGGCCTTTGTGCAGAAGGAGAAGCTGGACTCGAACTAGGGGTTGGGGGTTGCGGGGTCGGTTGTATTGTTATATTGCTGGTTTTTGCTGTTGCTGTGTTTTCTGTACTTTTGTAATTTTGACATGGTTTCTTTATGTGGGTTTTGCTCTGTTTTCTGGGGGTGGGGGGGTATGGTCTGAGTTTTGTATTTTGCGGGGGATGTTGGGGGTTTGTTGTATTCTATATGGGGTTAGGGGATGGGATGGGGCTGGTATTTGGGAGCTGCGTCAGTAGGGTGGGGTGGGGCAGTGCGAAAGCGCGGGCTTTCCTCTGATTTCCCGCGTTGCGAGGCTGGACGGGTGGAGCTGGTGGTGGGGGCGGGGCCTCTACTGGTTTCTTTTTTTTTTCCGCGCTGGAGCGGTGCCAAGGGGAGTGGCAGGAGGGGGGATGATCCCACGTCGGGAGGGGTCGAGTTTTGGCGGGAGTTGCCGGTGTCAGCAGAAGTCAGCTGACCCACGGAAGTACAATGGAGGGCGTGTCGCAGCTGGGAGGGGTCCTAGCCTGGGGGGGTGGGGGGGGGTGGGGGGGGGGGGGGGGATACCGGGTTGCTGCTGGGAGGGTCAGGAAGGAGCGGGTGTGGGCGGGGGGGGTAGAGGAGAGGTGCTGTCGTCGTGGGGACTGGGTCGGGCGGGGTGTGCTGGCCTGGGGCGGGCAGTCGACGGGCTATGGCTAGTCGGCGGGGTAGGGGGGTGGGATGCCCTCTGATCCGGTTGGTCACCTGGAATGTGAGAGGACTGAACGGGCCGGTTAAGCGGGCTAGGGTATTTGCTCATTTGAAGGGGCTGAAGGCGGATGTGGCGATGCTCCAGGAGACCCACCTGAAGGTGGTGGACCAGGTCCGTCTGAGGAAAGGGTGGGTAGGGAAGGTTTTCCACTCCGGGTTGGATGCGAAGAACCGGGGGGTGGCGATTCTGGTGGGGAAGAGGGTGTTGTTTGAGGCATCTGAGGTGGTGGCGGATAAGGGGGGTAGGTTTGTTATGGTGAGGGGTAGGCTACAGGGAGAGAAGGTGATATTAGTTAATGTGTATGCCCCAAATTGGGATGATGCGGGCTTTATGAAGAGTATGCTGGGACGTATCCCGGACCTGGAGGCGGGGAAGCCTGATCATGGGGGGAGACTTCAATACGGTGCTGGATCCTTCACTGGATCGGTCCAGTTCAAGGATGGATAGGAGGCCGAGGTGTGTAGGAGGGTCCGGGGAAGTATTGAGGGGTGCCTTGAGGTTAACGATACGGGGGAGGTCCAGGTGGGGATGGTCTGGGAAGCCCTGAAGGCAGTGATTCTGGGGGAGCTGATATCCATCCGGGCCCACAGGGATAGGACGGAGAGGAGGGAGAGGGAGAGACTGGTGGGGGATCTCCTGGAGGTGGATAGGAGGTACGCGGAGGCACCAGAGGAAGGATTGCTGGGGGAGAGGCGTAGCCTACAAGCTAGGTTTGATTTCTTAACCACCAGGAAGGCGGAGGCACAGTGGAGGAAGGCACAGGGGGCGGTGTATGAATATGGTGAAAAGGCGAGTAGGATGCTGGCGCATCAGCTCCGCAAGCAGGATGCGGCTAGGGAAATTGCTGGAGTGAGAGATGAGAGTGGGAATGGGGTGCGGAAGTGGGCAGAGGTGAATGAGGTCTTCAAGGACTTTTATGGGGAACTGTACCGGTCGGAGCCACCGGTGGAGAGGAGAGGAATGGAGAGTTTTCTCGACGGGCTATCTTTCCCGAAGATGCAGGAGGAGCAGGTAGAAGGGCTGGGGGCGCCGATTGAGCGGGAGGAGCTGGTTAAGGGGATTGGGCAGATGCAGTCTGGGAAGGCGCCAGGGCCGGATGGGTTCCCGGTGGAGTTCTATAAAAAGTATGTGGACCTGGTGGGCCCCCTGTTAGTGCGGACGTTTAATGAGGCATGGGAGGGGGGGGCTTTGCTCCCGATGATGGCTCTGATATCCTTAATCCTAAAGAGGGATAAGGACCCCCAGCAGTGTGGTTCGTACAAGCCCATATCTCTCCTTAATGTAGACGCCAAGTTGCTGGCAAAGATCCTGGCCACCAGGATTGAGGACTGTGTGCCAGTGGTGATACACGAGGACCGGACAGGTTTTGTTAAGAGAAGGCAGCTGAATACGAATGTACGGAGGTTGCTAAATGTCATTATGATGCCGGCGATTGAGGGGGAGGCGGAGATAGTGGTGGCGCTGGATGCGGAGAAGGCCTTCGATAGAGTGGAGTGGGGGTACCTATGGGAGGTGCTGGGGAGGTTTGGATTTGGAGAAGGGTTTATTAAGTGGGTGAGGCTACTGTATGAGGCCCCGATGGCGAGTGTGGCTCCGAATGGGAGGAGGTCGGAGTACTTCCGGCTCTACCGAGGGACCAGGCAGGGGTGCCCCCTGTCCCCCTTGTCGTTTGCACTGGCAATCGAACCTTTAGCGATGGCGTTGAGGGAGTCAGGAAGGTGGAGGGGTGTGATGCGGGGTGGGGAGGAACATCGGGTGCCGTTGTATGCAGATGACCTGTTACTGTTTGTGGCGGACCCAGTGGGAGGGATGCCGAGGGTGATGGAGCTGTTGGCTGAGTTCGGGGCCTTTTCAGGCTATAAACTGAATCTGGCCAAGAGTGAGGTGTTTGTGGTGCACCCGGGGGACCAAGAGGAGGGAATTAGAAGGCTCCCGTTTAAGAGAGCAGGGAAGAGTTTCAGGTACCTGGGGGTGCAGGTGGCCAGGAGCTGGAGGACTCTTCACAAGCTCAATTTCACCAGTCTTGTGGAGCAGATGGAGGAGGAATTTAAAAGATGGGATATGCTGCCACTGTTGTTGGCGGGGAGGGTGCAGTCCGTCAAAATGATGGTGCTCCCGAGGTTCTTGTTCCTGTTTCAGTGCCTGCCCATCTTTATCCCCAGGACCTTTTTCAGGAGGGTGACTAGTAGCATTTTGAGCTCTGTGTGGGTGTGTGGGACTCCGAGAGTGAAGAGGGTCTTTCTGGAGCGAGGTAGAGATGGTGGGGGGCAGGGGGGGGGGGGGGGGGGGGGGGGGGCTGGCGCTGCCCAACCTTTTGAGTTATTATTGGGCGGCCAATGTGTCAATGGTGTGTAAATGGGTGATGTGGGGGGGGCATGGAAAAGGATGGAGATGGCGTCCTGTGGAGGCACGAGCCTGGGGGCCCTGGTAACGGCGCCGTTGCCACTCCCTCCCACGAGGTATACCACGAGCCCAGTGGTGGCGGCGACCCTAAAAATATGGGGGCAGTGGAGGCGGCACAGGGGGGAGTGAAGGGCTCGGTGGAGGCTCCATTAAGGGGGAATCATCGGTTCGTCCCGGGGAACATCGACGGGGGATTTAGGGGTGGTACAGGGTGGGCATTAGGAAGTTGGGGGACCTGTTTATGGGCGGGAGGTTTGCGAGCCTGGGGGAATTGGAAGAGAAATTCGGGCTCCCCCCAGGGAACACGTTCAGGTACTTTCAGGTAAAGGCGTTTGCTAGGCGGCAGGTGGAGGGATTTCCTTTGCTGCCCTCGTGGGGGGCAAGGGACAGGGTGCTTTCGGGGGTGTGGGTCGGGGATGGGAAGGTGTCTGACATTTATAAGGTAATGCAGGAGGGGGAGGAGGTGTCAGTGGAGGAGCTGAAGGCTAAGTGGGAAGGGGAATTAGGGGAGCAGATGGAGGACGGGACTTGGGCGGATGCCTTGGAGAGGGTTAACTCTTCCTCTTCATGTGCGAGGCTTAGTCTCATTCAATTTAAGGTGCTGCATCGGGCTCACATGTCCGGGACTCGGATGAGTAGGTTCTTTGGGGGCGAAGATAGGTGTGTCAGGTGTTTGGGGAGTCCTGCGAATCATGCCCATATGTTCTGGGCATGCCCGGCACTGGAGGAATTTTGGAAGGGGGTAGCGAGGACGGTGTCGAGGGTGGTTGGATCCAGGGTCAAACCGGGCTGGGGACTCGCGATCTTTGGGGTTGCGGCAGAGCCGGGAGTGCAGGTGGCGAAAGAGGCCGGTGTTTTGGCCTTTGCGTCCCTAGTAGCCCGGCGGAGGATCTTGCTGCAGTGGAAAGATGCGAGGCCCCCAAGCGTGGAGACCTGGATCAGTGACATGGCGGGGTTTATCTAACTGGAAAAGGGTCAAATTCTCCCTGAGAGGA
This sequence comes from Scyliorhinus canicula, assembly GCF_902713615.1. Classification (NCBI taxonomy): domain Eukaryota; kingdom Metazoa; phylum Chordata; class Chondrichthyes; order Carcharhiniformes; family Scyliorhinidae; genus Scyliorhinus; species Scyliorhinus canicula. The sequence continues at coordinate 142,177,544 of NC_052146.1, read as the reverse complement.
TCAGTACAAGGGTTCTATAAACGGTGGCAGCCTTTCTTGGACTTTCTGGCTCAGAGATAGGGAAATGGGTCAATAGCAGCAGCAACCCGGAGGGGAGAGGGGGGAAGAAGTGTTATCTATTTGTTCTACGGTTATTCAATTTAATATGTTGTTAATTTAATTTGTTGTTAATTTATTTTGTTGGTCACTGGGGTTGGGGGGGGGGGGTTTCGGTGTATGAGCTGTTACGGTTCTGGGGTGTTATGACTGTTATTGTTAGAGACCGTTGCTATTTTCATTACTGTTTGTTGTTGTATAAATACAAAATTTTTCAACAAACATTATTTTAAAAATAAAACTCTACTTGGATCCGAATGGCAATCTTCACCTGCTCGCACACCTCCTCATCCGCCATCAACCTCACATCCAGCCTCCATTGCAGCCATTGGGTCTCCCCCTGAGCCACCTGCAAGTCAATCCAATGCAGCTGGTGGTCGGAAACCACAATGGCCGGATACTCTAAGTAGGCCACCCTTGCGAGCAGCAACTTGTCCATCACAAAAAAAATCAATTCGGGAGTACACCCAGTGCACATGAGAGTCGCATGAAAACTCCTTTACCTCATGCGCTTCCTGATCCCCTCAACTCTCTCACCACTAGCGACACGCTTGACAACTTGGACTCGACTGGTCCAAGATCGGATCGATGACCATATTAATCCCTCCCCCTGCCAATGAGAGTCCAAGTCTGGAATCTTCCACAACACCTGCCTCATAAAATTCATGTCATCCCAATTCAGGGCATAAACATTTACCAGAACCACCAGCAATCCCTCCAAATTTCCATAACCATCACATACCTCTCCCTGGATCAGCTTCAATACCCCCATTCTGAACACAACCCTACTATTGACCAACCCCCTTGTCTTCATATCCAGCCCCAAATGAAACACTTGCCCCACCCATCCCTTTCTGAGCTTTGCCTAATCAGCCAACTTCAGGTGCGTGTCCTGCAAAAATGACACATCTGGCTTCAGATTCAGCAAATGCATGAACGCACACGACCGTTTAACTGACCCATTCAACCCCCTCACGTTCCATGTGACCCCCCCCCCCCCCCCCCCCCCCCCCCCCCCTTCCCCTGCTGATCAGCCATATCCATTTTTGAGCCAGCCCCGAGTGTGTCACGCCCCCTCCAGGCCATCGACCTCTTCCCAACTGCGCCACACCAACCACACCCTTGTCAGCAACCCCCCCCTCCCCCTGCCCTCTAACAAAAAAACAACCCCATCCCCCCCACCCACCACACCATCCTCCTAGCAACCCCCCACCTCACTCTGTTTAACTAGCCTGCCCAGCTAGCATGGTGGCCCCTGCCCAAGGCCTGCAACGTCTCCCCTTCCCACCAGATTCCTCCCCCACCACTGATCACCCCAACTGTCAACACACAAAGAATAACAAAAGGCACACTCACCATCACTGCTCTCCTGCCAAGACCTGCTCAGAATACTCACCGCCAAACACTTTAAAAAGCAGACAAAACTCCACCAATGTTCAATGTTCTCACACTCCTCCCAGTCCATTGCCCCTCATAAAGTCCGGCGCCTCCTCTGGTGTGTCGAAATAAAGCTCCTGTTTCTGGAAAGTCACCCACAGGCGGACCGGGTATAATACTCCAAACCTCACCTTCTTCTCAAAGAGAGCAACCTTGATCGGGTTAAACCCGGTCCTCCTCTTCGCCAAGGTCTTGGTCGACCGGAGCTCACTCCCCTCCCAGGTACACTTCTTGGTGCGCCACACCCATCGTAGAATCTTTTTTTTATCCAAGTGATGGAGCCGCACCACCATCGCCCTCAGCGGCCTCCACCTCAGTGCCCTATGTGCTCAGTCCACCTCGAGAGGCCGATCAAAGGCCCCCTACCCATCAGCTTTTCCAGGATACTCCCCACATGCACAGCGGTCTCCGCTCCTGTCACATTTTGCCTTCTAGAGTGGTTCTCCAAGTCCTCCACCTTCTCCCTCAGTCTCTTCTGACTTTCCTGCATCACTCCCAACTCCGCCACGAATGAAGTCATCTGCTCCTCATGCTCCCCCAGTGCCTCTTCCACTTTCTGAATCACCCAGCCCTGAGACTCCAGCCTGTGCTCCACTCGTCCAATCCCAGGTCTCAGAGATTCCACCACCTTGGTCAGGTCCTCCATGGGCCTCTTTCCCTTGCTGCTGGAACTTGATATTCAAGAACTCCACCAGCTGCTCCATCGACCACTGGGTGGGCTGCGTGCCCTCTTGTCTTCCGACATCTTTCCCTGTGGCGCACCACGAAAACACTCCTGCTCCAAGCGTACTTTATTTGTCGTGGCGCTTTTCATCCACTGATCTATGCACCAGCCACCAGAGGAGTATTACCTTTCCTGGGCACTCCTCTACCTTTTGCCCTCAAATGCCACATCCTGCGGACGACGAAAAGACTGAAAAAATCCACCTTGTGCGAGAGCCACCAGATGTGCGACCACTCTCCCCATGCCACCACTGGAAGTCCACCCGACACATTTTTTTAAGAGTACCCAAGTTATTTTTTCTAATTAAGGGGAAATTTAGAGTGGCCAATCCACCTACCCTGCACACCTTTGGGTTATAGAACATAGAACATAGAACATAGAACATTACAGCGCAGTACGGCCCTTCGGCCCTCGATGTTGCGCCGACCCGTGAAACCATCTGAAGCCTATCTGACCATAGAACATAGATTTGTGGGGGTGAAACTCACGCAAACACGGGGAGAATGTGCAAACTTCACATGGACAGTGATCCAGAACCGGGAGCGAACCTGAGACCTCGGCGCCATGATGCATCAGTGCTAACCACTGCGCCATCATGCTGCGCTGCCCTACATTTGTATCCTCACAGGTAACAAGAACTTGGGCGGGATTCTCCGTCCCGCCGCATCCGTTTTCTGGTGCGGCGTGCCCCACCAGCGGCGGAAATCTCCGTCCCAGCAGCCGACGGATGGGATTTCCGATTGTGGGCATCGCCGCACCGTCAGGAAATCCGCAAAATGGAGGATCCCGCTAACGGAGAATCCAGACCATTGTATCAGTTAGAACGGGCCACTATCTGCAGGGCCTACTTCTATATCTTGCCTTTATTCTCCCTGCCGAGTGGTAATCACACCCGTTCCTTGCTGCACATGATTCCCTCCAAAGTGTTTTGAGGAAAACTATTCATAAATTCCTCCCACTGAATTACGTGATGGCTCAACAATCTGCAATGGAGTGTATCGACAAGTATTTCCTGTAGATGTGGCAATATGGGAACCGTGTTGCTCCCTTTACTACAATCCTAACATGCTTCCTCTGCTGGTATTATTATTCTTTGTCAGCAGTAGTTTATTTTCCGAGCTGTAGTTGGAGATTTTAATTGTTTTTCATAGATGGATTCAACATGATTTCAAATTAATCAGCAGATTAATTATCTGATTGCTTTAATTATTTGTTTACTCATTTGTTTCAAATGACAGATCGGTTCAGAGTTTAAATTATATGCTAAATTAAATACTTAGCTCAATGATATACTAAATTAAACACTTTGGACAATTATGTACTCAATAAAACTCTCAGCATAAATCAGGACTGAATTAAATACTTTACTTCCTCTGATTCCAATGCTCCTCCCTTAACTCTTACATCCTGAACTTTTCCTGATTGTAACCTGTGCTTGTCACATTGATCATTTGCTTTTTACCTGTGCTTAATGTCTTTGCGCAGCAGCAGCTCCCCTACATTTCATGACAGGAAACAAGGCAGCCAATTTACACACAGCAAAATTCCATAAATAGCTACGTGACACCAGCTAATCTATTTTATTGATGATCGCCAAGACATATACATATATTTCAGTCAAAACCCCATGGTTAGCTCTCATATGGAATTATCTCACGGAATAATTTCCATTCCTTGAGGGCAGACATTGCCTGATGTTTAATGTCTCATCTGAATTACATCACCTTTGACAGTGCAGCATTCCCCCTCAGTACTGCAGCTGGTATTTTCCATGATTTTGTATTCACCCTCTGGAGCGGGACCTAAACACATAGCCGTTCAGAAAGAAAAGGGTGTTGTTATATATTGATCATGTATATTGATGTACAGAGATTACCACAGGTGTTACCCCTGATTTACTGCCGACAACAGTGACCTTCATGAGGGGGGCTGTGGAGGAGCGATAGATGTTCTAAGCAGTGGTTGGGGGGGGGGGCATATCCTCATGGGGAGAGCAGAAAATCAACAAGAAAATGGTCTCTAAACCACTATCATACTTCGTAGAGCCAAGCACAATGTAGCTCAGGCAGAGGACTGGAGAAAATTGAACCTGCATTCTCATTACAACAACCGGATAGAGACTAGGGAGAAATTAATCATTTATTTTTCCTTTGCTCCCCTTCACATCACACAATACAGCAACTCAGGGGGGGAGGGGGGGAGGGGGGGGGCGTGGCATGGTGGCACAGTGGTTAGCACTGCTTCCTCACAGTGCCAGTGTCCCAGGTTCAATTCCGGCCTTGGGTCACTGTCTGTACGGAGTTTGCATGGTCTCTCTGTGTCTGCGTGGGTTTCCTCCAGGTGCTCCGGTTTCCTCCCATGGTCCAAAGATGTGCAGGTTAGGTGGTGTTATGAAGTTACAGGGATAGGCCAGGGAAATGGGCCTAGGTCAGGTGCTGTCTCAGAGGGTCATTGTAGACTCGACGGGCCAAATGGCCTCCTTCTGAACTGTAGAGATTCTATGAAGACATCTGAGAGGGTCACAGTTAATCTCCTCCAAATCGGGGTTTGCTGGGCTAGTCTCTGTCATGAGATGGTAGCATAAGAATGGCTCTGAGAAGAAGGCAGATAATTGTCCTCGATTTATGCACAATTCCAAGAGGAAGCTCCGCTTCGTGTTTCTTCACTGTAGTAGCTATGATCATGACTGAAATGGTCACATTGGGAATCACAGGCTCCAATACTTGGTCTAAAGCATTGGTCTGGTGAATCTATATTATTATGCCCTCCATATTATTAGATCTCACAAGACAGAACAGAATATCAGCTGTGTTGTTGATTCCCCAAATTACCCAAATTTGGCCTTATTTTATGAACAGGTTTGTCCCATTTTTATATAATGATAGTGTTACAACACCCTGGGCTAAGGCACGGTCAATTGCTGCCTACTTGACCCAGAGTCACAACAGAATTGAATTAACCAATAATCCTTCAAAATATTTTCAAAGTCTTTGACCATTGGCTGCCCAATAATTACAGTCACCAGGTTTGTAAATGTAATCACAATTACTGTTTATTTATAGCAAGAACTATAATGAAATATGCAGCAAATACTACTGGTTAGCATTTATCTAGTTACTAATTGCCCAATTTTACCTGCCCCCCCCCCCGACCCTCTACACACACACATGCATATGCACATGCACATGCACATACACACAAGACAGTTAAACATAGAGGGAAAGAAAGGGGTAGAAAAAACATAAAATACATTTTTTTTCAACAGTTGTTGTTTCAGGTGGTGATTTCCAGCACCTTATTCCTCTTCAAACCTCATTTCAGTTCATGGTTTTATTATAGGCTCACTCAGGCCTCTGCATGTTCAGAAAAACTGCACTCACAGGCCTTTCTGGAGTGAGCAAGAATATGTTTTTGTCTTTGTTTGCACCTGTAATGATTTTCCTGGCGATTAATTCATTCAGGTTCTCTACAGGCCCAGTAATACAGCCTTTCTAGAGAAAAAGAGAGAAAGTTCTCGTCATTGTGCTGCCTGGAGTCAAACTGAAACTTCTTGGGACTCTGAAAATCATTCTACTGGGATAGGATGCTATCACCACCTGTTACCAGGTAGAATACAGCCTTTTGGGCCAATTCATTGGCCACAAGCTGATCAATCAAGCTGAGTCCCACCCCATCTCTCTCTCTGGTGCCGACAAGTCTAAAGCTTCTCCTGTTCAAGCTAATAGAAACTTGCAGAGTGTTCTCTCCTGTTCTGAATTCTGCTGCTCGACTTAAACATACATGTCCAAAATCATCCATGGATCGAAAATAATAATGGCACAAAAAAATAAAGGGGAAATAAAGGAATAAACAGGAAGGGCCCTTATAATGGATTGTGTTCGTTGGCCAATAATGTGTTCATGAGACGGCACAAACAAATTAAAGGGAAGCTCAGATGAAAATCTCTTTGCCCAGAGGGGAGTTATGTGGAATTCTTTGCTGCAAATCACCTTTAATACAAAGCCCGTAACTTCTTATCAAAGGGAATGATATAGGATTGTACGAAAAAAGAAATATTATAAGATACAGAGAGTGAGATTGGACTAATTGTCCAAAGTAAAGAAATACACTGGCACAGACTTGATGGCTGAATGACCTGGGATATTCTATCATTCTAACTGCTTCATAAAGGTATTTCTTCAACCATTATTGATACAAAATACTAAGGATGTAAATTTGTGATGTGCGGGTTATGTAGAATAAGACATTGGGCCGTAAACATTTCAAGGTGGACAAGAGCCCAAGCCCAGAGTACATAATGACAGCTTTCATCCTTTATATATTCCAGCCTTGGGCTCTTGGGCACAGTGCAATGTTTACGGCCCAGTGATTTACTTGACAAGACCCAGCACTCACGAATTTACACTGGTCTGAAGAATAAAGGGATTAAAGGTTATGGTGTGTGGGCCGGAAAGTGGAGCTGAGTCCACAAAAGATCAGCCATGATCTCATTGAATGGCGGAGCAGGCCCGAGGGGCCAGATGGCCTACTCCTGCTCCTAATTCTTATGTTCTTATGTCTCAGAATATATTTCCTTGATACAACAAAGTTGTTTTTTAAAGCACATTTTACTTTACACATTTCCCTCAACTGGACAAAGAAGAACAAAGAACATTACAACACAGCAACAGGCCCTTTGGCCCGTCAAGCCTGGGCTGATTCAGATTCCTAGTTTAGACCTACTACTTATTACCCCAAATGATTTGTATCCCTCCATTTATGTATCTATCAAGGTACATCTTAAACATTGCTACCATGTCTGCTTCCAACACCTCCACTGGCAATGGGTTAAAGGCACCCACCATCCTCTGTATGAAAGCCTTTCCCTGCACATCTCCGCTAAAATTTCTCCCACTCACATTAAACCCTGTGGCCTCTTGTAATTGAATATTTACAAGTTTACAGTGCAATGTACATGGCAAGATTATCATAAGTTTTCAAAATCAGTCATGAAACTATGGTAAAGAAAATTTGGACCCTGTGGATCATTTTTTTCTTCTGCACCAAATTAAAATATATATATTACTATGTCATATCCATATGTGCAAGTTCCAGCTAGGCTGCACCACTTGAAATTTCAATTTAAAATAATTTGCTTTTGCGCTGATTCTGCCCTTCATTTTAATAGTTGTGGTTGAGTTTATATATAATTTTGACTGAAGGCATTCCGTGTTGGTGCCACATAGATTCTCTGTGGTCCGTGTGATGTTTGCTGATGGTTGACTGGGGCAAAGTGTTTCCCAGGGAGGGGATCTGGCAAGGAAAATGGCGTCGGCCTAGTCTCAAATCTAGAATAAGATTAAACGAGACCCAGTCATATGTTGGGCACCATCCTGCAGGCCACTTTCCTGATTTCATGTCGTTCTCAGCATCGAAGGGATTTTGCAGGAAATGTCTGTTCCAAATCTCCCTAAAACATGTTGAATCATAAAAAAGAAGAAAGTAGACTGTGTAGTCAGTTCCAAGGAAATAGATTACTGGATCATTCCAACATGTAAATTACAAACTCAGTGGGCTGAATTTTCATGCTGGATGCGGCAAACAGATATCACCACTGTTCCCAGGTTCTGAACTCATCCCAAAGGGAAGCAGAAATAATTTTCACAGGGATAACTTTTTAATTGGATTTGAGTCGTGTTCGAAAGACAATTAGAAGCTGCAAGGGTGGAGCGGAGGGGGCCAGGTGAAGCGCGGGCTTGATTTAAACTCCCCACAGCAACCATTATAAAGCACTGTTGGGTGAGTGTGAGGGAGGAACCAGAAGATTGACTTTGAGCCAATTGGTTTGAACTACAGCGTCACTGAATGTCACTGGAAAATCAATGGCCCGACACGTCTAGGTTCTCAAATAACAACTTCAAGGTAACGGTGGAATCAGAAGGGAGAGGAGAAATGCCCGTTTCCAAGAGGGGGCAGGAAGAGCCCCACTGATGGACACCAAGAAACCATAGGTTGAGATAGCAGCCACTGTCAGCAGCTAACGCTCCTTTATTCAGTGTCACACATCCACCTATTAATGAAGGCAAATCCTAAACCCTCAGTTTAGCAAGCAGACCATTTGAGAACCCTCAGGGCGTATATTACTCTAGAACATAGGAGGGGGTCTATGCCTCGGCCAATTACTGAGCTCTCAGGATGGCTCAGGAGTCATAGTGTTGATCAAGATCTGTCACCACTGAAGCAACGGAGAGGCAGATGTGATTGGCCATAGAATAAAACAGTGCCTATGCAGGAGCAAATAGAGTTACTAAAAAATACTCCAAACTCAGCTTAACCAATAAGGACATAGAGTATAAAAAGGAAGTTACAGTTACATTAAACTATGTATGTTCATATATTCATAACTTTTATAAGGCACTAGATCCAGCCACAGCTGAAGTATTGCATCCAGTCCTGGGCACCACACTTTAGGATGGGTGTGAAAGCATTGCAGAGTTGCAGAAAAGATTCACGAGAATGGTTACAGGAATGAGGAACTCCAGTTACAAAGGTGGATTGGAGAAGAGACGGTAGTGAGGAGGTCTGATAGGAGTGCTCAAGTCATGAAGTCCCTGGGCAGAGTCGATAGGGAGAAACGGTTCCTGCTCATGAAAAGATTGAGAATGAGAGGACACAGATTTAATGTAATTGGCAAAAGAGTGATATGAGAAAGAACGTTTTTACAAAGCGGATGTTTAGGGTCTAGAATATTCTACCTGAGAGTGCGGTGGGGGCAGGTTCACTCGTGCATTTAAAAGGGATCAGACTGTGATTTGAAAAGGAACAATGGGTCATTTGAACCCATTTGCATCCAATTAACTGGTTGGAAGCCCGATTCCCCAAGCCACACCAAAGCTGCAGACCTCTCAGCTAGGATTCACATAGCGTGGATTGGTGCAAATATTTTCAAGCGTGGCCCACATGTGGTGGATTTCACGGATGTGGCACCCCGTGGAGGCGGGCAACACCTGCTCCCAGTGGCCGTGAATGTCATCATAACCCTCAAGTTCTGTGCTACCGGTCATTCCAGGGTTCTTGCGGGGTCCTGTGCGCTATATCGTCGTCATAGACTCATGGAGGTCTACAGCACAGAAAAGGACCATTGCATCTGCACCGGTCAAAAATAACCACCTCACTATTCTAATACCACTTTCCAGCACTTGGCCCATAGCCTTATATGCCTTGGCTCACAAGTGCACATCTAAATACTTCTTCAATGTTATGAGAGTTTCTGCCTCCACAACCCTTTCAGACAGTGACATCCAGACTCCCACCACCCTCTGGGTTGCCTCTCTCAACCTCCTGCCTCTTACCTTAAATGTATGCCCCCTAACCATCAATCCTTCCAACAAGGAGCAGCAGGGTAGCATGGTGGTTAGCATAAATGCTTCACAGCTCCAGGGTCCCAGGTTCGATTCCCGGCTGGGTCACTGTCTGTGTGGAGTCTGCACGTCCTCCCCCTGTGTGCGTGGGTTTCCTCCGGGTGCTCCGGTTTCCTCCCACAGTCCAAAGATGTGCGGGTTAGGTGGATTGGCCATGCTAAATTGCCCGTAGTGTCCTAATAAAAGTAAGGTTAAGGGGGGGTTGTTGGGTTACGGGTATAGGGTGGATACGTGGGTTTGAGTAGGGTGATCATGGCTCGGCACAACATTGAGGGCCGAAGGGCCTGTTCTGTGCTGTACTGTTCTATGTTCTAAGGGTTAAAGTTTCTTCTTGTCTACTCTATCTATGCCTCTAATAATTCTATACATCTCAATCAAATCCCCCCTTAGTCTCCTCTGCTCCAAAGGAAACAACCCCAGTATATCCAATCTCTCTTCATAGCTAAAACACTCTCACTCAAACAACATCCTGGTAAATCTCCTCTGCACTCTTTCCAGTGCTATCATAGCCCTTCAAAAATGTGGATTCCGGAACTGCACACAATACTCTAGCTATGGCTTAACTGATGTTTTATACAGATCCTAGCCTTGTTTATCATTGTTTGTCCTGCACAAGTGCATCACCTCATACATATCCGGATTGAATTCCATTTGCTACAGTTCAACCCATCTGGCCAGCCGTCTGTATCCACCTGTAATCGAAGGCCATCCTCCTCATAATTTACCACCACACCTATGTTCGCATCATCTGCAACCTTACTGATTAACCCTCCTATATTTAAATCTAAATCATTCATATAAACCACAAACAGCAAGGCCGCAACACTAATCCCTGCGGAACTCCACTGGACACAGATTTCCAATCAGAAAAACACCCCTCAACCATCACACTCTGCTTCCACTCAGCCAATTCTGGATCCCATTTGTCAAAATTCCTTGGACCCCATGGGCTCGTAACTTTAGTCTCCCATGTAGGACGTTATCAAAAACCTTGCTGACGCCCAAATAGACTAAGTCAAATGCATTTCTCTCATTTACACACTGGTCACCTCTTCACAAAATTCAATCAGGTTGGTCAGACATGACGGGCACGATACTCCGGAAAGGTTTCTCAGTGTGGTAGCGAGCAAGAACCGCCGTGAGCTTCCCGCCGTTCGGCCCAGCGAGGCCAGAAATGGTATTCAACGTAAATTGGTCCACTTAATGAGTCTCCATGGCCTTCTTTCCGCAAACGAAGGCTCGCCAGCCGATTTGCCGGGACCGCACTCGCCAGCCCCCCCCGCTAACGATGTCGGGCAGCACTGAAGCAGCACTTGCTCAACCAACTCCTGCCAGCAGTGTCATGGGAGAGGACCTTTAAGAAATGGGTGTTTATTACTGCAGTGATGTCAGAGAATGGGTGGAGCTGGGCTGTCTGTCAGCTTTTTACTTTTGCTTTAGGCTTTTTGCTGCAGGGTGGGATTGGTTTCATTTTAGTTTTGGAGAAGCTGCAATCACAGCAGGATGTGTGTGAATCTCTGCAAGCTTATGAATGTCCATTTGCTGATTTCAACGTGGTAACTGTTCTCAGTAGAGAAGTTAAGCCCGATGTCTTTCAGTTAAAAGGTGTTTTTAAGTCTTATGGATGTTAAAAGGAAAGTAAGAATTACTTAGTGTTGTATTCTTTGGGGGTTTTATTTGAATTAATGGTTGCTAAGATGTTCACTGTATGTTTAAAAAGGTTAACTTGAGTTCATGGCATAAACATTGTTTTGCTTTAAAAAATACTTTTCCATTTCTGCTGTACCACACCTGTAGAGTGGGCCATGTGCTCCCCATACCACAATCTATTAAAGGTTGTGGGTCAGGTGAACTCCATGATACACTTTGGGGTTCTCTAACTCCTGGCCCATAACAGCAGCAACGGCACCGAGAAGATGGACCCCAAGATTCGGCAATGCAGACCTGGGGAGGCTCCTCGATGCGGTGGAGGCCAGGAGAGATGTCAGAATTGAACACTGTACTCCAAGTGTGGCCGAACTAAGGTTCTAAACAGCTGAAACATGTCATAGAAATTACAGTGCAGAAGGAGGCCATTCGGCCCATCGAGTCTGCACCGGCTCTTGGAAAGAGCACCCTACCCAAGGTCAACACCTCCACCCTATCCCCATAACCCAGTAACCCCACTCAACACTAAGAGCAATTTTGGACACTAAGGGCAATTTACCATGGCCAATCCACCTAACCTGCACATCTTTGTACTGTGGGAGGAAACCGGAGCACCCGGAGGAAACCCATGCACACACGGGGAGGATGTGCAGACTCCGCACAGACAGTGACCCAAGCCGGAATCGAACCTGGGACCCTGGAGTTGTGAAGCGATTGTGCTATCCACAATGCTACTGTGCTACCACCAGGGCCATCGAAGGCCACAGATGTGGTAAGCAACTGGCAGCCTCCCGCTCTGATGTCCATCCTGGGGAGATACCTAGATGTAGCAGTAGGAAGGCCAAGCACATAGAGGAACACTGAGGGCACCGGGAAAGGGGGTGAGAAGGGGGTGAAGGGGGAGGTGAGGGGGGGTGGGGTGAAGAGGGTGATGGTGGGGTGAGGGGGAGGGAATGAGGGGGGCTGGCGGCACAATCGGGAGGGTGATACCTCTATCACTTTCTTCAGCAATGCAGGCTGACCTGCGAACCCTTGGCCCATCTCTCCAGGCATCCCCCATCCTTGGATACTCGCTCATAACGTCACCTGGACAGGGCACTGGTCCCCTCCCCATGGCACCCACCCACTCTCTGGCCGTGGACATATCCCTGGAGCTCTGTCCCATCCCTTGGGTGTTCGAATGTTGGCTGTTGCGTGTGTGATGTTGCCTCTCGCAGTATTCAGGCACAGTGTCCAGGCATCAAGGTGTGATTGGGATGCTAGGCAATGACTCCCAAATGCTACAAGGCCTGTCCACCCTTGGAAATCCACATGGGTTGTGTGCAGTGCTCACTTAACAACGATTGCCAATTCACTTTTTGCAAGAGCCTTCAGCCGCACGACCAGAGGCCTCAGCATCTGGTGGGGGTTTTGAGTGGTCAGTGGGGCAGAGGGGCAGGCACGAGGGCTGCGACCAGAACGGAAACACATGATCCAGGGGTTTGCTAGGTGGTGCCATGTTGGGTTACGCCCTCCCCCCGATTTCCCCCCCCCCCACAAGCTTCCCCCCGCCCTTCCATGGCAACCGAACCCTGAGGATAATCCCCCACCCCTCAGCTGATGTTCCCCCATCTCCCGCCGAGCACTGGAGTGGCAAGCCCAGACCACTGGTCTCCTTGCCTGTGAGCAAAGATGGATACTCACCTCCCCGGCTCCCCACAGAAGCCCTCCGCCAGGTTCACGTTTTTCAAAAGAAGTACTAATCGGTGCCAGCGTGACCACTTGCTGGGGAGGCCAATGAATCATGGGAGGTCATTTGATAAGGAATGGCTCCCTTTAATTGTATGGAAATGGGCCTTAAATGGTGATAATTGGTTTCTCGCAATGTGACAACAAGATCCCGATTTTGCCTACGGTAATGGGCTGATTTCATCGCAAACGGGTCGCCGCCTGGCGCAGTTCTTGGTTTCGGCCTCTCACAGGGCACTGAAACCCTGTCTCCAGGGAGAATCGCTCCCGACCTCTCCTCAACAAAACTATGCTGACTTTTCTTGATTAATCCCTGCTTCTCCAAATGCAGATTAATTCTGCCTCCCGAAATTGCTTCCAATAGTTTTCCACCACTGACTGGTCTGTAGTTTCCTGGTTTATCCCTTTATCCCTTCTTGAATAAGAAGGCTATCCTCCTTGGCTATCCTCTGATCCTCTGGCACCTCTCCTGTAGCCATTGAATTGAAAATTATTGCCAGTGCCTTGTTATTTCCTCCCCTCCCGCTCTCAGCCTGGGATACATTTCATTTGGCCCTGATATTTGTCCACTGTTAAGCCTGCTAGACCACTCAGAGCCTCCTCTCTGTCTATGTTAATCTCTTTAATGTTATCACAGTCCTTCTCCCTGGTTTCTATACCCATACTGTCCCTCTCATGAGTGAACACTGACACAAAGTATTCATTTAGGACCCTACCTATGTCCTCCGGCTCCACACACACATTACTACTTAATTACCCTCAATGGGCCCTACTGTTTCCCTAGATATTATTTTACCTTTAATGTACTTGTAAAACAACTTGGGATTTTCCATTATTTTACCGGCCAGTATGCTTTCAGGTCTCCTTTGTGCTCTCCTAATTTCCTTTTTCAGTTCCCTTTTGCACATTCGATATGCCTCTCGGGCTTCTGCTGTTTTGAGCCCTCGATGGGCTCACTGGGCAGCACGGTAGCATGGTGGTTAGCATAAATGCTTCACAGCTTCAGGGTCCCAGGTTCGGTTCCCGGCTGGGTCACTGTCTGTGTGGAGTCTGCACGTCCTCCCCGTGTGTGCGTGGGTTTCCTCCGGGTGCTCCGGTTTCCTCCCACAGTCCAAAGATGTGTGGGTTAGGTGGATTGGCCATGCTAAAAAGTAGGTTAAGGGGGGGGGGGGGGGGGGGGGGGGGGCGTTGTTGGGTTACGGGTATAGGGTGGATACGTGGGTTTGAGTAGGGTGATCATTGTTCGGCACAAAATCGAGGGCCGAAGGGCCTGTTCTGTGCTGTACTGTTCTATGATGTCTGCTATAAGCTGTATATCTCTCGATATCCAGGGTTTACTGGATTCGTTGGTCCCACCCTTTTTATTGTTGGAACATGTTGGCCCTGTCATCAGCCCACAGATGCATCCGGGAGGTGACGGATGCTCTGTATGTCGAGGCATCAGACTGTATCACCTTTGACCTGGACCAGGCCCACCTAGGCCCACCTGGGCTGCAGGATTTTCCACAATCGCTGGGATGCCTCATGTCCAGGGGGTGGTCGATGGCATGCATGTCACTTTGAGGGCACCGTTGCATCAGGGAGTGCCCTATATTAACAGGAAGAGGTTTCACTCCCTGAATGTTCAGATCAGCTTCAGGCCACCACCTCAGAATCATGCGTGCGTGTGCCTCCTACCCTGGGAGTGTGCATGACAGCTACATCCTGGGGTACTCAGAGATTCCCAGTGTCTTCAAGGACCACCCCAGGATAATGGATCGGCTTGTGGGGGTCGAGGGATACCCGTTGAGGACATGGCTAATGACGCGGAGATCTGACACCGAGGCAGAGACTGGTTACAATGAGGCCCACATTGCCATCCGTGATATCATTGAGCAGTGCATTGGGCTACCTGAGATGCAGTTCCAATGCCTTGACCAGTCTGGAGGTGCCATGCAGTACACCTCTAGTGGGTCTTGCACTTTGTGGTGGTCTACTGTGCCTTCCACAATCTGCCACAGCAGCAGGGTGACATGCTGGAGAAGGAGGTGGAGGGATGTGTGGGCTTGTCTGAGGAGGAGGATGTCGACCAGGAGGGGCTAGAGGACGAGCCCAAAGGAGGAGCCAAAGGAGGAGCCAAATGCAGGAGGACAGGCTGAGGTGAGGGTCCAACATGTGAGGAGGATCAGGGAGGCCCTTACCATTTCCAGGCCATTTTGTCTGACACCAACTACTCACTTGAGACAGGTAATCTGGTGAAGGGGCAGTGGATCCTCACCTCTCAAGCACAGGTCAACCTCGTGTCGGTGACTGGTCTCTCCTCAGGAAACCCTGCGATCTCCAGGGTCTGTTCTTTATAGAGGGTGAGGACTTGAATCTCTGGAACTCCTCCCCTTGTCTTCATCCTTTCTCGCTTATTATGGACTATCTTCTCATGCAGGGACAAAGAGAGGACATTGTGAGTCACACACTTGATGGGTCAGAGGGTCTATAGCAGGTGGCATGTGTAGGCATCAAACCTAGACATGGAGGGGTTATAATGCTGGATGCCAGGGGCTTCTGAGGAAGAAGCTTGAAGATCAGATGTTGGGAGGGTGTGAGATGTCAGACAGTGGATTAGAGGGGGAGAGGAAGGTTTGGGAATTTGAGGATGGCAGACAGAATTGATGATAAGAGAGAGGAGGTAACCTATCCTTGCAGCTCGTTGGAGGTCGTTCATTGGCATTGAAGGGCAGTCCTCCTGGTCATGCTGCCCACACTCACTGGAGCTGCCAATGCCTCCCAGACGGTTCTCCGGCCCCCTCGGAGAACAGGGTGCCCTGCCTCTCATCGATAGCATCGAGAAGCGTGGTCAGGTCGGCATCGCCAAAATGAGGAGCAGGTCTATGTGCTACCATGCTTGTGTGTTGACTGGGAGTGAGTGGTGAGGGGGGCCTTAAAACCAGCTCCTCGTGTCAGTGGCAAGCAGCCAAGTGCCGTTGAATACAGGTCGCGATTTCACTAACGCAGCCGGCGCAAAACACCCACCAAATGTGTCCAAAAGCAGATATTAATGATTATCCGCTGAATTTCACCCATTATTTCCCTTTCACAAAACCATGTTGACTCTCTTCAATTACCTTGAGTTTTTCGAAGTGCCCACCTCTGACGTCTTTAATGGTCCATCCTAGCACCTTGCCCGCGACAGACATGAAACTAACTGGCCGATGGTTTCCTGTTTTTGTGCTCCTCCCTCTATTCTGAATGGAAAACAGATTATCTGCCCATTATCACCTTGCTGCTTGTGGGACATTGTGGCACACAATTGGGCTGCTCTGTTTATAACATTTCAACAGTGACTAAACTTGTAAGAGTTTAATTGTAGACATGCGGAGAGCATCCTGAAGTCATGAAAGGTGCAATGCAAATGCTAATCTTTTGCATTTGCGGTGAGCCAGAACATGTTTATAATGACTTCATGAGATTGCATGCATTTTCACTGCAGCTACCGACTGAGACCAATATCTGCCTTTTAGGTTCCAGCCAGGCAGAATTACGTTAATATTCTCTCGATCCTGCTTGGCTGGTATTTGAGAAACCTTGGAAGAGAGTCAAGCATGATTCTGGATGTCGGTGAAAATGTAAATGTTTGGAAAGTGAGGAGGTAGTTCTCACTGTCAAAGTATTTAAACTGGGACTGAGATTCCAGTGTCCAGCGGGTTTACCAGACCCTGATCACTTCGAGCCAGGTTTGGGATAGCACTATTTAGAACTGGGATAAGGAGAACTTTCTTTACCGGGAGAGTGGTCGGCCAGTGCAATTCGTTACCACGGAAAGCAGTTGAGGCCGAAATATTTTGGGCGGGATTCTCCGCCCCCGGGATGTATCTCATAGCCCCTGTTTGGACTGCTCGCTAGCTTCCAGACTGCTGTCTCTTTTCTGGGGGCTGTCATTGTGGGGGGGGGGGGGGGGGGGGGGGGGGGGGGCAGGTGGGGAGGCACTGTGTATGTGTGTGTGTGTGGGGGGAGGTTCTGTGTGTGTGAGGGAGTCTGTGTGAGGGGGGGTTGTGTGCGGGGGATCTGTGAGTGGGGAGGTTTTGTGTGTGGGTGGGGACTGCGGAGAGGGTTTTGTTAGGCAAGGGTCCCTGTGGGGGCTCCCTTATTACAGGGGTCCATTTGAGGAGGGCGTGGTGGGCTTGTCGCGTCGGGTCACCCCTATATTTGGGGGTAGGAGGGCACCCAGACAATCCGGGATGGGGGCTGCCGTGTGGTGGTGGGCGGGGGGGGGGGGGGGGGGGGGGGGGGGTGAGTGCAGGGCGCGGGGGGTGCTTCCACGGGACCCCCCTATCAGGTCACCCGCTCAAGGTGGCAGCGCGATATTGGGATTACCCCGGGAATCACCTCGTATTCCATACCATGCATAAATTTGCACCGTAAGGAATATGGAATTGCATCATGCTTTATGACCACAAGAGGACTGTAAAACATAAAACTGGATTCTCCATCGGCGGGACCCTCCGTTTCACCAGCAGCGAACTCATGCCCGCGGACTTCTGAATGGCATGAGGGTGCCCACAATAGCAAACCCCATTGGTCAGCTGCCGGGATGGAGAATCTTGCTGCCGGCAGGCGCGCACCGTAAAACGGGTGCGGCGGGATGGAGAATCCCACCAATAGTCTCCCAAACAGACAATCCTGGCCTTTATGTTTTCAACAGGCATTTGGAAATAGCACTTAGGACAAAGGGGATCAAAGGAAATAGGGAGAAGGTGAGAACAGATTATTGTGTTTGATGATCAGCCATGCTCATAATGAATGGCAGAGTATGCTCGAAGGGCTGAATGGCCTACTCCTGCTGATATTTTCTATGTTTCTATTTGCAGTCCATGCTGCGTGCAGTCAGAGTGCTGTAAGGCTACCGCTTCTAAAGAGTCAGACTTTACTTCGTTCCAGAATCAGTGTCTTCACACCGATGCTAAACCTGGGGTGAAAATCTACCTTCAATTTTCAGGTACTATTTAGATCTGAAGTGCTTACCCCCTTGTGTGGCCTTACTGAGTTTCACGCGTGATTCATAACTGAATTATATCAACAGTTAAACGCCTTTAACAAGCCAACAGGTAAACCAAGGCGGAAGCTATGAGCCCCACATGACTCACCTGTGTAGACATCAACCACACATCTCAGCTGTTTCAATGGTGATGGTGACACCATGAGAAAAAAGTTAATGTCATGAATCAAACAAGGAAGTGATGAGAAACAATTGGCAGATTGATCCATAGTTCATGGACCTCTGTCCTGGCTGGAAGATCAACAGTACACGAGAATTCCGTGCATTAAACTTATTCAGTATTCATTCCAGAAAAACTAGTGTTGCATGCCAAAAAGAAGATTTTTTAAAAATATGTATAAGATTGATAAGTAATGATGTCTTGCACTTTATTGCTCTAGCTATTCAGAACATGGTCAAGATTTCACAATTCGTAATGCGTGAAATCCCATTGATTTGTCCTCCATCTTGTAAGAGGCATTCACATTTAGCGAGATTTCTTTTTTCTATTCCTTGACTCCTCACCTTATAATTTCACAGATGATGTGCATGAAACATAGATTTTACTTTAGTGCAGAGTGGACAAGTACAGACTTGAAGATGAGTCCACAGCTTGGTGTTTGGTTATTTGTCCCACCCAAATCTCTGTCTTTAAGTTTACATGGTTACGAGCATTGCTTTCAAAAGATTGGCTTTTGTTACTCCGTCTCCGCTGTCAATCATCAGCACCTACCTCTTTTGTGAGACAGAATAGATAACTTTAAGGTAATTAAACACACCCAGGTACAACATTCTTGCAGTGAAAGGAGCATGATGCAAACCAGGCCAGGAGGACTGCAACTCAGATTTGCTCGAAGCTCTGGAATTCCTTTGTTAAACCTAACCAACTTTCTAACTCTCTTCCCTTCTTTAAAAACTATCTCTGACCAAGCATTCACCAAATATCCTCTTAGGGAGCTCAGTGCAAAGTTTGCTTTGTAATGGGCCTGTGGAGGGATATGTTGTTGGAACCAAACAGCAGATTTTCCAAGACAACCCTTTAGATTGAGCGCTTCGTAAAAAAAAAACTCAAAAGTTGTGGATGCTGGAAATCAAACAGAAAATGCTGGAACTATTCAGCAGGCCAGACAGCATTTGTAGAAAGACGAATTGAGTTAATGGCTCGTAACCTCCTCGGGGCAGCAATTGTTGGGTGGATTGTGGAGGGACTTAACCTTGTTTGGTGTGTAAAGCCCCTGTACTGGAAGTGTTGATGCCGTCATGAAAACCGTGGAGTTTCATGATGGCGCAATCAGGCCCCCATGTGCAGATATTCAATGGCCCACCAGGGGCTAGCACGGGCGCATTGTGCAATGTCTGGACGGCTGTCGATTCCCCGGTTCCGTCATTGACACAACGCCGCGGCTGAAGCTAATACTTCTCCCCGTGACACACAGCGCAGCAGGCAAGATGGCCGCCAGGAGAGCAGCGCCACAATTTCCGGACGACGAACTGGAGAGCCTCCTGGATGCCGTGGAGGAGAGGAGGCTGGTGTTGTATCCCGGGCGGGGACGGAGAACAGCAGAGGCCATTGTTTGCCATGCCTGGGTGGAGGTGGCAGGCAGCGTCAGAGCCATCGGGCCGGTGGCCTGGACTGCAGACCAGTGCAGAAAAAAACTGCACAACTTCCTCAGGGCAGCCAGGTGAGCACCCAGCACTGTGCCCATGGCACTAACCCCCACAAACATGTGACACGCCCCCCCCCCCCACATCCTGACCCACATGGCTGCACCCACCCATGCCAGCCACAATGGCCGGGTGCCCTGTGCACTACTGCCATCAGAAACCCACACCCTGGGCTGCATGCGTCAGACCGTCTAACACTGTTGCTGTTTGTGTTTGTCCCCACCCCAGGAGAAGTCCGCGCATAGCTGCCGGGAGCGGGAGAAGAGGGGGGAAACGGAAGACCTGCATCTCCTCACTGTGCCCGAGCAGAGGGCACTCCACATTGTAGGTGGGTCGGAGGAGAGGGAGGTCGCCGATGCTGAGGTCTGAGGCGCGCCATGAAATGAGACCCCCTGCCTGGTTACGGGTGCTCACGACACATGTGTGCCCACCCCTGACGCCACACCCCCCTCACACTTCAGCCCTCACACCCTCACCCATCACTTTCTCACCCCCTCACCCCATACCCCAACACTCCTCACCCCACACACCTCATACACCTCACCCCACCCCCCTCACCCCACTCCCCTCAACCCCACACCTGCCTCACCCCTCACCCCCTTACCCTCACCCCCTCACCCATACCCCAGCACCCCTCACCCCACACACCAACAGCCCTCACCACCTCACTCCTCATCCCCGTCCGCCTGTCCAACCATACAAGCTGTCTTGTGTCTTACAGGACCAGCCGGCGATGGGCCCGGCCCATTTGGGCCCCCCACCCCAGCCAGTGCCCGGGCTGGTGCCCCCCAGGACATCAAGCACCGACGGGGAAAGCAGCCGGCACACCAGCCCTCTGCCCGAGATGAGACAGGACACCACGACCCAGAGGACAGACACTGAGGGTACGAATACACAAGGGACTGACACACAGGAGACCACAACCGGGGAGACCCCGGACTTCGGGTCGGATGAGGTCATTGACGTTCCGTCACTGCTGTCTCCAACACCCTCTCCGAGACTATCACCTCGATTGGGCAAATTAGTGATGAAGCTTCTGGGACACTCACTGGTGCGCACCACACAGCTGTTCCGGTACAGCAGGTGGAGATAGGAGCAGCCGAGGGGCCAGACGCCAGCAACCAACTGCCGCCCAGACATTCTGCTCATAGTGCGGGCGTAGGCAGAGACCCAGTGGCTAGAGGAGGGGATGACGGCAGCTTCCAGCACCTTCAGGCGCTGATGGAGGAGTCCAACCGCCTGCAGGCGTAGGGAATGGTGCCGGTCATGAGTGCCACCCAGGCCAAAAGAGCACCTGTGATTCCGCAGTAGAGGCAATGGGGGCAATGGTGTCGGACATGGGTCAGGGTTTGCGAGGCCTATGGCAGGGGGGGGGGGGCATGGCCCAGGACAGGGCTACCCACTCACAGGCAACCATGTGCCCGAGCAGCTGCAAATTGCAGCAGCGCTCCTCAGTGTGGCCCAGTCACAGCAGGTCATTGCTGAGGGCATCGGCGGCATTGCCCAGGTGCTGGCCAACACAGAACCAGAGGAAGATGGCGCAGTCCCAGACGGAGATGGCTGACAACCCTTGCTCCATGGCCCCTAATACACAGACCCTTGACGAGACCAGAGTGGGCATCCAGGACTGGCAGCACCAGGTGTCGGAGGGGGCCTCGGGGGTTGGCTCCGCTTGCATCCCCGTCCCATGGAGAAGCCTGGGGCCACTGGGCACTACGAGGAAGGAGGAGGTGCTGAGACCATGCCGGTGACTCCTGCAGGGGAGGTCTCAGAACACCGCAGCACCTCGGACTTGCCCTTCCTGTCCCTGGTGCATCTGATGGGCAGCGGGCAGAACAGGGTGCCACCACACCACCCGAGACAGCTGAGGAGCAGCCAGGCCCATCCAGGCCTGGCCATCCCAGGGGACGAGCGCCAACGGGGACCCTAGTCACAGGGCAGGAGTGTCAGCTGGCCGCCTCTTCACATTAAACACTTGTTAACACCGTTCAAAACTGCCTCTGTGCTCTGTCTGATCGGTGTGGGGGTGGGGCCGTCAGTGATGGCCACTGAGGGTGAAGGGTGGGGACGGGTGAGGCCCAGTGGGTGGAACGTGCAGCAACCCCCCCCCCCCCCAACCCCCACCCCCCTCAGTCGACCGTCCCTAGCTATTCAACAGGACGGTGTGATGGACTGGCTAGCTCGCATGCAGTGATCACCCAGGTGGGGGATGCTACTGGGGGCATGAGTCAGACATTGTCTAACGATGTGGAGCATGGAGCTCATCGCAGAGCGGGCTGTCATCATCCTCCGTCCCATGGACCAGACCGTTGTGTCGCAGGTATAGATAATTGAGTGTGCATGCGGGTGGTTCGGTGGTGGGGGAGGTGAGGGTGGTCGGTCGTGTGGGAGGTGAGGGTGTCTGGTGGTGAGGGGGTGTGGTGTTGTGGTGTCCATGCCCCTGCCGAGCAACCCCCTCCCACCCCCAGTTGGTGAAACGTGCGTCGACTAAAGAGTCCCGTGCTCTCTGGCCCTGACAATAGCGTAGTGCAGCCTCCCGTGCATGGCCAGCTCCCATGTTCCGATCATTGTCCCCCTCCCCCTCATCCTCCTCATCCTCCTACAGCACATCGCACTCTACTGGGCTATATTGTGCAGGACGCAGCAGACCACCACGATGCGGCCGACCCTCCTAGCCTCGTACTGCAGGGCCCCTCCAGAGTGGTCCATGCACCTGAAGTGCATATTCAGGACCCCGAAGCACCACTCGACCACACTCCTGGTCGCACAGTGGGCCTCATTGTAGCGGGTCTCCACGTTGCTCTGTGACCTCCATATAGGCGTCATCAGCCATGACTGCAACAGGTAACCCCTGTCACCCAGCAACCAGCCCCGCAGCCGGCGGGGGTGGGGGGTTGGGTGGAGGGGGGCCGGGGGGTGGTGTCTCCAGAACATGCCGGGGATCACAGATTTTGCCAGTATGAACGAATCATGCACACTGCCCAGATATCGGGCGCAGGCGTGCAGGATCCTCATCTGATGGTCACAGACACCTGAATGTTCATCGAATGGTATCCCTTTTGGTTGGTGAACGGTGACCTGTTATCCGCCAGTGGCCACAGGGTGACATGCACACTATCGATTACCCCCTGGACCTGGGGCATCCCGGCAACGGCAGCGAAGCCCGCTGCCTGGCCATCCTGATGGGCGCAGTCCACAGGAAACTGGAAGTAGCAGTCCACCAGGGCATACAGGGCATGAGTGATGGCACGGATGCACCTGTGCATCAATGCCTGGGAGATGCTGGACAGTTGCTCACTCGGCAACTGGAACAACTCCGTGGCCTAAATGTTCAAGGCGACATCAACTTGACGGCCACCGGTAACGGGTGTCCTTCCCAACTCCCACCGGTTCTAGGTGTGCCATCATGTGGCAGATGTGTCCATCAGTCTCCAGGCTCACCAGCAGTCTCCTTCTGCATGCCTGTCCAGGAGTTCCCCAAGGACATGCAACGCCAGTACACATGAGGCCTCATCCGGCACCTCCTTGGCACCTCCACCATCTCCTCCTCCTCCTCCTCCCGTTCCTCCACCTCCTCCTCGGCCTGTCGGACGGGCGGCTGCCAGCTACCCCTCTGCGGCTACTCCTCTGTTGCAGCATCCGCCTCCTCTCTGCGCTGCCTCCGTTGCCACTGCCACATGGCTGCACGCAGGGCAGCGGACCCCGCCACAGTGGCCAACATCGTTGGTTGGTTACCAAATGTGATACTCTGCAGGGGATGAGGGAAAACATGTCATCATGGCGCATACACTCGTGCACAACCAGGTACCATGGGCTACACAGTCACCCCGGTTGGCACCACAGATCCAGCCACGCATGCCCCCCCCCCCACCGCCCCCCATTGATGCCCCTGCTCCTGCCGGCATTCCCTACTGTCAGGACCACCGTTTCATGTCATTACGCAACCACCTACCTTCCACAAGGGCTGACGTCTCCCATCGGATCCCAGGATCACCCAGCAGCAGCCGCCGACCGAGAAAGCGAGGGAAATGCAGCGGTCTGCAGGTTAGACTGAAGCAACACGGTTTCACGACCCCTCTCCCCAGCATACTCCTGGCAAACGTCCAAGCAATTGAAAACAAGCTGGATGAACTTAACGCCAGGCTTACCTCTCAGAGGGAAGTAAGAGACTGCTGTGTGCTCTGTTTCACAGAGACATGGCTCACCCCCGCCTCACCGGACTGTGCCATACAACCTGAAGGCTTCTCTGTTCACCGGGCAGACCGCACGGCATCTTCAGGCAAAGCAAAGGGTGGAGGGGTTTGCCTCCTCATCAACTCCTCCTGGTGCTTGGATGTGGTGACCCTGGTGACCTACTGCTCCCCAGACCTGGAATACTTGACCGTAAAGTGCCGCCCATACTATCTGCCACGTGAGTTCACTTCAGCCATTATCACAGCGGTCTACATCCCACCTGAGGCAGAAGTGAGGAAGGTGCTGGATGAACTGTACACAGTCATAAACAATTACGAAACAGAACACCAGGAGGCCTTGTTCATTGTGGCCGGAGATTTCAACAAAGCCAACCTCAAGAGTGTACTGCCAAAATTTCACCAGCACATCTCCTGTCCCATCAGGGGCGACAACACTCTTGACCACTGCTACTCAAAAATCAAGGGCGCCTACCGTTCCATCCCCCGACCGCATTTTGGGAAATCAGACCATAAGACTGTGCTCCTTCTCCCGGCTTACAAGCAGAAACTCAAGCGGGAGAATCCAGCTAAGAAGGATGTGCAGTGCTGGTCCGAGGAGACAGAAGAGCTCTTACGTGACTGCTTTGAGTCAGTGGACTGGTCCATATTTAAGAACTCAGTGACTAACTTAAATGAGTATGCCACCACTGTCACAGACTTCATCAGCAAATGTGTGGACGACTGCGTGCCAAATAAAGCAGTACGCACGTTCCCCAACCGGAAACCATGGCTCAACTGCGAGATTGACTCCCTACTGAAGGACAGATCTGACGTGTTCAAGGCAGACGACCCTGTTCTATACAAGAAATCCAGGTACGACCTCCGCAAAGCCATCCGAGACGCCAAGAGAGAATATCAAACTAAGCTAGAGTCACAGACAGACTCTCGGCGGTTGCGGCAAGGACTAAGCAACATAACGGGCTACAAAGCGAAGCCGAGCAGTATCTCTGGCAGCAGCGCACCCTCCCCGATGAACTTAATGCATTCTATGCTCGGTTTGAGCAGGTAACCAACAATCCGCTGTTGAGTGCCCCAGCAGCCCATAATTCACCCATACCCACCATCACAGCTTCCGAAGTCAGATCGGCCTTCCTGAAAGTGAGCCCACGGAAGGCGACGGGCCCGGACGGGATCCCTGGTCATGCACTCAAAGCCTGCGCATACCAGCTGGCAGAGGTATTCACAGACATCTTTAACCTATCCCTACTCCACTCCGAGGTCCCCACCTGCTTCAAGAAGACCACCATCATACCGGTACCTAAGAAGAACAAGGCAACGTGCCTCAATGACTACCGCCCGGTGGCCTTGACGTCAGTTTTAATGAAGTGCTTCGAGAGGCTGATCATGAAGCGCATCACCTCCATACTCCCGGAACGCTTTGACCCACTACAATTCGCATACCGTCGCAACCGGTCCACATCAGACGCCATTTCCCTGGCCCTACACTCATCCCTAGAGCATCTCGAAAACAAGGACTCCTACATCAGACTCCTATTTATTGACTACAGCTCTGCCTTCAACACCATAATTCCAGCCAAGCTCATATCAAAGCTCCAAAACCTAGGACTTGGCTCTCCACTCTACAACTGGATCCTTGACGTTCTGACCAACAGACCACAATCAGTAAGAATGAACACCAACACATCCTCCACAATAGTCCTCAATACCGGTGCCCCGCAAGGCTGCGTACTTAGCCCCCTACTCTACTCCCTGTACACACACGACTGTGGGGCAAAACTTGGTTCCAACTCCATCTACAAGTTTGGTGACGATACGACCATAGTGGGCCGGATCTCGAATAAAGACGAGTCCGAATACAGGAGGGAGATAGAGAACCTAGTGGAGTGGTGTAATGACAACAATTTCTCCCTCAATGCCAGCAAAACTAAAGAGCTGGTCATCGACTTCAGGAAGCAAAGTACTGTACACACCCCTATCAACATCAACGGGGCCGAGGTGGAGATGGTTAGCAGTTTCAAATTCCTAGGGGTGCACATCACCAAAAATCTGTCCTGGTCCACTCACGTTACGCTATCACCAAGAAAGCACAACAGCGCCTATACTTCCTCAGGAAACTAAGGAAATTCGGCATGTCCACATTAACCCTTATCAACTTTTACAGATGCACGATAGAAAGCATCCTATCGGGCTGCATCACACCTGGTATGGCAACTGCTCGGCCCAGGACCGCAAGGAACTTCAGAGTCGTGAATACCGCCCAGTCCATCACACGAACCTGCCTCCCATCCATGGACTCCATCTACACCTCCCGCTGCCGGGGGAAAGTGGGCAGCATAATCAAGGGTCCCTCCCACTTTTCCAACTTTTTCCATCGGGCAGGAGATACAGAAGTCCGAGAACACGCATGAACAGACTCAAAAACAGCTTCTTCCCCACTGTCACCAGACTCCTAAATGACCCTCTTATTGACTGACCTCATTAACACTACACCCTGTATGCTTCATCCGATGCCAATGCTTATGTAGTTACATTGTGTAGCTTGTGTTGCCCTATTATGTATTCTCATGTATTTTATTGTATTTTCTTGAATTTTGTTTAATTCCCTTTTCTTCCATGTACTGAATGATCTGTTGAGCTGCTTGCAGAAAAATACTTTTCACTGTACCTCGGTACACGTGACAATAAACAAATCCAATCCAATTTCCCTCACTGGGGGCTGCCGGCGGTGTGGCCTTGGGTGTTCCCCCTGGTGGGTGTTGCCGGTTGAATGGGGTGGCCGGGGAGGGGGGTGGCCGGGGAGGGGGGTGGCTGGGGAGGGGTGTGGCACCCACCCATACGGCCATTAACCCTGCGTTCACACAACGCCCAGGGTGGGTGGCCAACAAAATGGCCGCCGTAATGGCGCTCATTGCCCCTGTCATGTTGGGCTCCCTGGCTGCTCGGCCAGTCCCCCCACCTTCCCGCCCCCTCCCTGACACTGGCAGGGCACCTCCTTCCCCCCGAAAGCACGGCTGGTGTCCGTTACCAGAGCTGGTAGTACCACCCGACGGCAACTCCTACCTCCTCGCGCAGCCGCCTCAGCCAACACGCCGGTGACACAATTTTGTATAGGCGGTTAGATACACGCTGTCGGGAAATTGGCCCATCTGGGCCGCAGTATCGTTGAGGCCCCGGAGAATTGGTCGTCGGATAATGCGATTCTCTGGGCCGCACGATGGGCGCCGCGATTGGCAGGTTGCGTGGTCCGGAGAATCCAAAATCAGTGTGAAACCGGCGTCAACCCCGATTTCTGCGTCGGAGCCGATTGTCCGTCCGATCGTGTTTCGCAATTTTGACGCATTGTCTCGGACAATGCAGCCCCCTGTCTCCGCTGACCTTCCTGAATAGGGGAAGGGGGAGACCAATAGTGGGGGGTAAGAGACCTGGACAGGAACTGAGGGTGCAGCCAGGCTGGGAAGCTGGGTTCAAACCTGGACTAAGGATTTGGAGTCGGACCAGGGGGATACCATGGGGGCAGGGGGCTTCCGGGGGTGCGGGGGGGGGGTGGGGGGGATGATAAAATTGGAGCGGTGGGTTGTCGCATTTGGACTCTGGTAGAACCAGGGGCAGAGTTGGGGGGGCCAGGGGGGGTTAGAATCAGAACAGGGCAGAGCGGGGCAAACTAGGCGAGGTGTGTGGAGAACGATGTCAGGCCAGGGAAGACCCAGGGGACGGGGGGGCAGACCCAAGGAAAACCGAGAGTGGAGTCAGAAGGGGGAGACCCATGGGGCTGAGTCAGAATGCGAGAGACCTGGGGGGTGCAGAGGAGGAAAGAGGGTATCTGGTGTCTGGTCATTTCAAGCCGGGGTTGCCTGGTTGGGGGGGGGGGGGGGGGGGGGGAATCTCTCCTGATTTCCTTTTAATCATGGAGAAGGCCAATGGTACATTCATGAGGCCATTCAATTGGTTGGGCCTTCATTTTGTCCCCGATAGGCAGGTCAATCGCTCGGCCTTGCTTCCCTCTGGGAGTTAAAGTGAATACCATTATGTTTGCGAAGGGCAGTTTGCCGATTTTAGTTGTGCAACTCCTAGAGATTAGTCTCCTTTCACTGTACGCATTTGTTTAATCATGATTAGCAATAAATAGTTTGCTAAAGGTGGATCGATTATTTTTATCAGTTCAGCAAATATCCTTCAAGAGCTCGCATTTCTTGGAGGAGACGAGTGAGAATTTAAAACAAGGCCCCTCCGGCTTTGAATGGGTATCTTTAGAGCCTATAATTTAACATTGAATTTAACAGCACTGTGGTAAGAGATCAGTATTAAGAACCCATTCTGTTTTCACTTGGTTTACGCCAAATTTAACTTCAAATTTGATGTTGCATGGTGTGATTTGATGGGATGTCATTCCATGTAATCATAAATACAGAGCTGTTGTTGCACACAAATTGCTGCGTTTTCTACATTAACATAATGACGACACACCGTAAGAACTTAATGGTCTGTAAAGCACTCTGGTATATGCTGAGGTTTTGAAAGGTGTTATAAGTGCAAGTTTGTTTGTTCAATACGTGTTGGATTGTAATCCTGATCTTTGGTCTGAAAGCAATGAGTGATTATGTACTCACAGTGCAGAAACTCTCTCTCTCTCTGTTAGGCAGTCCCTAAGTATTGAGGGTGATTTGCTTCCACTCTGGTTCAACAGGTTCTGAGTGATTGCTAAGTCCAATAAGCGATGCCTCAGCCTCTCCTCTCTGTGTTCCCAACAAAGTCTTTAAATGTGTTTGGTGCCCCCCTGAAAGACCCTTCTCCGTTTTGGAACTCCCGTGAGTTGGTGGGGATATTTGACCTCTTCAAGGATGTTTCGAGGACATCCCGAAAGCATTCCCACTGTCCATCTAGGAGTCACCTACCTGCCGTGACCGACTTCTGAATAGAACAGTTGTTTTAGGTATCTAGTGTCAGGCATTTGAACAACACATCCTGTCTCATGGATTAGCGCCTGGATACAGGATATATTGGCTTGGAAGAGGTTACAGTGAATTTCTTGCCACTATTTTTGGAGGATCTTACAACGGTGTAGTAACGCTGGTAGTAGTTTTTCAGTACTTTCCTGATCCGTTTAACACATGAGATTTGTATCTTGTTCCTATGCCTCTTACAAAGTTTTTTTTTTGGGGGGGGGGGATATTGGTGACATTTTCTGATCCGTACATTGAAAAGCTTGAGAACAATCTCTGTAACCTGCACCTGCTGACTATATACTGTGATTTTCTGGGCGGGATTCTCCTGTCCACCCAGTGTCAAAATATACACCAGTATATCATGGTGCAGACACATACTGAGGGACATACACTAGGACCAATCAACATGCACAAACACCGCAGCCAATCACCAGTTAGAACACACGCACTATAAAGACAGAGGGCATCACTTTTCCCGCTCATTCTGGATGCTGCCTCTCAGAAGCACAAGAGCTCATCAAGTTTAGTACAGACTCACACCACGTGCTGAGAGATTCAACTGGTTCGGACAGGCACAGGTCTCTGGTTAAACTAGCATTGTTTAAACCCACAGTTCTTGTATGTCTATTATTTTAGTAGTAGTTAATAAAATAGAGTTGAACCTTCTTCAGTGTTGGTGGCATATGTTAGCTTCACAAGTCTACACTGCCCAATACTTCACCCAGCCACATGTTTCTTGGCGGCAGGAGACGGCACTGTGATGTTCATTCGTGGTGGGATTCTCTACTCCTGCCACTGTCAATGGGATTTCTCATTAAATCGGAGGCGGAGACTTACCACTTTTATATAGAAGCCCGAGGGGAGGAGCCACAGGCGGAGCCAGCCTGGACAAGCCCAATAAAGTACAATACATTTAATGCAATAACGTGGTTTATCACAGTGTGTCTGAGTGAATGTGTGTGTAAGTGTGTGTGAGAGCGTGTGTGCATGAATATGTGTGTGAATAAGTGTGTGTGAGAGAGTGAATGCGTGTGAGAGAGTGAGTGAGTGTGTGTGTGTGTGTGTGTGTGTGTGAGAGAGAACCCACACGCATATACACACAGGCTTCCCAGTTCAGGGACGGATACACAAATGCCCGCCCTTCCACCTTTTTATCCCTCCCCAAATCCCTATCTACACACACCATTAGGGGAGGAGGAAACTCCAAGCTGAAAGACAACTTGCTTCCGATCCTCGCTTTTGTATAAACTTTGCTGAGCCAAATCAGAATGTGCACCACCAGCGGCAAACGCTAAGCCGATATTAGTTAAACCCAACTCTTCACCCTAGTCCCCTCCCCCATCCCTGGTGACCAGGACTTGGGTCCTTATCCTTCAATGTCTAACTCTGCTTGTTAAACAAAAAGCCAAAAATGATTTATTTGGTTCTGCTGCTTAGCTCCTTTTAATGGTTATATTCATCAGATACTCATTATTAAATTGATCGGTCTATTGTTTTGGCATTGTTGTTAATGTTTACTCCATAACCTCATTTTTTTCATGTTTAATGTTGTGCCAAACCAGATCTCGGGCAACTACTGTTGCCGAAGGGGAACGAGAGGCTCACAAAAGTCGAATTTTCTTTTGTAGGGGTTGGCAAGAGGAGGTATTTTTGCTTCAGTAGAAGCAGGAAGTGTTAGAAATGCTCAGCACATCTGGCAGCAACTGTGCAGAGAAAAAGAGAAATCAGTGACTCTTGGCCAGAACGAGTGCAGATGGTGGACCTGAAGCATTGACAGTTTCGACCTCCACAGATGCTGCCTGGCCTGCTGAATATTTCCAGCAGTTTCTGTTAATATTTCAGTTTTCCAGCATCAGCAGTGCTTTGCTCTCCTCTTCATGCTCTATGCTGGGCATCTGTGAGTTAGCTTCATCTTAAAATGGGAAAATATTTATCACTCAATGCAAAGTGGTAGTGTTCTGTAAACAAAGCCCACTTGCATGGATAGAAATACCACATTATTGTAGATGAATTGTTTGGTGCTAACCTACTGGAAGTTCTTGCCATTTTTAAACTAGGAAGTGAAACCAGGAATCATGCGGCAGTAGGTTAGGTCACAGTTAGTTCAAGACAGAATCCATAGAATCCCTACAGGGCAGAAGGAGGCCATTTGGCCCATCGAGTCTGCACCGGCCCTTTGAAAGAACAGCCTACCTAGGCCCACATCCGTGCCGATCTCAGTGACCCACCTCACCTGCACATCTCTGGACACTAAGGGGCAATTTAGCATGACAAATCCACCTAATCTGTACATCTTTGGACTGTGGGAGGAAACCAGAGCATCTGGAGGAAACCCACATCGATGTGGGGAGAACGTGCAAACTCCACACAGTCACCCATGGCCAGAATTCAACTCTGGTCCCTGGCACTGTGAGGCAGCAGAGCTAAACATTGTGCCACGTACATAGGATTGTAGTTTTCAGTGTTTGGGTTTTGGATGTTCCTGTCAGGATATTGAATAGAGCCAGGTTCAATGAGGTGGAGCTTGATGCACAACATGAACAATCAAGTTGAGTGTAATTATTTGATAAAAGCCATGGTTATAAAGTGCATCATACTAAAAAGTGAGTTTTTGTTGGCCTTTATAAATAGAGGCATTGAGTACCTAGGCCTAGAAGTTTTGCTAAACCTCCATGAAACAGTTGGGAGCATGATTCCCAATTCTGAGCATCCAAAACATGGTAAGGGGAGCATTAAATGGGGAAGGTGGGGAAGGGGTGGCCAGAAACAGGAGAAGGACCAGGCCCCATGATCGCTCTCTCAGGCACTAGTTGGAGTAGAAAATATCTGTGCGCGATTTGACTGATGCAGCAAAGACACCATGGCAGCTCCCTGGGATTCTTGCACAAACATGCATGATGGTATGCTGGTGGTTGTACATCAGTCAAATGTAAATGGAAATGCCATCCCTTTCAGCTGAAGAATACTCCTTAGTGGTCTGAAGAGGACCTGATTGGCACATATGCAGAACCTACAACTCCCAGAACTTGTGGAAATCTTGGGATCTTTTATTCTCATTAGCTGGGAAGCCATTTGAGGGCTGGCCATGGCATACATGGCATATGTGGGCAGTACGGTGGCACTGTTGCTTCACAGCTCCAGGACCCCAGGTTCGATTCCTGGCTTAGGTCACTGTCTGTGTGGAGTCTGCACGCTCTCCCTGTGTCTGCGTGGGTTTCCTCCGGACACTCCGGTTTCCTCCCACATGTCCTGAAAGATGTGGGGCGGAATTCTCTGCACTCACGACAGGGAGGAGAATAGCGGGCGGCATAAATTTTTACGGCCACGCTGGTCCGACGTCCTCCAGCTATTCTCCCCCCCCCCCCACACCCGCCTCCCGACACGAATCGCTGCCCGCCGTTTTTTTACGGCGAGCAGCGATTCTCAGCTGGCCGATGGGCCGATTTCCAAGGCCTTTACGACCATTTTTATGAATGTCAATCACACCTGGTCTGGCCGTTCGTAAAAACGGCCGTAAAGTCCCGATCTGGGGAACCATGGCACCGATTGGCATGGCAGTACCACGGCCGTACCAAGGGTGTCATGGGCCCGCGATCGGTGGGCACCGATCGCGGGCAGCGGGTACTTACCCCACGCACTCTTTATCCTTCCGCCGTCCCGCTGTACCCATTTGCGGGGCAGCTGAGGGGCATACCGGCCCATGCATGCGGGGGTTTCACGCAAATGCGTGATGTCGTCATCCGCGCATACGCGGGTTGGAGTCATCCAATCCGCGCATGCGCGGCTGACGTCATCTGACGCGTCAGCCGTCGCTAACCCTGGCTAGCGGGCTTAACGAAATTCGTTAAGCCCGCGATGCCAGAGTTCACGGCCGCGGGATGCTAGCCCCGACCGGGGAGCAGAATCGGTTCCCGGTCGGGGGGGTGGAGGCTGGCGTCAAACCCGCCCGTTTTTGATGCCAGCCTCACGATTTCTCGCGGGTGCAGAGAATCACGCCCGTGCTGTCAGATAATTTAGACATTCTGAATTCTCCCTCTGTGTACCCGAACAGGCGCTGGAATGTGGCGACGAGGGGCTTTCACAGTAACTTCATTGCAGTGTTAATGTAAACCTACTTGTGACAATAAAGATTACGTACTTAAAAATAAAGATTACTTACATCTGTCACCCTAGGAGATGCACTTGTGGGGAGCAGATTGTTAGATCCCACGACTGTCACCACTGGATCATTGGCAATACCCAGAGGTGACAAATTAAGTGCAGTGGTATCCTTGACTCACCATAAGCAATTCATGCCCATATGGGCCATTGGAAAGAGATTATTTCCCAGGAGGTTGCAGATGTCAGTTACAATCTGTAAAGAAAGTCTGTGCCCCCTGAAGCTCTGGTGTTGTCATGTCCAGGATGCTCATCCTGTTCCCTGTATACCCTATGTTTGGTGTATCAGCTCCTGTGAGCTGGAGATCTGTTATCATCCCTGCAGAGTAACAAGTTGGTTCAGGAGAATGTCGCTCTTGCTTGTGCTGGTGCAGTTCCTATTATTTGACCGGAAAGGTTCAAGGTAGGGTTATATAGTAGCATCCATCCTGCTTTGATGGCTGGGAGCTAAGAAATGCACATCAAAGGAAATTGACACCAAGGTGGCAGAAATGACATTTGAAGTATTGGGAGTCACCTCCAAAGCAGAGAAGGTGCACTCTTAGAATAAGTCCTGTCAGCAAAAGCCTTTCGTTTAGGCAAGGAAGCAGCTGTTATATTTAATATTTAAAGCCTTTCAAAACTTCTGGTGTCATAATGTAGGGGGAAGGCATGCATGAGGTGGTTCCCACAGGAGTATTATACCATTTGCCCCTCTACTTTGTACCACAGACTGTTCACTCTTGAAAGCCCACATAGTTAATGTCATAAGGATCTTGTATGACTAAAATGCCCAAAAATGTTAGGGAAAAGAAGGCTGAGAGCAGAGTTTCGTCGATGGAGTCTGAGAACTTTCAGAGTTCATCGGCAGAACAAGTGGCACTCCGGCCTCTCCATTGGCAGCCGAGGTGCTTTCTAGTACCTTGGTGAAGGAATTTGAAAAGCACCAACGAATTGTTTTGGAGGACCTCAGGAAACCAATGAAGAGTCCAAGTGGCTCTGGGAAAACCAATGAAACAGTGGAAGCCCAGGGCGCCACAATGATAGGATTGCCTCACTGGAATTAGAGCTGTCTTCAGTGGTCGAAGCAAATAAATCGTTGAAGGCCAGGATAAATGACTGGATGTTTGAGGGTAAATCAACATCTGACATGTGGGAGGCTTTGAAATGTCAGTTGAAAGGAATTTAGGAAGGGCATGTTCTTGTGTGGAAGAAGGATAAAGATTGAATAACGAGAGATATCGTAGGCCTCTTCAAACAGAAAAAGGAGGCATTTGTCAGGGCTAGAAGGCTGGGAACAGATAAAGCATGTGTGGAATATAAGGAGAGTAGGAAGGAACCTAAGCAAGGAGTCAGGAGGGCTAAAAGGGGTCACAAAAAGTCATTGGCAAATAGGGTTAAGGAAAATCCCAAGGCTTTTTACACGTACATAAAAAGCAAGAGGTTAGCCAGGGAAAGGGTTGGACCACTGAAGGATAGGGAAGGGAATCTATGTGTGGAGCCAGAGGAAATGGGAGAGTGACTAAATGAATACTTTGCATCAGTATTCACCAAAGAGAAGCAATTTGTGGATGTTGAGTCTGGAGAAGGGTGTGTAGATAGCCTGGGTCACATTGAGATGCAAGAAGAGGAGGTTTTGGGTGTCTTGAAAAATATTAAGGTGGATAAGTCCCCAGGGCCTGATGGGTTCTATCCCAGAATACTGAAGGAGGAAAGAGGGGAAATTGCTGAGGCCTTGACAGAAATCTTTGAATCCTCACTATCTTCAGGTGATGACCTGGAGGACTGTTCCTTTGTTTCAGAGGGTAGTAAGGATAATCCAGGGAACTACAGGCCAGTGAGCCTGATGTCAGTGGTAGGGAAATTACTGGAGAGAATTCTTTGAGCCGAGATCTGCTTCCATTTGCAGGCAAGCGGACATATTAGTGAGAGGAAGCACAGTTTTGCGAAGGGGAGGTTGTGTCTCACTAACTTGATAGAGTTTTTCGAGGAGGTCACAAAGGTGATTGATGCAGGTAGGGCAATTGATATTGTCTATTTGGACTTCAGTAAGGCGTTTGACAAGGTCCCTCATGGCAGACTGGTACAAAAGGTGAAGTCACACGGGATCAGAGGTGAGCTGGCAAGTTGGATACAGAACTGGCCATGTCATAGAAGGCAGAGAGTAGCAATGGAAGGGTGCTTTTCTGATTGGAGGGCTGTGATTAGTGATGTTCCACAGGATCAGTGCTGGGACCTTTACTGTTCGTAGTATATATAAATGATTTGGAGATAAATGTAACTGGTCTGATTAGTAAATTTGCGGGTGACACAAAGGTTGGTGGAATTGCGGATAGTGATGAGGACTGTCAGAGGATACAGCAGGATTTAGATCGTTTGGAGACTTGGGCGGAGAGATGGCAGATGGAGTTTAATCCGGACAAATATGAGGTAATGCATTTTGGAAGATCTAATACAGGTAGGAAATATGCAGTGAATAGTAGAACCCTCAAGAGTATTGACAGTCAGAGAGATCTCGGTGTGCAAGTCCACAGGTCACTAAAAGGGGCAACACAGGTGGAGAAGGTAGTCAAGAAGGCATACGGCATGCTTGCCTTCATTGGCCGGGGCATTGAGTATAAAAATTGGCAAGTCATGTTGCAGCTGTTTAGAACGTTAGTTCGGCCACACTTGAGTACAGTGTTCAATTCTGATCGTCCCACTGTCAGAAGGATGTGGAGGCTTTGGAGAGGGTACAGAAGAGATTTGCCAGGATGTTGCCTGGTATGTAGGGCATTAGCTACGGGGAGAGGTTGAAAAAATTTGGCTTGTTCTCATTGGAACAACGGAGGTTGAGGGGCGACCTGACAGAGGTCTACAACATTATGAGGGGCATAGACAGAGTGGGTAGTCAGAGACTTTTCCCCAGTGTAGAGGGGTCAATTATGAGGGGGCATAGGTTTAAGGTGCGAGGGGTAAGGTTTAGAGGCGATGTACGAGGCAATTCTTTTACACAGAGGGTAGTGGGTGCCTGGAATTCACTGCTGGAGGAGGTGGTGGAAGCAGGGACGATAGTGACATTTAAGGGGCATCTTGACAAATACATGGATAGGGTGGGAATACAGGGATACGGACCCCGAAAATGTGGAAGATTTTAGTTTAGACGGGCAGCATGGTCGGCGCAGGCTTGGAGGGCCGAAGGGCCTGTTCTTGTGCTGTATGTTTCTTTGGTCTTTGTTCTTTTGACCTAGAGAACAGATCCAGGAGGCATAATATATGAATTGTGCGGCTGCTGGAGGGGTTGAAGGCCCAACTCCCACGGAGTCAACTCCACGTCTTCATGTGCTCTGAGTCTGATTGAATTGAAGGTTTTGTATAGGACGCACCTAACCAAAGATAAGAGCAATTTTTTCTCTGGGGTTGAGGATAAGTGTGAGCATTGCTCTCGTGGGCTGGCTAACCATACACATATATTCTGGTCCTGTACCAGGGTGATAAGTTTCTGGGCTTCTTTCTGAAACACCGTGTAGGAGATACGCCACATAGATTTGGATCCATTACCACTGGTGGCCATATTTGGGGTGTTGGATTCGCCGGCGTTTCAGTCTGGGATGAAGCAGATGTCCTCGCATTTGCCTCGTTGATAGTCCAGGCGCAAATTTTGCTTGGGTGGAGGTCTCCTCCTCCGCCTCGTGCCTCTGCCTGGTTGGGTAACCTCATCATTTCTGCATTTGGAGAAGGTCAAGTTCACCATCAGCATGTCGGTAGAGGGGTTCTACCTAAGATAGCAACCATTCAGTTCCTTGTTTAAGGAGCTAGTCACCATCAGCTGTTCGGGAGTTTAGTTACGTTTTTGTGTTAACGTTAATCAGATGTTATGTGAGTTTTTGCTTTTCTGTTTCTCTCTTCTAATGTGTATTTCTGTTTGTTGTTTTGGATTGTTCTAATTAATATGAAAATTTTTTAATAAACATATTTTTAAAAATATATTTAAAGCCTTTCTTGCCTGTAGATTGTTCCACCCCTAAAATCCTTCACTGTCCCCTGACTTTTCTTTACCTGTCAAATTCCCAGAAGCCGAGGAAACCCCCTCTGCCATCGCCCCCGGAAAGGGGGTGGAAGATTACCGGGGATAGATGGGAATGTGGGGTTGAGGTTGCGATCAGATGAGCCATGATCTTATTGAATGGCAAAGCAGATTCGAGGGGCTGAGTGGCCTCACTCTTGCTCCTAATTCGAATGAAACCTGTGTGCTCAGAATTAAAGGGAAAATCCTGGGTTAAAACTGCACCTCGTTGCCACTGAGGAAGTATTTAAATCTCAGACTCTCTTGTCCCACGGAATTTCCCCCATATGCTACAAAACGTGCTCGGGTTTCATGCAGAATTTGGTGGGACCCTGCTGGCTTCCCGACATGGGGATAGTTTCAGATCTTTTAACCTGCCGCCCGAACTAAAACCTGTCCACCCTGGAGGACTGAACGCCTCATTATAATTCCTTGCTTTGAATCCTACAGAACCTTGTCCATGCCTTGAGCTTTCTACCTGATGAAAGCCAGTGTCTTGCAAAGTCCTAGTCTGATACCTGCCATCTGGTCAAATAGGTATTATGGTCCTTGGTCTCTTTAAATTATCATGCACCCTTTCCAGCCTAACCTCAGAGTGCCAGCCAGGAAATTGGGCAACCGTTAACGTTACATGGCAGGCTAGGAGCAGCCTTTGAAAAAAATACTCATGTCATATTTTAAGGAAAGGATTTTTTCCTCAGTTTCAGCCCTTCTGTTTTCAAGTTCCAACTTTTTTTTAACCACACAGCTGTGCTGTCATACCCAAAGCTTGCCCCACCCAGAGCTCCGTGTCAGGACAGCACAGAAAAGCCAACCCTTTCTCAGAGAGAGGTATTGCACAGACAGATGAGATCGGAGTCTGAAAGGCTTTCAAGGTAGTGCTGAAAATTGTTGGAAAACAACGGCTGGCCTTACTTCTGCAGGTATGTTTTTTTTGCACTCATGTGTCAAAAGACATTTTAAAATGTTTCAAACTAATTCAACAGGGAAACTCATTGTGAATGTTGAAACATGAGCCTTCACAGGGGGAAAACAAAATCACAGCCCAACTTGGAACTTTGAGCTTTTTGCTGAATAGCAGAAACAGCTTGTGGTTAATTGTTTTTAATCAAAAGAAAATGTCACCACCTCCGAAAACCTTACTTATTTGTTTAAATCAGGGTACATGATTGATTTTTTAAGTTCAGAACTCAACATGTAAACTCAAAGAATTAGAGTAGTTTGGATTGCAGGACTGCAGTAGAGCACTGCATGCCACAGGAGCAGATTATACACTTACTCATTCTTTCCAAACAAACTTTTCCAATGCATTTGAAAGATTGAACATGAAGGCAACAAAGACTTGTGCATGCTAGATGCTGTAAATGATGCCTGTGAAATGTGAATGGAATGGTAAGAGCCAGACACTTTAAATCATTATCTCCATTATGAAGTGAATGTGTTTGGCATTTTTGCATTTGAGGACAGAATTGCAGTACCAAAGAACCATAGAAAAGGTACGGTACAGGAAGGGTCCATTCAGCCCATCGTGTCTGCACCTATCTCACTCTCCTTCATAAAGCTATAAGAATTAGTTATTGTCGATCCAAATCATTTTGTGGGCAAATTCGGAATCCTGTCATTTAAGTTACAGATTAAGTTGTATAAGGGTTTTGCGCTGATGCCTATTCTGATACCAATTGTCATAACTAGCTTTGCTCTTGAGGGATTTTTCTGCACAATAACCTATCATGTCAATACTGCGCCCGGAACTGTACCACTGTACCAAATTTCTGGTCCTTCTTTTTACCCAGCTTCTAGTTCAGACCCCCCCCCCTCCCCCATTCGGTTCACAATAAGAGAATCTATTCTGAGAAAAAGAATTAGCAATAAAGGTATAACTTAAATGGTGGAGAAAAAGAGAGATGCAAGTTTGGGAAAAAACAGACTTTGCAAAGCTCAGAAAATCAATAGTGATGGTGAATTCAATAGTCAGGAGAACTGATAGGTGTGCCTGCAGCCAGTCACAGACATGACTACAGAATGTTTTGCTGCCTTCATGGTGACAGGGTCAAGGATGTCACTGAGCAGCCGCACAACATTCTGAGGGCAGAGGAATGAACAGCCAGAGGCTGCAGTCCATATTGGTACCAATGACTGAGGTCGAAAGGAGGAGGCATATTTTAGAGAACTAGGAAACAAATTAGTGAGAAGGACCTCAAGGGTAACAATTTTTGGAAATCTCCCAGTGGTCATGTGTGAGTGAGTATATCATTTGGGGATACAGCAGAGGAATATGAGGCTGGAGAGAAAGTGTAGGAAGGAGGGCTTCTGTACAGGCAGACAAATTGCATTTGCATTGTTAGGACCAGTACCTTGAATATGCAAGGGGAGGTGTTTGAATGGCATTGGAAACATTTAAGCTAGCTTGGTGAGGGGATTGGTGAGCACAGAGTCAGGAGGGAGGAAAGAAAGGCTGGAAATGATAGGTGAAAAATTAGTGTGGAAATTAGAGGAAACAAAGGCTAAGAAATAGACAACAAAGGTTTTGTCAGTGCCTGACAGGGTACACTTTGATCAGTTGATTTCATGACAGGTTTGTGTCATTGGCCAGTACAGGGATTGAACACATGACCTTGGCATCATAAGCACCATGCTCTAACCATCTGAGCTAACCAGCCAGGCTGTGCCCTGGCCAAGGTTATTCATGAAGGTCCACCTTCTCAACCTTGCCCTTCGCCGGAGGTGTGGTGATCCTCAAGTTAAATCCCCACCAGTCAGCTCTCCCCCTCAAAGTGGAGAGCAGCCTATGGTCATCTGGGACTATGACAACTTTATCTTTAAACATTGATGCTTGGAGTCGATGAATAAGGCAAATTAACTGGTAGACACTTGGAAATAGCATATCATAGCTATTACTGAAACACGGTTGAAATGAGAGCAAAAATGGCAGCTCAACATTGCTGGTTACATGGTTTTCAGATGGGAGAGATGTGGGCTGAGAGGCAATCGCAACAATGAGGAGAGGTGAAATGGCATAAATCTTATCAAAAGTGACCACATGAGTTGAAACAAAAGGAGAAGAAAGAGCAATCACGCTGCTGGGAGTATACTGTAGAACCCCCCCCCCCCCCCCCCCCCCACCCCGAGAAAGATCAAAGAGCAAATATGTAGGCAATTTCTGAGATGTTCAGAACAAATATGTCCCTGTAAAGAAAAGGGTGGGACTCCAATTGATGTTAGGGAGCACATAGAATTTGATAAGACAAAGAAAGAGAAGCTGACAGCAGATATGGTGAGCTTAATACTGCATGGAAGCCAAAAGTAGTGTAGAAAGTGTCAGAGTGAAATTAAAAAGCAAATTGGGAAAACAAAAGACGGATTTGAACAAATATTGGTAAGCAAAATCAAGGAAAAGCCATTTGTCAGAAATACCTAAAATGCAAAAGGATAATTATGAAGAGAGCAAAAAGGTCACCTGTCAGTGGAGATGGAAGATGCGGACATGTTCTTGGCGAATCATTTGCATCTGTCTTCACAAAAGAGGGAAATTGTGCAAACATTGTTCTCTGTGTGAGGAGTGTGAACTATTGGTTTGGATATTCATAGTAAGAAAGGAATTATTTTTGGGTCTAGCTTCAGTGGAAGTTGTTAAATATCCATGCCCAGATGAAATGTACCCCAGGTTGTCATCTGGGGTCCTGGGAAGACTGCAGTTCTACCAGTGTTGCACCAATGCTTAAAAATGGAGAAAGGAGTAGACTGATAAATTACAGAAAAGTCAGCTTAACCTCAGAGCTACGAAAATTATTGGAAAAGGCTTTGAGTATTAATCACCATTTAGAAAGGCATGGATTAATAAAGGACAGTCCACACGGATTTATTAGGGGTAAATTGTGCCTGACTAACTTAAATATTTTGGCAATATTTCAGGATGATAATGCATTTTAGGTGGTCGATTTTAGAAAGGCTTTTGACAAGGCCCCACGTGGCAAACTGCTCAGAAAAACAAAAGCCCATGAGATCCAAGGATAAGCAGCGAGTTACATTTGAAATTAGCTCAATGGCAGGAAGCAAAGTAGAATTGTCAATGGGTGTTTTTGAGACTGGAAGGCTCTTTCAAGGAGGTTTGCAGGGCTCATGTTACGTGTCTTGCTTTTCCTGGTATGTATCAATGATTAAGATTTCAATGTACGTGTCATGATTAAGAAATTTGTAGATGATCCAAAACTAGCCGTGTGGTTGATAGAAAGATAGATATAGGGCATGATTAACTGGCTGTTCATGCCAGCGGGAAATTCTGGTTCCATGCCGGCGCACAGGTTTCCCGGGTGGAAAGGGGAGCTGCCAACGGGAAATCCAGCTGACAACGGCTGATGGGCCACCTCCGCCACCAAAAATCACGCAGAGGCTAGTGGGAAAATCCTGTCATAGACCGCTGGAAGATGCCAATGAACTGGGTAGGTGAGCAGAAGAAAGACAATTGAAATTCAATCTTTGATGATATTTGACACAGAAGCAGTAACAGTTAGAAAAAATTGTCGTTTCTTTGAAATATCTGCAGATCTGAAATAGTTTTTAAGAATGTTTGAAAATTACTTTTAAGAGTTTACATCAGTTGTGAAGGGCTAAATTGTACCTTTCTTGGATAACAAGCAACACTGGTCCATGTGACCTGGTGGATCTTGAAGCTGTACTAACGGAAGGAAGTTAAAATGCAGCTGTCATCTGTGGCTGAACTTAAAGGAGAGCTGAAGGCACAAAGTGGAGTACAAGCAGAGAAGTTGAAGGGTGAAGGCCCAGATACAGACACAAACAGAGAGAAGACGAGATTCTCTGGCCTTCCCGCAGTGTGTTTCATGGCAGCGGGAGGCGGCTTGCCATTGGCCAGCAGCGGGATCTTCTTGTCCCGTCGCTATCAATGGAATTTCCCATTGATTCCATCCCACGTCACGTGGAAGATCCCGCCAGCATGAAGAGCCAGAAGGTGTTGTCCAGAGGAACACATTGAATTATTCCAAGGGAAATAAAGAAAATAAAGAAATCTGTATCAGGAGGACAGTTTTTCTGTTTGCCTTCAAGGTCTCACAAATGTGTGAGCTGGCCACGAAAGGTCTAAAATCTGAAACTCTATGTGAATAGGTCAGAAATACTAAAGAACCCTGGGTGTTTTCCCAGATGAGACCAAACTATGAACCGGGATATTGTTGATTGATTGGTTGAAAAGGAACTCTCGAAAGCGATATCATAAGGAATGTCTTAACCTAAGGGTGAGCGGTTTATAGAAGTGTATTTGCTGATGATGAGCATACCTATGAAACTTGGAGGTCAAAGCTGTATTTAGATAGGATCCCTAACTTACCCTGCACGTTTAAAGACCAGCACATTGTGGAACTGTGTAGCTATGTAATGTCTGAAGGAAATTGCTTGTGGTTCTGCAAGATGCATCTTTGTTGCATCGACTATTTGAAGAGAATTTACCTTTTCTTGACATCATTTGCCAGTTAATTTATGTTTAATGTGCATGGTTTTTGTTACGGTAAAAGCTACAAAATGTGGAATCTGGTTGGCAATTTCTTCAACTGCAGGTCATTCAAAAATGTGGATTGTAGCAATTTAGAGAAGTAATGCATTTGGGAGGGCATAATTGGCAAGAGAATACACATTAAGTGAAAGGACACTGAGAATTGGAGAGGAAACTTGGAGTATATGACTGCAGATTCCTAAAGGTAGTGGGACAGGTAGATAAGTTGGTTCAGAAGGCATGTAAAAGGGGGGTTACATGACGTGAGCGTGGGAATGGCTACATTTTCTTGAGCTCTGGCTTTGCTCATCTTTTAATCCTTTATTTTATCCTAGTGCACATTTCATAGTGCAAAACATATACCTCCAGAAAAGTCAAATATGTCCCTGGATGATCCTGAATCGATGTGGAGCCAAGTTAAATCATAGAGAATCGTCACTTGACCGTGGCGGTTGGAGTTGGCTGCTTTGCATTGTTGCTGATGAGTGGGCCGTTGCCCCGGCAGTGCTGTGTGTATCGGGATGATGGCTGCCATTGAGAATGTTGTTCTCGATGAGGATCTTGGCTTCGTCGTGCAGGTCTTTGAAGCTCACTTTGAAGACATGTGAGGTATCCTGAAGGATGGTAAAGATGCAGGAGAGAATCCACGTAATCGATAGAGCACTTTCCCTGCCTTCAGCTCGTCAAGATTCTGTCACATGGTATGTCGTCTATCCTGACGGGTTCAGGAGGTAGGGGCCGGGCAAAGAGTGTCCGTGAGCCTGGTCCCTGCTGCAAAGTGGGAGGCGATTCCCGATT
Organism: Scyliorhinus canicula; assembly: GCF_902713615.1. Classification (NCBI taxonomy): domain Eukaryota; kingdom Metazoa; phylum Chordata; class Chondrichthyes; order Carcharhiniformes; family Scyliorhinidae; genus Scyliorhinus; species Scyliorhinus canicula. The sequence continues at coordinate 142,134,220 of NC_052146.1, read as the reverse complement.
GAGCTGCCATGCTTTTGTAATCTTAATCTGGAGGCTGGAGGCGGGATTCTCCATTCTGGGGACTAAATCCGCATGCCGGCTTGAAAACCAGCGCCATCGACTCCGGCGTCAATGGGTTCTCGAGGTGAAGAATTCTTGCCTGTCTCGAGGGCTAGGTGGACAGCGGAGGGGTTGGAGCCACTCCAGCCGGCGCCAAAGGGACTGCGCGAGTTTGTGCATGCGCCGAAGGGCCGGCGTGATCTCACACATGCTTGGAACCGCCTATGTGGTTCCGCGCATGCGCAGACCTGCCGGCGTATCTTGCTGCATGAGCAGGGGGTTTTCTTCTCCGCACCGGCCATGGCGGAGCCTGACAGGGGCCGGCGCAGAAAGAAGAAGTACCCCCACGGAACATGCTCGCCCGCGGATCGGTGGACCACGATCCTGGGCCAGGCCACCGTGGGGGCCCCCCCGGGATTGGATCCCCCCAGCAGCCCCTCGAGGACCGCCCCTGCCGACTTACCTGCCAGGTCCTGCCATGTGGAACCATGCATAACCCATGCTGGTGGGACTGGCCAAAAATGGACGGCTGCTCGGCCCATCGGGGCCCGGAGAATCGCCAGGGAGATCACTGCCAACGGCCCCCGGCTGCCGTGGAATAGATTTGTGCTGCCCCCCCCCCCCCCGTGGATTCTCCGACCGGGTGGGGGGTCGGAGAATCCCGCCCTGGGTATATCAGGCTTAGTGGAGCGCAGTGTATCCGGTCCACGAAGCCTGGGTTTGGTTGGACAACCCGACCACTGGTCCTATATAAAGGCTGATTCGTCAGAGTCCCAGATGACCATAGTCTGCTTTCCCCTTTCAGGGTGAAGAGTTGACTGGTAATGGTTTAACCTGAGGATCACTACACCTCAGGTGGGGGGGGGGGGGGGGGGGGGGGGAAAGTTGGGAAGGAAGGGCCTTCATTAATAATCTCAGCCGGTGCAGAAATTGAACCCGTGCGTTTGACCTCACTCTGCATCATGAACCAGCTGTCTACTATACTTTCACTATACTTTCACTGGCACTATATGATACTTTCTCGATGGCTGGCGAGAAGGCTTGATGTTGACCAATGCCGAGTCGTCCCCAATCAGCCGGGACCTAGGCTGTGGGCACCAGAGAAGCGACACAGTGGAAGTGAAGATCCTTTGTTCGCTGGTAACCTCAAGAGACCCTGAGGAGCGCTTGATGATGTTGTCATGGCTTTGGCCTTTTTGAGCAACATAGATGGTGTTATTGTCCTCCATCCTGGGTGTTACTCCCTTTGCATTATGTTGTCGGTTATCTGTTGTCTTTTCTTATGCAAGGATGGGCAAAGTGTGAGTACGATGGCAAGAATAACCTGTTATCCTGTACAACAAGAGCCATATTGAGTTAATTATGTGAAATGTTCTCCTTTTTATTATGTGCTGTAATCCTTGCGGTTATGAGAAGGGAGTGCTTTTCGGACATCCTTTACCTCGTTTATAATGAAGATGAATGGAGCCATGGCAGGATGATGAATGGTTGGTTGGTGTGGAGCTGGGTCATACGGTTAGTTAAATCCTCACTGAGATTGAGGATAGCTCACCCAGTTAGAGCCTACCGTGTCAGGTGTTTGTGTTGTTTTTTCTTTGTTTGCATTTAAGAATCTCTGCTTGTCTCCTTCGGTGGCCCCGGAAGATTATGTATCCTGGGGAGGATTGGGTTCCTTCTGACTCTTCTGTGAGGTTGGAGTGTTTTTCTTTTTGAGTCTTTTTTTCATTAGAGCTATTAGAATAGGAGGAATTGAGTGGTGGCGGAAGGTGGATTTGGTCAACCCTTGATTGATTTGTTGAAGAGAGACTGTTTGTCATGACTCTACAATCTTGGAGCCTTTCCCTCATGGGGGTAGATTTGATGGGGGAGTAAGGAGCTCTCCTCCATGTGGTCTTAATCATGGATTCCTGAGTGTCCTCCTCATTGTGGTTGGGTTTTCCACGTGGAAGCAGTGTTTGTGTCTCGGGTGAGGCAGTGCTGTCATTTCCCTTAATATCCTTCTTGTGATGGCGTGCAGTGCGGGGCAGTGGCTAATATTCTGAGGTAGGTTCGGGCGTTCTTCCCTCAGGGATTTGTTCCTTCTCTTTATCTGGGTTAGCAGTGTGCAGCTATAAATCCTGGTCCGGTCAAGTGGTCTATAGGAGGTTCCCCTTACATTAGTGGTGCATTTCAAGGTGCCAGTTATCGGATGATGATTCTTCTCATTGGTGATGGGGTCTCCCAAGCTGGGGGCTTGTGTAATTTGTTTTAGTGTAAATATGGGCGGTGCATTTCCCTGGGTGTGGTTGGTGAGGTACAGGATCGGCTGGGTTATAGGTTGTGCTATGCTGGAAGTCCTAGCAATATTGTTTCCTGTGTGTCAGATTGTGCTGGGCTAGGCCATGTCCGATACCTGGATGGTATCCTCTTGTCCCCCTGGAGCTTGGAATATCCCACCTTGAAGGCACTTACTGGGAAATCCTGAGAGGCTGGATTTTGCTTCTTCTGTGCACGTGGGCCTGGGTTGTGCCATGCCCTGTACTTTAGTTTATATCCTGTTGTCCCTCCTAATGATCAGGACATGTTCTTGTTTGAATGAGAAGCTTGGTCTCTTCATTAATGGGTGACATATGTGCGCCAGGGAAATACGGACTTATGCTGGGGACTGGACCCTTTGTTCTCCTATGATCCATTCCTGGTAGTTCTAATTCTCCTTCCTTTTTGTTTTTCTTGGAATGTGTTGACAGTATTGAGCATAATCCAAACATGTTGCTGCTGGTCCTCTCTGTACAAAGGTATGGAATGATGTTGGTTCTGTACTGGGCCTGAGACTTGGCTTATGTTGCCATTATGTGATATATATTTTAGACCTGGGGTTCTTGTGTATTTTTGTTTGTTTAAAGGGTGGGTATAAAGAATCCATGATCGGTCCTGCATGGGTGCAGATGGGTCTGGCATCAGAGAAGATTGTTGGTGCCTCTGGCGCCACTAGAGTTGAGGGAGATGTATATCGGTGCACGGCCGAACATGGCACGAAAAACATCTCCTGAACTCTCGTGGTAATTGCGAGCAGTCGCTGTGTGGAAAGATGTTCACCATTTTACCATGCTTTCATGGCTTTATCCTGTTTCTCGCTGGTTCTCTGGCTGGGTTGTAGAGGCATCAAGTTATGTCTAATAATTGTATCAAGCTAGTTGTACTACTGTTCTGCTGTCCCCCTCTGTATTCATGTATGCTGAGCCTTTCTTTTACTTGCTGTGCTGTATCAGTCTTGAGGTTTGGTTACATTGTTTGTCAAAATGTAAAACCTCAATAAACACACTTTTAGAAAAAGAAGACATAATAAAGTTCCCTTTATTATCCAAGGCATAGAATCTAAGAGCAGAGATGTTATGCTAGAAATGTATAAAACATTATTTAGGTCACAACTCGGGTACAGTAGTTATGGGCCGGAATTCTCCAGCGGCTCGCTAGCAGGGGGATTGATTCTCTAGTCCTGCCAGCAGTGCACCACATCCCGCAGGTTTCACAGCAGTGTGGAGTGACTTCAATGGGATTGCCCATTGACACCGGCGGGACCAGAGACTCCTGAGCCACCAGCGAATGATGCGCTACCCCCTGCTGCTGGGAAACACGCGGCTGGGAGACCAGAAAATCCCGCCCGTCATCATTTACAAAGAGGTTGCCAGAAATGGAGAATTTTAACAATGGGGAAAGGTTGGATAGACAAGGGGTGTTTTCTTGGGTACAGAGGAAGCTGAGAGGAGGTTTATTTGAGGTGCATAAAATTATCTGAGACCTATATAGAATGGATGGAAAATACCCATTTCCCTTGGCAGATGGATCAATAACCAGGGGGCAAAGATTTAACATAGATGGCATAAAGGTTAGAGAACTTGAGGATAAATGATTTTTATTGAGTTGGTAGTAGGGGCTTGGAACTCACTGGCTGAGAGGGTGGTAGAGGCAGAAACTCTTACCACATTTAAAAAACTCTAGGATATGTACTTCAGGACTATGGAGTGGGATTCACCGAGCCCCCCGCCGGGTCGGAGAATCACCGGGGGGTGGCGTGGATCCCACGCCCGCCGGCTGCCGAATTTTCTGGTGCTGGGGTTTTGGCGTGTGCGGGAATCACGGCGCGCCGGTCGGTGGCTGCTGGCAGCAGGAGCCCCTCCCCCTCAGCGATTCTCCGGCCTGCGATGGGCCGAGTGGCCGCCCGTTTTCGGCAGTTCCTGCCGACAACAGGTCCTTACCGGCGGGACCTGGCTCCACGGGCAGCCTGCAGAGTCCTCGGGGGGGACGCGGGGGGATTTGGCCCCGGGGGCTGCCCCCACGGTGGCCTGGCCCACAATCGGGGCCCGCCAATCCATGGACAGGCCTGTGCTATGGGTGCACTCTTTCCCTCCGCACCGACTGCTGTCAACCTCCGCCAAAGCCGGTGCGGCGAAGAACCCCCCCTGCGCATGCGCTGGGATGATGCCAGCAGATGCTGGCGCTCCCGCTCATGCGCCAACCCACACCGGCTGGCGGAGGCACTTCGGCGCCGGATGGCATGGCGCCAAGCCCTTCTGCGCCGGCTGGCGCGGCGCAAACCACTCCGTCGCCTCCCTAACCCCTGAAGGTGCGGGGCTTCGGGGCAGCCCGATGCCGGAGTGGTTCACGTTACTCCTTCGCGCCAGAGTTGCCTGCCCCGCCAGATCACGGGGAATGTAAGGTAAGTGGGTGGAGGGGGGGGGGGGGGGGGGGTGGCGGTTGAGAATAGGGTTGGGACCGTACGAGTATGGAGACCGGCAGGTCGATTAAGTGGGTTGGATAGTCAGTGAGGAGTTAGGGTAATGGGCAGGGATTAATCGTGGGGTTGGGAGGCATTTGGTGGGGTGGACGTGGGAGCTATAGTCAGGAGCCTGGTGGTTAAAGTCAAGGGGTTGAGCTCAGTTGAGTGTCAGGAGTCGTTAGGGAGTTGGGGTGTGTAGCCAGGTGGAGGCTGATTGGAGGGTTGGGGGGGGGGGGGGCGGCATGGTGGTATAGTGGTTAGCACTGCTGCCCCACGGCGTTAAGAACCTGTGTTCGATCCTGGCCCCGGGTTACTGTCTATGTGGACTTTGCACAATCTCCCCGTGACTGCGTGGCGTGGGTATATGGATTGGCCATCGTAAATTGCCCCTTAATTGCAAAAAAAATGGAATACTCTATATTTATCCTAAAAATAAATAAAATAATTGGAGGGTTGGGGGTAATCAGGGGATCCCATGGGGGTCAGGAAGGTAGTCAGGGGTAGGGAGGGTAGTCTGGGAGGTGGGGGGATGTTGAGGGGTAGGAGAGAGCTGGGAGGTTTGATAGAAAAGTTGGGGGAAGAGGATAATCAGGGGTTAGGAGGAAAGTGAGTGTGCCCCATGAGGGGACGACACGGTAGTCGGAGGGGGAGCATTGGGAGGTCCAATGGAGGATTGGGCATGTCAGTATTATAACATTATAGGAGTCGGAAGTGTTTTTATTTGTTGCAACTTTTCCTGAGTAACTATTCCTTTAAGATAGTTTGAACCATTCGATGACTGACTTCAGTCAAAGTATCGAATGGTTCCTGGTGCAGGCTAATTGCCTAAGGTTTGAACTTTCTGGGCAATTCCTAATGTGGGAACTTGCGGGAAGAGGTGGGGGAAGGAGGGGGTGTGAAGGGATAAGGGGAGGGGTGATCCAGCGTAACTTCGGGGTACCTCCCTGGTATGTACAATGCCTCCCTCCACCACTGATTCACATTGGCAGCCATGTGTGCCATCTATAAGATGCACTTCCGGAACTCACCAAGGCCCCTCAGGCAATACCTTCCAAACCCATGATCACTACCATCTTGAAGGACAAGGGCAGCAGATACATGGTAACACCACCGCTTAGACGTCCCCGTCCAAGCCATCCACCCACCCTGACTTGGAAACATACCACCATTCCTTCACTGTCACTTGTCAAAATCCTGGAACACCCTCCCTAACAGCACTATGGGTGTACCTACACCACAGGAACTGCAGTAGTTCAAGAAAGCACCTCACCACCTTCTTGAGGGCAATTTGGGATGGGTAATAAATGTTGCCCTCGCCAGTGATGCCCACACCACATAAAGGAATACAAAATTAAATTCAGTAAGTAATCAGGAGAACAATCTTTAGCCAAAAGAGAGTTTACGAAGTGGGACATGCTAAAACATATATGGTTGAGGTGAACAGCGTAGCTGCATTCAGGAATTTATAAAGGGAGATTATATTTGGCCCATTATGGCTGTGCCAACCGACAAAGCATAATCCAGCTTCATCCCTCTTTCCAGCTCTCAGGTAGTCCATGGGCGGGAATAGAGTGCCCCCACGGATCGGTGGGCTCCAATCGCGGGCCAGGCCACCGTGGGGGCACCTCCCGGGGCCTGATCCCCCCCTCCCCCGAGGACTCTGGAGGCCACCCACGGAGCCATGTAATTTACGCCAGCGGGACCGGCCGTAAATGGGTGGCCACTTGGCCCATCGCGGACCAGAGAATCGCTGGGGGGTGCCGCTGCCAGCGGCCGCCGACCGGCGCGATTCCGGCCCCCGCCAAATCCCCGGCGCCGGAGGATTTGGCAGCCGCTGGGGGCGGGATTCACGCCGCTCCCCAGCGATTCTCTGACCCGGCCCGGGGGGGGGGGGGGGGGGTGTCATGGAATCCCGCCCCTCATCTTTGGAATCAACCTAGTGAACCTTCTCTGAACTGCTTCCAATGCTGCTGCATCTTTCCTCAAATAAGGGAAACAGAATTGTGCACAATACCCCTAGTGTGGTCTCACCAATGCCTTGTCGAGTTGCAACAACAGTTCCTAAAATGGATTGAGATAAAGTTTATGAATAATGCACAGCCAGGCTGGCAATGCCATGGATCTTATTCACAGACCTTACTCACACTGTGGGCAGCTGCATACCATTGGCTTCAAAAGTTAATATTTGCCTTGAAATCAAGGACACACCAGAATCAAACTGCCAGACATTCTGATTGTTACATTTCCTCCTAACGTAATATTCAACTATTTTTTCCAATTGCTTTTATTTCTTATTAAACACACTCCAATGCAATTCCACTGCTCAATTCTCCCAGCCAGAACTATTTCCATTGCGCAGCAGGTTCATGCTTTCTGTGGTTAAGTCAATTTTTAAGCTAGCTAATCGACCAGCAATTCCAAGAGGCATAAGCTTCTTTTAAATTATCACATGTAGAACTTTAGTCAATCATTTCTGAAAATCCAAGGGATCGCCCTTCTTGAAAATGTAGTTACCCTTCAAAGAATTGCAGCTGATTAACGAGCAGCCTATATGATCTAAATGCAGAACGACTATTCGAATGAGCTTCAACTTCTTTCGATGGCATCCTACACAACACCCTTGGGCATTTATTCCGACTCTAAGGTTACAGGATATGTTCAATGAGAGTCATGTCTCACTCACTGAGGTAGATCTGGGGCTCTGAAGTCAATGGAACTAAAAATCAGGAGAGAAGGAGCCTGGTTGACTGAGTTGCCATCCCATACAATCCATAGAATCTCTATAAAGGAGAAGGAGGTCATTCGGCCCATCAAGTCTGGACCAACCCTCCGAAAGAGCACTCTACCTAGGCCCACTACCCCGCTCAATGCTGGTAACCTAACCTGCACATTTTTGGAAATTTGAGGGCAATTTAGCATTACCAAACCATCTAACCTGCACATCTTTAAACTGTGGGAGGAAACTGGAGCACTCGGATGAAACCCAAACAGACACGGGGAGAACGTGCAAATTCCACACAGTCAACCAATCCCTCATTTCACACTAATGTGCAGTCAAAATCTACCCATGCAGCCATTGGTGGAGTTCCTACAAACACAATCCACAACACTACTAACTTCCTCTTTTAGTTCCTGACAATCCTTGTTGACATTTAGGCCGAGTTTTGCAGTCAAAATATTCCCAACGGAGAACAGGGCCGGGATTCCCCCCTACCCGGAGGGGCGGAGTGGCGCCAACTACTCCGGCGTCGGGCCTCCCCAAAGGTGCAGAATTCTCCGCACCTTTAGGGGCTAGGCCCATACCGGAGTGGTTGGCGCCACGCCAACTGGCGCCAAAAGCGGCGCCAACGGCTTTTGACGGCCACCGCTCGGCGTTGGGGCTGGCCGAAAGGCCTTCGCCGGTTCGCGCATGCGCTGGTGCGTCAGCAGCCGCTGACGTCACCACCGGCGCATGAGCGGTAGGGGGGGTCTCTTCCGCCTCCGCCATGGTGGAAACCGTGGCGGCGACGGAAGAAAAAGAGTGCCCCCACAGCACTGGCCCGCCCGCCGATCGGTGGGCCCTGATCGCGGGCCAGGCCACCGTGGGGGAACCTCCCGGGGTCCAATCGCCCCACGGCCCCCCCCCCCCCCCTCAGGACCCCGGGGGCCCGCTCGTGCCACCATTCCCACCAGCACCAGAGGTGCTCCAATTCCCGCCGGCGGGAGAGGCCTGTCAGCGGCGGGACTTCGGCCCATCGTGGGCCAGAGAATCGCTGCGGGGGAACACGCCGATCGTCGGGGTGTGATTCCCGCTCCCGCCGATTCCCGGGTGACGGAGAATTCCGGCCAGGGCGGGGATGGTATTTACACCAGCCCCGGGCGATTCCCCAACCCTGCAGTGGGTCGGAGAATTCCGCCCCAGCGCTCCCAGGACATCCATCCCGGGAAATATCAGGAGAGTATAGCCCAATGATTTGCTGTTTGTTAATCCTCATGGAGAGGAAATTATTGATAACACACCAGCAATTTCTCATAATATGTCCACTTAACAGAAGCCACTCCACTTGGGTAAACCTGCCTGGTGGAATAATGCCTAATCTTTTGCATTTCCACATAACAATTTAAGTATTGATGACTTTCAAATAATGTTTACCTACGGTTTGCACTTGTTGAAAACCTATGTACATATCTGCAATTTCCAATAATCTGTTCACCAAACTCATCCTTCAAAGGACTTAATTGGTTCTTAATCTTTTGCCAGCAGTTAACTTTAACAACGTAAAGTGGTCTACTCCACTTAGTTGTTTCTTCACTTATCTGTGGAAAGATTGAGCCTATAAAAACTTTGTTCTGCTTATTCGTCACATCTAAAGTATTGGTGGAGTAGGCACTTTGGCACATTTCTGACTAATCCCAATGAAGCAACTGAAATGAGCCACCAATAAAATAATTCAGAGCTATTATGACCAATACAGCAACCAACAGTGCAATACCTGTCGCAGAAAACATTTTAGATCATAGAATTTACAGTGCAGAAGGAGGCCATTCGGCCCATCGAGTCTGCACCGGCTCTTGGAAAGAGCACCCTACCCAAGGTCAACACCTCCATTCTATCCCCATAACCCATTAACCCCACCCAACACTAAGGGCAATTTTGGACACTAAGGGCAATTTATCATGGCCAATCCACCTAACCTGCACATCTTTGGACTGTGGGAGGAAACGGGAGCACCCGGAGGAAACACACGCACACACGGGGAGGATGTGCAGACTCCGCACAGACAGTGACCCAAGCCGGAATCGAACCTGGGACCCTGGAGCTGTGAAGCAATTGTGCTGTCCACAATGCTGCCGTGCTGCCCATGCTGAGATTTTAAATCTCACATACTCCCAAACACTACAGTGCAGTAGCTGCCTTGCTGTGGATTTTCAATCTCTTTTAGACATTGCTTCTCTATTAAGCCTACTCTTTTAAGTCTGTGAATATATGCTGCTACTCTTCTATGTTTAGCTGTGATCTCAGTCTGTTAGCACTGGCTTTAAGCTGCATGTAAAAAAGGTAATACATCATTGAGTGCTTGAGGTAGATTTCTTTTTGATTTAATAGAAATAAACTGGAATATTTAAGAGATGGCCAGTCCACTACAGCCAGTCTCTCGGAAGTTAAAATGGACCCCTTCACATGATTACAAATTGCAACAAGAATTGACTTTGATTGGATCCATGCTCCAGTCAATGTCAGAAGTTGGTAGCCTCTGCCCTTGATGCGAACTGCATGGCTGAATCTGGATACTATAAACCGTTGGAAGCATGAGGGGACCTACAAAAACCAGGAATCGTTTCACGTGCATTCATTCCAAAGAAGAGAAAGAGCCTTAAGAAGGAAAAGCTTTTTAAAATCCAACCAGTATTGTCAAGCTTTCCCAAGAAAGTTGTTGATCCAACCCGTATAATAATAATAATCTTTATTAGTGTTACAAGTAGGCTTACATTAACACTGCAATGAAGTTACTGTGAAAAGCCCCTAGTCGCCACACTAAGACGCCTGTTTGGGTGCACTGAGGGAGAATTCAGTATGTCCAATACACCAAATAAGCACGTCTTTCGTGACTTGTGGGAAGAAACCAGAGGGAACCCATGCCGACACAGGGAGAACGTGCAGACTCCGCACAGACAGTGACCCAAGCCAGGAATCAAACCAAGGTCCCTGGCACTGTGAAGCAACAGTGCTAACAACTGTGCTACCCTGGTCCCATATAATTGATTGCCCTTCATTCATATTACTTAACCCTCTCTTGCAGAAGCAACAAATAAATTAGACCATAAAGAATGCAATCATTTTGAAGTATGACATTTTAAAAAAAATAACTTGTTTTTAAACCTTTCTATTTGCAATGGTTTTAAAGTTGGTTTGTCTCCACTAATATTTGATTGTGTTTTGCTCCCTTTCAGGTATTTGTAAAGACCTTCAGACATAATGAATTGGGCTTTCCTTCAAGGCATACTCAGTGGGGTTAATAAATATTCCACGGGATTCGGCCGCATTTGGCTGTCCGTCCTCTTTCTCTTCCGAGTCATGGTATATGTGGTGGCAGCAGAACGAGTTTGGGGTGATGACCAAAAAGACTTTGAATGCAACGTCAAGCAACCTGGTTGTGAAAATGTCTGCTTCGACTTCTATTTCCCCGTCTCCCACATCCGACTGTGGGCTCTGCAGCTCATATTTGTCTCCACTCCGTCCCTGCTCGTGGTCATGCATGTAGCCTACAGAGAAGATCGGGAGAGGAAAAATAAGAAGAAACATGGGGAGACCTGTCATAATCTTTACAGAGACACAGGGAAGAAAATAGGTGGACTTTGGTGGACTTATGTTATCAGTCTTATATGTAAAGCAGCGATTGATAGCGGCTTCCTATACATACTTTACAGTATCTATGATAACTTTGAATTACCTCGCCTTGTTAAGTGCCAGCTGGACCCTTGCCCCAACACCGTGGATTGCTTCATTGCTAGACCAACTGAGAAAACAATCTTCACTATTTTTATGGTTGTTACTGCAGCCTTGTGCGTTCTTATAAACATCTGTGAGTTTACATACCTCGTAAGTAAGAGAATCGTGGCCATTTGCTGCAACTCAGGCAGACGACGACGTTCAAGTCACTCCACAAAGGCCTCAACTACCTTATGTGAGAAGCCATCCGATGCAGCCTTCAGTTCAGAAAATAAGTCATTCTCCGGAAACCAAAGTCCAAATGTTGTCATTCACTTGAATTCATGAAACGCCCATCAACATTTGGTGTGCAAAACTAATTGAACATTTGATACAATGATTTATTGCAAAGCATTTTTCTTCACCTAATATATACTGGAGCTCAAATGCCACTCTCGAGCTGGGGGCTATCTTTCATGAAGATAATCCTATTTTGTTCAAAGAAAAGTTGATTTCTAAGGTCTTTGCATTATCTATCTCATCTCCAGTTTCTGCTCCAAAGAAGACTGACTTCCTGTGCTACCTAGCACAACATTTAATTAGCAGGTTGAGGGACATTATTGATGTCAGATTAAAGTCCATCTGCCATTTTGTGTTTCCATCAATAGATCCATGTTGACTGTTAAGGATTCCAATAGCAGAGTTCATAAATAAAATCAATGAAAGTTCGGCAGAGGAAGATTAAACAAAATGTTTTCAATAAAGGATAATAGATTTAGGGAGGAGGTTACCAATGACAGCCATATAACTGAATTAAGAGACAAGTGCCAAGCAATGACTACCTTCAACAAGCAAGAATCTAACCAACTTGCCTTGACACCCAATATTATTACCATCACTGAACTTCCCATCAACAACCTTCGGGATGGTCAACATTGATTCGAAACTCACCTGGATCATTCACATAAATGCCATGGCTACAAAAGCAGGTCAGATGCTGGATATTCTGCAACAAGTGGCTTACCACTTGATTGCTCAAAGTCTTTCCACCATCTGGAAGGCACAAGTCGAAACGTGATGAAATAAACTCCAGTCATCTGGATCGGCACCCTCCAACAATGGTCAATTTATCGCCACTTTGGAAAGATCAGGCATCAGCTTCCTATGTGTTGATGTTCATAAAGCAGATCTCCATGGATGCTTTGAGATGTCTCTGAAGTGTTTCCTTTGGTCACCATGTGAACAGGATCCCTGTGATAATGTCATGTCTCTCGGTGGAAACCGGCAGTCTTGAGTTGGACAGTCTGATTATACATGTCCTGCCCATTTTGGCTGATGTGAGATTATTGTGGCTTCTACAATTCACAAAATTGTGTCTTGGGGAATGCTGATCTTTGTTCTTTTGTGCTGTAATTTCATTCAAAAGATCCTTGTAAGGACTGCATCGATTGCCTATCAGACGATCAAAGTTAAAGTTCAGAGACGCGCCATTTTGGGGACAGAGAAGGCTGAGAAGATTCAACTTCTCATTGACATGCATGACACACGTGCCTGCTTCAAGAGATCTATCAACCATCAATATAGGGTCTAACAATGGTAAGATTCAACAATGGAAAAATTACCCAAGGTACAGACAGTATTAGCAACCACTGGAAAGAGCACTTTGAAAACTATGTAATATTAACTCCACGATGGACCTGTACCTTCTCGGGAATCTCCCATAATGTACAATTAGAAATGAGCAAGACAATTATCCAATGTTCAACGAGGTGGCAATGGATGGCAACCAGTTGAAAAACATCTAATCTTCTGGTCCTGACAATATCGCTGTCGAAGTAATGAAACACAGAGGAGCATATTGATCCCTCAGATGCATTCCCTGTTAGTGAAACTCTGACAACATTAAGAAATTCCATTTAACCTTAGAGACACCATGATGATCACAACCTTCAAGAAAGGACTGTCATAATTGCAGGGGCATAGCATTGCTCTCAACTGTTAGCAAAGTTCTAGATACTTAGTAATCGCCTCGTGCCAATTACAGAGTGGGTCCATCCAGAAATCATGCCAGCTTTAGGAAATGTGCAGAGAGCAGTACATTGTTTTTGTATTTGGCTTTCTTGGATCTCATAAAGTACCCGACTCAGTGAACTGAACAGCCGATTGGAAGGAGCTACAGTGATCTAGATGCAAAAAAGCTAATTTCACAAACATCCGGCTCCAATATGACAAAGTACAACTAACTGTACAGTGCAATAGCTCTATTACAGATCCCTTCCTTGTCAAAACAGACATCAAAAAGCAGTGTGTCATTGCGCCAACACTAGTCTCAATATTTCTTGCAGCATCGCTGTAGCTTGTTACTGACAAGCTGCCCCTAAATATGGTAATAACATGTTGCATTAATGGTAAACTCTTAACCTCAATTGGCTGAAGGTCAAAACCAAGACAGCAACAATTTGTCTAATTGAACCACAATATCCACAAGTTAGTGCTATGCTCTAAAGAAGAACTACAATAGATAAACTTCGGTGAATGCATCAACTATGGGAACATGGGCCTCCCCTGAACACCAGGAAGACCAACGCCCTTTACCAACTCACAGCAAATGTTATGAAATCCAAAAATTGATGATGAAATGCTTGAAAATGTCCTTCACTTTCTATATCTTGGAAGCTATCTCAAAAAGCTAACATTGATGAAAAGTACATCCATGTACTGGATAAAGGAAAATTACATACTTGCGTTTTCAGGTGTCATGATATCAGACCTAACACTAAACCCAAAGCCTAATGGGCAATGGTTCTCCCCAGGCTTCCAGAGAATGCTTATAGATGCCAAGAACAACATCATGAACATTGATTTCACAACATAACTCTGCTTGAAAATAGTCAGAAAGTGAATCTTATTTGAATATTTTTGATTAGTACAGCTCCTCCATGCAGTAACTTACAGAATGGTTATAAAGCACTCCCTGAAGATTCCACTATGTGAATTCTGTGTTCTTTCTCTAGTATTGCTTTACATTCACTGGGACAGAATACTAACTCCATATCCCCACCCCCACCACCCGAAAGCTTTGTGAGGCAGGCCATCAGCAGCTGGTTGAATTTTTATTTAAATCTGAATCCAATATTAAATTTTACATTTCTCTAACTGTGCCAGATTGTTTCTGGATGCTGGTGTCATCTGTCACTGCAAAAATCATGCTACTTACTCTTCTTCTGTAAGACTGGTTTGCATTTACTAGCCCCAAGCAGTGATCCATCCCTTTTTAAGACTCTTGGGCGTGACCCTAAACTGAAGCCAATTCTGGAATCCCACTCCCCTCCCCGGCCCCCACCACTTCCCACTAAGGTTAATTAAGTCTGCACAGTCTTTGAAGGTCTATTTAGCTTGGTGCTGGGCCACAAGGGATATTTGTTTACCAAGCCATTACAGCGATGCAGATCTGTGGTGTCATAACAGAAATATTTGGGATTATGAATGTACGGGGGAAAAGTAGAAGACCATTTGCAGCAGTTTTGGGGCTAAGAATGTGGGGCCATATACACAAGATTAAACGCAAGAGACTTTGAACAGAGAACAGGAGGAATTCTTTGGTTATGAGACTTTGGAATTAGTTTCCAGGGTTCTTGGTTGAGACAGAAACAAGGTCAACATTTAAAATTAAGTTGAATAGGTGTTTGAAGGAAAAAGAATTGACAAAATATGGAAATGTAATAGGTTAACATTAGAAGTACTTACATGCATGGAGGGTGACTGCTAACATGGATGTGGGCATGTTTCTGTGTTGTTATTTTTTTATGTGCTTCCAAACATTGCATTTGAAATTATGTGCTCAGCCTACATGGAATTCTTATCGTTTACTTTCAACTATTAATGCATATCATAAATTACTGCATTGTAAATATCAAGAATCAGTGTAACTTAATTTTACTGTACGTTTTATTTTCTGACTTATTGAAAGTGGTGATCACACATAGAACATAGAACATAGAACATAGAACAGTACAGCACAGAACAGGCCCTTCGGCCCTCGATGTTGTGCCGAGCCATGATCACCCTACTTAAACCCACGTAACCCGTATACCCGTAACCCAACAATCCCCCCATTAACCTTACACTACGGGCAATTTAGCATGGCCAATCCACCTAACCCGCACATCTTTGGACTGTGGGAGGAAACCGGAGCACCCGGAGGAAACCCACGCACACACGGGGAGGACGTGCAGACTCCACACAGACAGTGACCCAGCCGGGAATCGAACCTGGGACCCTGGAGCTGTGAAGCATTGATGCTAACCACCATGCTACCATGAGGCCCCATCTTGGTGAATGTCTCATAGTCCAACATTTGCTGCATGACAATAGTTCAAAAGTGAATCTTGTATGAACAAACGAATATTTCATTGATGACAGGTCATCACTGCCACAATTTATCCACTGCCACAATGATCCAAATGATTCACCATGCAGAGTGTGGAGTTTGCATCCTGTGCATTCATGCATTAAAATGTAATATGCATCATACGCATGTCCAACAGATGGATATACAGTTCCTTGTGGCACAGCGATTCATTTTATTCAGGGGAATAAAGCAACTTTAGCCTCGGGTCTTATGTATCAGTCTGCAATGTAATGGAGGTGATGTGTTCCCAATAAAAAAACTCTATTGAATGTTATTCCAGTGTAAACTTCTTGATTTTTGAGATTACACTGACATCCCAACCTAGGGAAAACTGACTGGGCTGGATTCTTCGCAGCTCTGCACCAAAATCACGTTCAGTGTGGGGGGGAGAGAATGGCCGTTATGAGGGAATCGGGACTGGTGCTGCTAAAGAGATTCTCCGGTCCGGAGAATTGCTTGGGAATCGCCCGCGCACGATCAACCGCCGCAGCTAGGGGGCCATTGACAGAGGTCCTCTCTGTGATTCTCCACGCAAAACTGGCAGAGATCCCGACGGCGTGGTTCTATCTACGTATCGGCCGTCGGGAACCTCGGGTGGTGGCTGTGGACTCAGTCCGCGGCTGCCATGGTGGGGGGCGGGCGGATTGATCACTCGGGGGGTGTCCTCATGGGCAGCTAGAGGAGCAATCGGGCTGCACAAATCCGTGGGCGCACGATCTCGGGGGTCCTATGTTTTGGATGTTGCTCTGAGGTCCTGCAGGTCGTCGCTGTCCGCATGCGCAGACTCCCGACCGGAAGTGCAGGGCCCCGTATCCGCAGCCAGAGCTGCGCAGGGCACTCCGGGGCCCTGCCAGCCTCCTGCAATGTAGGAAAATCACTCAGGACTTCCGTAAAGAAAGTCCAGAGTGAAACACCAGCGTTTTTATGCTGGCGTGGGGACAGAGCCCCATTTTTGGAGAATCCAGCCCACTGACTTTATGCTGAAGTAAAGTCATTGCAGTGTGAACGAGAATATTCTATTCACATTATGCGCTCACATTGGGTAATCAGATTCCCCTTGCTGATGGTCTAAACTCATTTATTTTTGTTTATTAAAGGGACAATCTCATCTGGTAAAATATCATGCCGGGTCAACTTAATAATTTCAACAAATCAATAGCTCGCACAATCACTGATAAAGATTATGCAGCAGTTCAATTGGATCTGCTGGAATGCCTTGGCTTGTAGTAGAATGCTTGGAATAGGCTATCCTTTGTTCCTACCTGTACCAGGAACTGAAACTGAGGCAATTAAATCTCTTCACATAGTGCATTCTTCCTTTATTTACTGTACCAGAAAATGGATTAATTTATTTAAAATGTCAATCGTTAAATAAGCTTTGTATCATGATATTCTGTATAAGAAAAATTAAAGATCAGATTTCTAAGCATCTTACTTAGTGGCATTTTGCCATTTAGACCGTTTTATATCCTGACAATTGTTTTACACAAGGTTGATATTAAAGCTGTGAGTAGAAGGGATCAGTATTTCTGGGTTATCAGTCATTTTAATACAGAGAAAAACTAGTTCCACAAAGTCATTGCACAGACAACTGAACTTTAGCAACGCCTTAACTGGATCGCCGTTTACTAGTGATTACAGTCCGACAAGTTGAAGGGCAAGTTCTGAAAACAAGTTGACAAATTAATCATTGAAATTTTTTTTTCATTAAAAGAACTGCTACTAATTACATGGTGCACCGAAATTGGAGGTCAAAGCCATGCATTTTGAAGCAGACTTTTACTCGGATTTCTGGCTTGCACATCAGTTGCTGAGAATTCATTTTGTGACAAATGTCTTACTGACCAACCAAGACACATTGGCAGTTGTTTTTTTACATTTTTCAAGTGAACGAAACAAGGAACAATAGACAATAAGTAAATCAACGTTAATTACAATGTCAGATTAGATTTATCTTTTCATCAATTGTCGTGCTCCATTACAGGAATCGCTGGCGACACTGACAGAGACCAGTGACGGATGGATCTCCCCACTCTAACAGGAGAAGGAAGCACCAACACATAAATATAAGTCCCACTATGTTCCACCATGTACAGAGAGTTGAATAACAGTGACAGCCATGGCCTTGATGCGAGTTATCTCTCGTTGCTGTCTTTCTGATGGGACATACATTTGAATGATTGACACGTCAGATAGGTGCAAAGATTTTGCACGATTTTGACAAAGAGCAGGGGACTCAATGTCCTCGTCAACATTAAACCTCATTGAAACAAGTTCTGCTAAAAGATTGTTCACACCTGAAAGTCAATGTGGCCTGCCTGCTCCAGGCCCTTTTGAGGTAGGCCACACACAGACTTTGCGCCGCCCCTTCATTTCAGGGATGTCAGCATGCAGCCCAATGCGACTCATGCTGGCTCCACACTCCACAGTGGGGCGCCTAAATAAAAGTGTGCAGGTCTCATGATTTTTTTCAGCTTGCCTCCAGCTCTTAAAGGCAGTTTGTCCCTCTTAAAGGGAAGCTGCACTGGATGAACGAAGGCTGCTGCTGACAGTTACCGCTGCAATTGAGGAGAATGGGACTTAAGCACCACACAATTGAGGAGAATGGGACTTAAGCACCAAGCCTGGCTCAGAGGTTTGTCATTAGAGGACTTAGTCATGGAGGTGGGAGAGATGAGAGACACCACGCTCCGGGAGGATGCCAGGAGACCATCAAGGAATAGCCTCCACACAGATTCTTGCCCCTAGAACCTACAACAATTCTAGAAGACATTTAATAGCCTCATGTGGATGGTCAATGTCAGTAATGTACCTTCAACAGGCATCTGCTACCCACTGCTTCACAAACCTCTCATATTTCTCAATGTACAACATTCCCCAGTGCTCAGGATTGCTGTCTAACATTTGCTTACTCCACATCAACGTCATATACACACACTAATGATGCCAGCCTCACACTCAACTCTCACAGCTTTCATATATTTCTAGCTATTCACCTATGGGAGGCACATTAACCAAACATCATGCAATCTGGTCACTGACAATATGCCCTCTTTCTTCTAGGATGGCCCACAATCGTATGCAGTTAAGCAGGTTGCTCAAATCTGGCTACCTATCAAATGCTGTGAGCCATCAGCATAAGCAGAATTATGTTTAACGACAAATTATAATCCACCACATGGCATATCCCTCATTCTACTATTACCACGAAGCCAACCAATTTGCCCTGGTTCAGTGAGGGGTGTAGAACTCATGCAAAGAACAGCAGCACGTATGGTTACAAATGAGGTGTCAACCTGGTGAAGCTACAACACAGGGTTATCTAATGCTAAACAGCATATGCAGTTTGGTATTGTCAGAGCTAAGCAATCAATGGATCAGATCAAAGCTCTTCAGCCCTGCTATATCCAGTCATGAATGTTGATATACAATGAAACAAGTGTCAGAGGTGATGTGTTGGGCAGGCTGGGTCGACGTGGACTGCACTTGATGCTAGGTACTAGCCTAACCAGACTTACTAGCTACCGCATGGTGTTTGCACTGGCTAGCTCACGAACTCTGACTGTCTCAGAGGTTGGGTCCCGAGAGAGCGGGAAAACTGGTGCCCTCTGGCTTTATAGTGGCAGTGTCCTGTCTGGTGATTGGCTGCTCTGTGCTGTGTGCTTAATGGTCATCCTGTGTGTCAATCACTGCCTGTCTGCACTCCATTATATACATAGATGTATATTATGACATCTCGCCCCCTTTTCTTTTGTGTTTAGACAATAAATATTAAGGTGCGTGTGCGTGTGGATGTGTATATGTGTGTGACTATATACAGAATGTGCTAAAATTAACTTATATACATAGGAAGGTGTCGCTAGTGCAGATATAGGGCAGATGAAACGGTAAATACGATATTTACAGAGGTCAAAACGATGAGGTAACAAAATCGTGCAAAAGGTCAGTCTATAAGTTTAGTCTTTGTGGCGGGCGACAAATTCTGGTTGATCGCCTCAAGGGTGGATCAGGGGCCGTCTGCACTTGGATCGGCGGGACCGCCGCCAATGCGGTGGTCATAGAGCTCGGCAGGATTACAGGTAGATCGGGGTGGCCTCGTGGTAGGGCACGTCTGGAGGAAGTATTGTGTGTGGCGGGGCATCACGGTCAGGTGGCGGGCGTGGAACTCTGCGCAGCGCCCGTCTGTTGCGTTGTAGGAAGGAGCCACGAGGAACGATCTCCGGGCCACTTGCTTGACAACCGCAGCTGTGGCTGACCAGCCGCCGTCAGGCAGCTGTACACGAACATGATCAGTTGGGACCAGCTCGGGGAGATCCGTGGCATGAGCATCATATGCTGGTTTCTGTTGGGCCCGAGACTGCTGCATCTTCTGTATGACCGTGAGGTGGTCAAGGTCTGGAACATAGATGGGTGGAACCGTGGTCCTCAGAGTGCGATTCATGAGCATCTGCACTGGAGACAACGCAGTGGACATCGGGGTTGCCCTGTATGCCAGCAGCGCCAGGTTGAAGTCGGAGCCTGAGTCTGCAACCTTGCATAGTAATCTCTTGACGATATGGACCCCTTTCTCGGCCTTCCCGTTTGACTGTGGGTAGTGGGAGCTGGAGGTTACGTGACAGAAGTTGTATAACCGTGCAAAATCAGACTATTCCTGGCTGTAAAAACAGGGACCATTGTCACTCATCACCATGAGCGTTATCCCATGCCTGGCAAACGTTTCTTTGCATGCTTTAATCACCGCCTTCGACGTGAGGTTGGACAGTTTCACCACTTCTGGGTAACTGGAGAAGTAGTCGACCAGGAGGACATAGTCACGCCCCTTAGTGTGGAAAAGGTCGACACGGCCTTTGGACCATGGGGAGGTCACTATCTCATGTTGCTACAGAGTTTCTTTGGGTTGAGCGGGCTGAAATTTCGGACATGTAGGGCAGTTGAGGACCATGTTGGCAACGTCCTGGCTGATGCCCGGCCAATAGACTGCTTCCTGAGCTCTGCTCGACATTTCCAGACCCCCAGGTGACCCTCATGGAGTTGGCCGAGCACCATAGCTCACATGCTCTGCGGAATTACGATCCTATCTAGCTTCATGAGCTTCATGGCCTCCTTGGGGTCGTCCACCACCGTCAGGTCGTCCTTGACGTTGTAAAACTGGGGACATTGTCCCTTCTGCCAGCCATTCATAAGGTGCTGCATCACACGCTGTAGCAGAGGATCCTTGGCCATTTCCCCATGAATTTGGATGGCCCTCTCATCAGAGGCCGGAAGGTTGGAGGCACAGAATTGCACCTGCACGTCGATTTGGCAGACAAAGTTAGTTTGTTCACACGGTGTGGTGATAGACCTGGAAAGGGCATCTGCAACAATGAGTTCTTTGCCTGGCGTGTGGACAAATTCAAAGTCATAGCGGCGTAGCGTGAGAAGGATTCGTTGTAACCGAGGCGTCATGTCATTTAAATCCTTCTGGATGATGTGGATTAGAGGCCTGTGGTCCGTCTCAACGTGAATTTTGGGAGGCCATACACATAGTGATGAAACTTGTTGATTCCCGTTAGGAGGCCCAGGCATTCCTTCTCAATCTGAGCGTACCGTTGCTCAGTGGGCGTCATGGCTCAGGAGGCATACGCAACTGGAGCCCAGGACGAGGAGTCATCCCGTTGGAGGAGCACCGCCCCAATACCGTCCTGGACTGCGTCAGTGGATATTTTGGTCTCCTTGGTAGGGTCGAAGAACACCAGAACCGGGGCTGTGGTAAGCTTTGCCTTCAGCTCACGTCAGTCTTTCTCATGAGTGGGCAGCCACTGGAATTCCATCGACTTTTTGACGAGATGGCGGAGGGCTGTGGTATGGGACGCCATGTTGGGAATGAACTTCCCGAGGAGGTTGACCATCCCTAGAAAGCGGAGGACCGCCTTCTTGTCCTCTGGGGTTTTCATGGCATTGATCACCGAAACCTTGTCAGCACCTGGCCGCACGCCTTTCTGCGAGATGTGGTCACCAAGGAATTTGATTTCTGATTGATCGAACGAGCACTTGGCCGTGCTCATGGATTCTGTGGAATACCTGCTTGAGGCGATCGATGTGTTCCTGAGGAGTTGTGGACCAGATTATCACATCGTCAATGTACACTCGCACCCCCTCGATACCCTCCATCATCTGTTCCATGGTGCGGTGAAATACCTCTGAGGCAGAGATGATGCCAAAAGGCATCCAGCTGTAGCAGTAGCAACTGAACGGGGTATGACTGTGCACAGCTTGCGACTGGATGCGTCCAGCTGTATTTGCCAGAACCCCTTGGATGCGTCCAACTTCATAAAGAATTCGGCATGAGCCATCTGTGGTCCCGGTGGATTGGAAATTAGCAAACGTGACGCCACTGTTTAAAAAAGGAGGTAGGCAGAAAGCAGGAAATTATAGGCCAGTGAGTTTAACTTCGGTAATAGGGAAGATACTGGAATCTATCATCAAGGAAGAAATTGTCCCATTGGGCAGACGCAGCATGGGTTCGTTAAAGGCAGGTCATGCCTAACTAATTTAGTGGAATTTTTTGAGGACATTACCAGTGCAGTAGATAACGGGGAGCCGATGGATGTGGTATATCTGGATTTCCAGAAAGCCTTTGACAAGGTGCCACACAAAAGGTTGCTGCATAAGATAAAGATGCATGGCATTAAGGGTAAAGTAGTAGCATGGATAGAGGATTGGTTAATTAATAGAAAGCAAAGAGTTGGGATAAATGGGTGTTTCTCTGGTTGGCAATCAGTAGCTAGTGGTGTCCCTCAGGGATCCGTGTTGGGCCCACAATTGTTCACAATTTACATTGATGATTTGGAGTTGGGGACCAAGGGCAATGTGTCCAAGTTTGCAGATGACACTAAGATGAGTGGTAAAGCGAAAAGTGCAGAGGATACTGGAATTCTGCAGAGGGATTTGGATAGGTTAAGTGAATGGGCTCGGGTCTGGCAGATGGAATACAATGTTGACAAATGTGAGGTTATCCATTTTGGTAGGAATAACAGCAAACGGGATTATTATTTAAACGATAAAATATTAAAGCATGCCGCTGTTCAGAGAGACTTGGGTGTGCTAGTGCATGAGTCACAGACGGTTGGTTTACAAGTGCAACAGGTGATTAAGAAGGCAAATGGAATTTTGTCCTTCATTGCTGGAGGGATGGAGTTTAAGACTAGGGAGGTTATGTTGCAATTGTATAAGGTGTTAGTGCGGCCACACCTGGAGTATTGTGTTCAGTTTTGGTCTCCTTACTTGAGAAAGGACGTACTGGCACTGGAGGGTGTGCAGAGGAGATTCACTAGGTTAATCCCAGAGCTGAAGGGGTTGGATTATGAGGAGAGGTTGAGTAGACTGGGACTGTACTCGTTGGAATTTAGAAGGATGAGGGGGGATCTTATAGAAACATTTAAAATTATGAAGGGAATAGATAGGATAGATGCGGGCAGGTTGTTTCCACTGGCGGGTGACAGCAGAACTAGGGGGAATAGCCTCAAAATAAGGGGAAGTAGATTTAGGACTGAGTTTAGGAGGAACTTCTTCACCCAAAGGGTTGTGAATCTATGGAATTCCTTGCCCAGTGAAGCAGTTGAGGCTCCTTCATTACATGTTTTTAAGGTAAAGATAGATAGTTTTTTGAAGAATAAAGGGATTAAGGGTTATGGTGTTCGGGCCGGAAAGTGGAGCTGAGTCCACAAAAGATCAGCCATGATCTAATTGAATGGCGGAGCAGGCTCGAGGGGCCAGATGGCCTACTCCTGCTCCTAGTTCTTATGTTCTTATGTTCTTATCTCACTGGTCAACTCTTCTCGTTTTGGTATCGGGTAATGTTCCCTCATGATGCGGTTTATATCCTTGGGGTCGATGCAGATTCGAAGCTCCCCTGACGGCTTCTTGACGCAAACCACAGAGCTAACCCAGTCCATGGGTTTTGTGACCTTTGATATGATGCCCTGGTCCTGGAGGTCCTGTAATTGCTGCTTAAGGCAGTGCTTGTGGGGTGCCGGCACCCGACGTTGTGCGTGAATTACAGGTGTGGCGTTTGGTTTGAGCAGGATTTTGTATTGGTATGGGAGTGTGCCCATTCTGACGAACACGCTTAGTTCTGCGTGATGATGTCATTAATTTCAGCCTGGAAGTTTTCATCAGGTGAGGCTGTCGCCTGTGAGGGTGACATGGTGTGGACTCGCTGAACCAGGTTCAGGGGCAGGATTCTCCGACCCCCCGCCTTGTCTGAGAATCGCCGGGGACCGGCGTCAATCCCGCCCTTGCCGTTTCCCGCATTCTCCGACCGGCAAAAAGTCAGCGAAGCGTCAATCCCTCCGCCCGCCTCGGAGAATGGCGGGGGCCGACGGGAGGCTATGGGTCCCAGTGCTGCCCGTATTCTCCCGGCAGGATGGGCCAAAGGTGGTGAGAGTGAGAGCGAGTGCCAGGGGGATAGGGGGTGGCGAGAGCGAGTGCCGGGGGGAGGGGGGGTTGGAAGTGGTGGTGAGAGCGAGTGGCGGGGGGTGGGGGGGTGGCGAGAGCCCCTCAGCTGCTCCTACCTCCACCTGCTGTACTGGTACAGCAGTGTTGTGCGCACCAGCGAGTGTACCAGAAGCCTCATCACTAAAGTGCCCAACCGAAGTGAGTATCTCTGCGATGGTGGAGGGCGTTAGAGAAAGCAGTGGCGTTGTGTCGTGCGCATCGTCAGACTCCGAGTCTATGGCCCCTGAGGTGGCGCCTCGTCTCCACCCGTCCGCTGTGTGTCACTGTCCTGTTGTCCCGTCTCATGTGTGGCAGTGTCCTGGGTAGGAGTGTCCTGGGTAGGGCTATCCTGGGTAGGCCTGTCCTGAGTTGGGGTGTCCTGGGTAGGAGTGTCCTGGGTAGGGCTATCCTGGGTAGGCCTGTCCTGAGTTGGGGTGTCCTGGGTAGGAGTGTCCTGGGTAGGGCTATCCTGGGTAGGCCTGTCCTGAGTTGGGATGTCCCGGGTAGGGCTGTCCTGGGCAGGAGTGTCCTGGGTAGGAGTGTCCTGGCTCGGCTGCGACGGGCGCCTGTGGCTGCTTCCATCGTCGCTGGGTGTCACACGCGTGCATCGCAGCACCCGCACAAGACGCGGACATCGTCTCCATGGTGCTCCATGTCTCTCCCTCTCCCATGGCCATGCTGGGGGAGCTTGCGGGCGACGCAGGCCAGAGGGGCCGGGTCTCTCCCTCTCTCGTGGCCACCCTGGGGCGTCCTGCGGGCGGTCGGCATCCGCCGGGACGAGTGCCTCGACGTTTGTTCCTGCAATACACAATACAGCATGCATGGTTAGATACGCGGGCGGTGATCGGGGGATTTGGGGGATAAGGGGGAGGGGGAAGGGTCGTTGGTGGCTCACTTTCTGGCGGGCCCCCGACCTCTGCATCGGCAACCTCCCGGTCCTCAGGTCCGCCTGCCAGTTCTAGGGCCCTTTTCTCATGGACGGAGAGGGGGTTCTCATCAGCTGTGCCCCCTCCAGTCCTCTGACGCTCCCTGTTGTTGTGTGCACGCTTCTCCGGTAGGGAGCGGGCGGGTGGGTGGCAGGGGTAAAGGGCAACAGTGTTAGACAGGTATGTGAGTGCACGACAGCGGTCGCGCATATATTGGCAGAGGTCGCAACACATTAGGGTTAGGGTTAGGGTCAGGGCCAGGGCCAGGGCCAGGATCAGGGTCAGTGTCAGTGTCAGGGTCAGGGTCAGGGCCAGGGTCAGGGTCAGGGCCAGGGGTAGGGTTAGGGTTAGGTTTAGGGTTAGGGTTAGGATTAGTGTTGGGTCAGGGCCAGGGTCAAGGTCAGGGGTAGGTTTAGTGTTAGGGTTAGGGTAGGGTCAGGGCCAGGGCCAGGGCCAGGGTCAGGGTCAGGGTCAGGGTCAGGGTCAGGGTTAGGGTTAGTTGCATGTGGGGGTGTGCTGCTCATCGGGGCGGGGGGGGGGGGGGGGGGACTCACCCTGGCTGCCCTGACGAGGTCGTTGGCCTTCTTGTGGCACTGGGTGCCTTCTTGTGACACTTGGGCCCACTCAGTCGGTGTCACAGCGACAGTGCCGATGGCCTCTGCCACCTCCTTCCACAGGCACCGGCTGAGGCATGGGCGACCCTGCGGCCATGTCCGGGATACAGGGCCTCCCTCCTCTCTTGTACAGCATCCAGGAGCGACTCGATGTTGCGCTCCTGGAACCTCGGGGCTGCGCGGCGGCCGGCCATGTTTGCAGATCTTCCGGAGGCGGGGGAGGCCGTCTTTTGTGCTGTGACGCTGAGCGGCGTTGATTACGCCACCCGGCGTTAATTATGCCGCCTGCCGTCAAGTGACGCGCCGCGTCCATAGCTGGTGATGCCGTCGCGAATGACGTCACGCCACTGCTAGACTTCGCGACATTTGGGGGGGCCCAACGGCGGAGTGCTTTTTGGCGCCAGATCAAGGCCATCGCGCCGATTATCGGAGAATCCCGCCTCAGGAGTTTGCAGGCCTGACCACCGAGCAGGAATGCTCTGTCATGTCCTACGATCTCGAACCGCAGTGTCACTTTAATTGATTTATTGGACACTCTGAGTTGGCATGAGCCACTGGCATCTATGGCATTGCCATTGTAGTCAAGGAGCTGGCAGGCCCGTGGAAGAATACTTGGTCTGACGCGGATGGTGTCGAGATCGGATTTCGAGATGAGGTTCGCCAATGTGCCGGTGTTCAGGTTGAACCGGATGCGAGCCTTGTTAACTGTGAGAACAGCACACCACTCGTCGTCAGGATCCACGCTGAGGATTGAGAGGTGCTTCACTCTCTTCTGCGCCGTGACTGGGGATCGCTGGCTGCTGAGCGGTGGAGCAGATCTGCAAACGGCTGCGTAGTGGCCAAGCTTGCCACACTGTAGACACCGTCGTCATTTTGACGGACATTGCCGTTTTAAGTGGGCGGAGGAACAATTCGGACACGTCATGACGTCAACGTCAGCGCGTTCCGTGCGCCATTGCGCATGCGCAGTGCGGTCAAACGATGTACGCACCTGCGCAGTCTGGTCGTCGGTCTCGCTGTCCCCTCAGTCGTGGCGCGCATGCGCAGGGGCCCGGGAAAAGCGCGCGAAATGGCCACTCTTGCCGATACTTAGGCCCTGCATTTGTGCAATAGCCTGCACCCATTCCGCCTCGTAGGAGGCTAGCTTTGCCGTTTCTGACGCCCTGATGTGGGAGTACCGATTGTTAGCATGTTCGTGGAGAACGCACGTTTTGATGGCGATGGTGAGGGTGAGCTGCTTGACTTTCAGGAACTGCTGGCGAAGGGAATCGGAGTGGACCCCAAAAACGATCTGATCCCAGATCATGGAATCAGTTGGCCAGTCATAGTTACATGACTGCGTGAGGATGCGGAGATGGGTCAAAAAGGTTTGAAAAGGTTCATCCTTATCCTGAAGCCTCTGCTGGAAAATGTACCGTTCAAAGCTTTCATTCACCTCAATGTCGCAGTGGCTGTCGAACTTCAGCAGGACTGTTTTAAATTTTGTCTTGTCTTCACCTTCAGTAGATGTGGATGGCGTGGTTCCCGGCTCTGGAGAGGAATAGTGCAATCTTCTTGGCGTCCGATGCGGCCTCGAGGTCGGTGGCTTTGAGATAGAGTTTAGAGTTGGAACTTTTGTTTGAAGATCTTCCAATTTGCACCGAGGCTGCCGGCGATGCGGAGCTGCGGAGGAGGGCGGACGTTTTCCATGTCACCGGATGGCTGTTTGCTGGTCAACGTTGATTCACTCAAGGTAGGTCCGTCAATTTTCAGCATCACTCACTGGTACCATGATGTGTTGGGAAGGCTGGGTCGATGTGGACTGCACTCGATACAGTGTAGAGAGAGACAGACCTTCAACACTTAATAAGATGCAACACGATTTTATTTAACATCTTAACTATAATACATGTTCAACTGTGGGTTGACACTATGCTGACTTGACTGAAGACCTGGTACTAGCCTAACCAGACTTACCAGCTACCGTATGGTGTTTGCACTGGCTAGCTCACGAACTCTGACTGTCTCAGAGGCTGGGTCCCGAGAGAGCGGGAAACCTAGTGCCCTCTGGCTTTATAGTGGTAGTGTCCTGTCCGGTGATTGGCTGCTGTGTTCTGTGTGCTTACTGGTCATCCTGTGTGTCAATCACTGCCTGGCTGCACGCCATTATATACACAGATGTATATTATGACAAGAGGAATAAGCCCCATGCACACTTCCTTTCCAGTGATGTCGAGCCCAACACATGAGTGCAATAGGCAAATTGAAGCATTTATAAACATATTCAACCAGTAGTGCTGAGAGAATGATCCACCTCATCTTCTCCCTGAGGCCCCCAGAATCTCAGGTAATAATAATCAGTCATCAGCAACATGACAGGAAGTGTAGTCCACAGTGCTATCAAGCGGCACTTACTTTGCAACAACCTGTTCACTGATGCTCAATTTAGCTTCCACCAGGATCACTTGACTCCAGACCTCATGACAGCCTGAAAGTAAAAGCAAAATTCTGTGATCTGAAATAAAAACAATTGCTGCAAAATCATGGCAGGTCTGGCAGCATCTGTGGTGAGAGAAACAGAGTTACCGCTTCAAGTCCAATGTGACTCTTCAGAAGAAGAAAGAAGACCCTGGGTTGGATTATCTGCCGGCGGGATGCTCTGTTTTGCCAGCAGCCCGGGGGTTTCCCAATGATGTGGGGCTGCCCCACAATGGGAAACCCCATTCACCAGCTGGCATAATGGAGCATCCTGCCGGTGGGGTGAAATAGAAATGTGGCACAGCGGGGCGGAGCATCCAGCCTCCTGTTTCTCTCTCTACAGATGCTACCAGACACGCTGAATTTTTACAGCACTTTCTGTTTTTAACATTAGCCTTGCTTCAGACATGGACAAAATAATTAAATTCCAGAGATGGGGTGTAAGTGACTTTGCTTGACGTTAAGGCAGAGTTTGTTTGAGTGTGGCATCAAGGAGCTCAAGTAAAATTGAACTCAATGGGGGAATCAGAAGGAAGATTCTCCAAGGATTGAAGTCAAAACTAATACAAAGATTGTTCGATCGTTTCTTGAGCACTGCGGGGTGTACCAATTCTACATAGACTGCAGAGGTCCAAGAAGGTGGCTCACCAACACCTTCCCAAGGAAAGTTACAAATAGGTACCAAATTCCGGCATTGCCCAGATCCCATGAGAAACTTTTTTAAAACAGGCGAGAAATCAGATAGCCATTTCTTCATGTGTGGTGCTGTAATTTCCAACCTGCAGGCACCTGTTCATATTTAGTGGCCATTTTGCAAAGTTCATGTGCTCATGTCAGCTGCATGATTGTGACATTAGCCCTCAGACCTCCGCTCTTCTGCCTGCTCCTCAACACATCTGGTGAAAGATGTGCACGTAAGGGGGCTTTAGCAGTGTTGGTTGTCGACCACGTGTGTGGTGATATGCATCACTGTAAATACACAAGGGGTTAATGTAAATACATGTAGACTAGCTAGACACTAGAGGGAGCACCAGAGTCATCACACACACACACTCAACCAATAGATCAGTTAGATAGGACACGACCAATGGGCATTCACGATACACACAGAGGTGACACGACCACAGGAAGGCATTACACCAACCCATATATAAAGGACACCACACACATGATCTGCCTCTTTCCAGTGGAAACAGTCAGTGAGTAGCGACACAGGGTTGATTTGATATCACTCCCACCACGTGGATTGTAGCAGACTGGTTAGTCAGTCTGGGTAGCTATAGTAGGATTAGCAGTAGTGTTGAACTTGAGTAATAGCAGCCAGCAGTCAATGCAGCATCTTCTCAACCAGGCCAGCATCACGGATTGCCCACGAGTGGAATCAAGACAGAAGGAGGACTACCACAGACTGGCTGCCTTAGTTACAGCCCAGGATTTGCTGCACCCCAGCCTGGCCAAACGGCATATTCCTATCAGATGCAACGGTCTTCAACGCCATCACCCGGTATTTATGTGAGCAGCGATTCTGCTTCCAAGTCGACGAGCTTCAACAGTTCTCATCAGGATAACCCTTCCTGCACAGCATTTGGCCAAAACCAGTATGTACAGTCTTATCCAACTTCAACACATGGCACATACATGACATCGAATGATACTGTTGATGGTACCTCTTCAACGCCAACACCTTATCGGCTACAAGATGCCACCCAACATCACCTTCACAAACATCGCAAAAAGAAGGGACTTCAAAACAGACAGTGAAGTGATTTGACCACTTCTTGGTTCCTGGGCACAGGGACATTGATGGTGTTCATAAGGACCTGCCACCATCAAATTCACCAACCCACCAAGAGAGACATTTGACCATGATATTTGATGGTTTTTGGACTCACATGAATTATTTGGACTTATTGTTTCATCACTGTTCCCATGACTTGTATATACCTTAACTTATCTACCTGTTTTTTGTTCAATTTTCTTAAAGTGTACAGAAAATATGTAACATATAAAAAAAGGGGGGATGTGGTGATATGCATCACTGTATGTACACAAGGGGTTAATGTAAATACATGTAGACTAGCTAGACACTAGAGGGAGCACCAGAGACATCGCACACACACACTCAACCAATAGGTCAGTTAGATAGGACACGACCAATGGGCATTCACGATACACACAGAGGTAACATGACCACAGGAGGGCATTACACCAACCCATATATAAAGGACACCACACACATGATCTGCCTCTTTCCAGTGGAGACAGTCAGCGAGTAGAGATACAGGGTTGATTTCACTCCCACCACGTGGATTGTAGCAGGCTGGTTAGTGAGTCTGGGTAGCTACAGTAAGATTAGCAGTAGTGTCGAACCCGAGTAATAGAAGTGTATATAGTTTAATAAACGTGTTGAAGTTATCTCCACGTCTGAACCTTCCTTTGTCAAGTGCACCACAAGGAAGCCGCTTATGTCACACATAGAGCATAACAAGACAATGTGCTCCAGCTAGCCTTCTCAAAGGCAGACTGGATCTTAAAGGGAACATGCAGAAAGAGATTGCTGCAATAGAAATCCTTGCAAAGTGAATGCAAGAATAGACAGAGGGGTCCATAGTCATGATGCAGTACTGGAGGCATTAGTGGCACAGGTTTATAACCCTGTGGGGTCATGAGATGCTTAAGGATGACAGTCAGAAGGGAGTGGGAACTGGGGCTCAGGTACAGGAGCTACAAGAGGAGAAGAGGGAGAATAACTGATGAAAAGGCCCAGTCATTTCATCCACCACTTGTATCCGCTAGCTCAGTTATTAGCACTGAAGCTACCTTGGAGGCCAGTAAAAAATGGTTGTCTTGTCAGCTCATCTGAAGAAGACGTAAACTGCAGAGGTCTCAAATGAGAAACTGAGTGGTAAGTGTTAAATTGAACGCTGAAAGGACACGCACACAGCAATGCTGGGTGAGCTGACTGGCCAGCCAGATAGTTTCCTGTCACTGTCAAGGAGCATGGAGGAGATCGGCCCCAATCTGGCAGAGGGACTAGTGCAGCGCTTTCCCTCTCTCCAGTCTGTGCAACCACCTCCCTGTCACAATGCAGACCCAGAGGCACTACCTCTGCTGCCCCAATTGTTTTGCAGCCTTTGGACAGAATTTAATTTCTGCCCTTGCTCCATGTCCAGGAACCGGCTAGGAGATGGGGGGTTGCAATCGATTTGGAAAGCAACGCAATTGTCAGCGTGCCCCTTCTGCCTTCCTGACTACCCCCAATTAATTCAGAGGTATGGATGATCAAAAATGCTGGAGTACAACTGGCCCAATAATAGAGTGGATGATGGGGGTCTTCCTAATCAGGCATCCTGTGGTCCTTCAGGCTCACCATAGCCATCCACAATGATCCCCGCTCCATCAACTCAGGGCTGGGCCCAGCAAGGACTGGCTTACACTTTGGCACTTGCTGCAGTACCAGTAGTGCCCACTACCCCCAGTGGCACTGCTGGAAGGAATGATGAGCTTCCAGCTCTCTGACTAGCTGGCTGCACTTGCAGGCAGGAGCTTCACCCATGAAGACATGGAATTCAGGACCGGCATGTTCCTGTGCGGAAGAAGGATAAATAAGGCAAATTTCGGGAACCTTGGATAACAAGAGATATTGTCGGCCTTGTCAAAAAGAAAAAGGAGGCATTTGTCAGGGCTAGAAGGCTGGGAACAGACAAAGCCAGTGTGGAATATAAGGAAGGTAGGAAGGAACTTAAGCATGGAGTCAGGAGGGCTAGAAGAGGTCACGAAAAGTCATTGGCAAATAGGGTTAAGGAAAATCCCAAGGCTTTTTATACGTACATAAAAAGCAAGAGGGTAGCCAGGGAAAGGGTTGGCCCACTGAAGGATAGGCAAGGGAATCTATGTGTGGAGCTAGAGGAAATGGGCGAGGTACTAAATGAATACTCTGCATCAGTATTCACCAAAGAGAAGGAATTGGTGGATGTTGAGTCTGAAGAAGGGTGTGTAGATAGCCTGGGTCACATTGAGATCCAAAAAGATGAGGTGTTGGGCATCTTGAAAAATATTAAGTCAGATAAGTCCCCAGGGCCTGATGGGATCTACCCCAGAATACTGAGGAGGCAAGAGAGCAAATTGCTGAGGCCTTGACAGAAATCCCGTCCATTGTTCTGCGTATAGTCTAGACAGGTCGTTCTCTGCATGAAAGATCATAGGACATAAGATAAATACACAATGTAAATGCATAGACATTGGGTAAAGCATGCGGAGTATAGTGCGAGCAACAGTAGAGAAGATGTGTAGAGATATCAGTTCAGGCTATTAGAGAATCATTCAGGAGTCTGGTAACAGCGGGGAAGAGCTGTTTTTTTTAATCTGCTGGTGCGTGTTCTCAGACCTTGGTATCTCCTGCCCAATGGAAGAGGCTGGATGAGAGAATAACTGGGTGGGAGGGGTCTTTGATTATGTTGCCTACTTTCCCAAGGCAGCGGGAAGTGTAGAGAGAATCACTGGATGGGAAGCGGGTGTGCTTGTTGGACTGAGACTCTCAGTCTCTCAATAGTTTCTTTCAGCCTTGGGCCGAGTAATTGCCATACCAAGCTGTGATGCAGACAGATAGTAATTAATATTATTTGATTTAAGTTTTCCAAAGTTTTAATTTTATGGGGTAAGTCATGGCAGGAGAGCTCAAAGCTCTATGTGTGGAATCTGTATGGGTAGAGATGAGAAACACCAAGGGATAAAAAATATTAGTAGGGATTGTATGTAGACCCCCAAACTGTATTGAAGATGTTGGGGATGATATTCAACAGGAAATTAGAAATGCGCGTGATAAAGGGACATCTGTATTAACGGGTGACTTTAGTTTGCATACAAATAGATAGTAACAATACAGTAGAGGAGGAATTCCTGGGCTGTGAACGGGATAGTATCCTCGACCAATACGTTGAGGAACCAACTGGAGAACAGAGTATCCATTCTGGATATTGCACAATGAGAAAAGAATAATTGGCAATCTAGTCATGCGAGGCCCCTTGGGGATGAACGACCATAATATTCTAGAATTATTTATCAAGATGGAGAGTGACATAGTTGATTCTAAGACCAGGGTACTGAATCTTTATAAAAGAAAATATGATGATATGAGACGTGAGTTGACTATGATTAATTGGGAAATGTTACTTAAAAGGATGGCGGTGAATAGACAATGGCAAACATTCAATGAGTGCATTGGTGAATTGCAATAATTGTTCCTTCCTGTTTGCCGCACAAATAAAGCAAGAAAGTTGGCCAAATCATGGCTAACAAGGGAAATTTGAGATAGAATTAGGTCAAAGGAGGACACAAATAAATTGGCCAGAAAAAACAGCAGACCTGAGGATTGGGAATAGTTTAGAATTCAGCAAAGGAGGACCAAGGGATTGATTAAGAAGGGGAAACTAAAGTACAAGAGTAAACTTGAGGGTAACATAAAAACTGACTATAAAAGCTACTATTGGTATGTGAAGAGAAACAGATTGGTGAACATAGATGTAGGTCTCTTGCAATCAAAAACAGAGGAATTTATAATGGGAAACAAACACCAACTAAATACATGCTTTAGTTTTGTCTTCACAAAAGAGGACAAAAATCATATGCCAGAAAAGTTGAGTATACAAGGGTTAGTGAGACGGAGGAATTGAAGGAAATCAGAATTAGTAGGATAATGGGGTTGGGGTAATTGTTGTGTTTTAAGGTAATTGAATCCCCAAGGCTTGATAATCTACATTCCAGAATACTTAAGGAAGTGGCCCGAGAAATAGTGGATGCATTGCCGGTCATTTTCCAAGATTCTATAGACTCTGGAATAGTTTCTATAGATTGGAGGACAGTTAATCTAACCCCCCTACTGAAAAAGGGACGTAGAGAGAAAACAGGGAATTCTCAGCCAGTCAACCTGACATTGGCAATGGAAAAATCCTAGAGCCCATTATAAAAGATTTATTGGCAGAGCACTTGAAAAACAAGGCAGCATCGGACAGAGTCAGCATGGATTTACAAAAGGAAAATCATGCTTGACAACTCAACTGGAATTTGTTGAGGATGTAACTAGTAGAGTTGATGAGGGAGAGGGGTGGCAAGGGATGAGGTTTCCTTGAACTTTCAGAAGGCACTTGCAAGCTCCCACATAAGAGATTACTGTGTAAACTTAAAACATATGAGATTGGGCTGGTCCATCGAAATGGATAGAAAACTGATTGGCAGACAGAAAACAAAGATGAGGAATAAACAGTTTTTTTTCCAAGTGGCAGGCAGTGACCAGTGGTGTATCACAGGGATCGGTGTTAGGACCCCAGCTATTCACAATGTATGGGTGGGATTCTACGGGAATCAGCGGGCGGGCAACTCCAGCGCGATGAAGTGGCGTGAACCACTCCGGCGTCGGGCCGCCCCAAATGTGTGGAATCCTCCACACCTTCAGGGGCTAGGCTGGCGGTGGAGTGGTTTGCGCTGCGCCGGCCGGGAGGGAAGGGGGTTGGTGCCACGCCAACCGGCGCCAAAGGGCCTCTGCCGGTAAGCGTCAGTTGGCGTATGCGCGGGAGCGTCAGCGTATGCTGGCGTCATCCCAGCACATGCGCAGAGGGGTTCGTCTCTGCACCGGCAATGGTGGACCGGTGCAGCCACCGGTGCGGAGGAATAGAGTGCCCCCACGGCACAGGGCCGCCCGCGGATCGGTGGCCCCGATCGCAGGCCAGGCCACCGTGGGGGAACCTCCCGGGGCCAGGTCCCCCCGCGCCCCCCCCGAAGACCCTGGAAGCCGCCCGCGCAGCCAGGTCCCGCTGGTAATTATCCACTCTAATTTACGCCGGCGGGACTGGCCGAAAACGGGCGGCCACTCAGCCCATTGTGGGCCGGAGAATCACCGGGGGGGGCCGCTGCCAGTGGCCGCCGACCAGCGCGGCGCGATTCCCACCACCATCAAATCCCCGCCGCTGGAGAATTCGGCAGCCGGCAGGATTCAACCCCCCCCCCGCCGATTCTCCAACCCGGCGGGAAGTCGGAGAATCCCGCCCTCTATTCATGATTTAGTTGAGGAAACTCAATGTACTATTTCCACTTTGCAGATGCGCAAAGTTGGATGGGAGGGTGAGCTGTGAGAAGGATGCAGAGATGCTTCAGTGTTATTTAGATGGTGGGACTGACATATGGGGAGAGATTGGGTCGTCTGGAGTTACATTTGCTGGAGTTTAGAAGAATGAGGAGGGATCTCATAGAAACCTACAAAATCCTGACAGCATGAGTCAGGGTAGAGATGCAGGGAATCCAGAAGCATGGATCACAGTCTAAGAATATGGGGCAAACCATTTTGGACTGAGATGAGAAGAAATGTATTCACCCAGAGAGTGGTGAACCTGTCGAATTCTCTACCACAGAAAGCAGCTGAGGCCAAAACATTGTACGTTTTCAGGAAAGAGTTAGACATAGCACTTGGTGCTAAAGGGATCAAAGAATATGGGGGAAAGCGGGAACAGGTAACTGAGCTGGATGATCAGCCATGTTCATAATGAATGGCGGAGCAGGCTTGAAGGCCTACTCCTGCTCCTATTTTCTATGTTTCCAGAGTCTTGGTGAATTTGTGCAGTGCATCATGTGGAAGATACACACTGCTGCCAATGACTGTTGTTGGAGGAGGAATTGAATGTCTGTGGAGGAGGGTGCCAAACATGTGGACTACTTTTTCTTGGATGATGACAAGCATCTTGAGTGTTTTTGGAGCTGCACTCAACCAGCCAATAGTAAGCTGCCTCGGCTGAGGCAAAACCTGGAATTTGGGGTGGGCGGGTGCAGTAATATTCTGACCACTATTCCTCAATACCATTTCCTGGTTTAGTTAATTCTTGCATGTTTTTGATGTTTACTCCTGCTGTTCTGTGAGATTTAACTCTATCCCCCCCCCCCCCACCCCTGCTGTTTTTAATCATTTATTGGCAGGTTAGTTTTGTTATTTATATTGCTCAGGGCCTTACTTTTTTCTGGTAAATACATCAGCAACACCTTGCAATGTACTTTTGAACTGGTCAAGCCAGTTCAGTTCCATTATTTAAATTT
This sequence comes from Scyliorhinus canicula, assembly GCF_902713615.1. Classification (NCBI taxonomy): domain Eukaryota; kingdom Metazoa; phylum Chordata; class Chondrichthyes; order Carcharhiniformes; family Scyliorhinidae; genus Scyliorhinus; species Scyliorhinus canicula. The sequence continues at coordinate 142,098,054 of NC_052146.1, read as the reverse complement.
TTAAAAAACCTTTTTAAAAATATTTTTTTCCAATGAAGGGGCAATTTAGCATGGCCAATCCACCTACTCTGCAAATCTTTGTGTTGTGTGGATGAGACCCACGCAGGTACAGGAGAATGTGCAAACTCCACACGGACAGTAATCCAGGGCCGGGATCGTACCAAAGTCCTTGGTGCTGTAAGGTAGTAGTGCTAACCACTGCGCACTTTGTCGCCCTCAATCCCGTGACAATGGAATTACTTCATTCATTGGGCTTTTGCCAAATTTGACCTTCATTGCAGTCAAATGCGAACCCAACTGCAAAGCCAGTCGAACTGTATATTCAGCAAAAGTCTCAAAGCTATATTTTTCTCTCTTCCACTCTAAGGGTTCTGCAAACTCAACATTTCATACTGCAATCCTGATCAAAATCAGGATTTAATATTATTTGGCTGCAGATATACAGACAGAATAAACACTTGGCACTATTTGTGCACATGTGCGAATAGTAAAGTAATGAGCGGACAGCCAAAGAGGAAGCAAATAACAATTCTACCCCGATTATTGGTCAGGTCAGGTCACAGGAAACATTATCAACTAAATAACACAAACCTACCAAAGGGACATGCGCTGCGTGAGGCAAATCAGGCAACCCGTGCAGCAGAATGCACCTTCAAGTACTGAGTTTGTAGATTCTTAAAACTGCATAATAATGATTCACAAACAACTAGAAAACACACAAGATCTATTTCAATGCATGACAGGTCCAAATAAAAATGTAGTGAGACTGGCACATTCAAGTTGATGTGAATCAGTTTTGGACTTCAGTGCCAATGCATAAGTAATAGGGAAACTTACGATGTGGGTCTTGATCTGACTCCTGAAACTACTGCAGTACCATTGTCAGGAGGGTACATTGGGTTTGAACCAAGAGCAGTAGATTTCCAGCCTGATGCAGAACACCTTGTTTAATATTATTCAGGTGGTTCATTGTGCCCTTTTGTCATCTTAAACAATGCAATGATTTTTACAAAATTAAGTTCATTTACGGGATGTGGGCATCGCTGGCTAAGCCTATATTGCCCATTCCTAGTTGCCCTTCAGAAGGTGGTGGTGAGTTGCCTTCTTGAACCGCTGCAGTCCCTGAGGTGTAGGTACACCCACAGTTCTGTTGGTAGGAAGTTCTAACTTTTGACCCAGCGACAGTGAAGGAATGGCAATATATTCCCAAGTCAGGATGGTGAGTGACTTGAAGGGGAACCTCCAGGTGGTGGGGTTTCTAGGTACCTGCTGCTTTTGTCCTTCTAGATGGTAGCGGTCATGGGTTTGGAAAGTGCTGCTTAAGGAAACTTGCCGAGCTTCTGCCGAGCATCCTGTAGATGGTACATATGGCTGCCACTGTTCGTGGGTAGTGGAGAGATTGAGTGTTTGTGGAAGTAGTGCCAATCAAGTGGGCTAATACAGACTCTCACCCAAACTCTTCTCGTTGCATTTATCGATATGGGAAAAGCAGTTCTGGGTATACATCCAAATGTACATGGAAAGAAAACTGAAAACCAACGACTTTTACAACACCTTTCATGATCTTAGGACAGCCCAAAGCATTTCTACAACCACTAGAGTACTTCAGTGAAAGTTTGACCACTGTTGTAATGTAGCAAATGCAGCAACCAATTGTACACAGCAAGATCCCACAAACAGAAATGTGATAATGACTTCTCCTAGGGTCAGTTGAGGGATAACTATTGGCCAGAACACTGAGAGATCTCCCCTACTTTTCTTCAAAATAGTACCTTCTGGTCACAACTGACATGACAGACTACAAACCAACTGCATGTTGTACTCTGCACGTAACCAGTGGCTGAATCACAACCTCAGTTTATGAGGATTGACTTTACATCATATGAATATTAATTTATGTCCAAACTTCTGAGTATTTACAGTGGGACTTTTGTGTTACCAGCTTGATAACCATCCTTTGCTGATTCCACAAGATATAAGCCAGTCATGTGACTTTTGATACTCAATCAGGGAGTGGAAGTTACTTGATGGAAATCAGAGGTGATCCAGAAATAACCTTCTGCTGTTTTCATTCTTGATTGAATAAAAAAGGCAACTCAAAGCTGCCCTTAATCCGGCTCTTGCAACTTCATAAATATTCCCTCAAGTAAGCCGCTTGATGCTGAGACAGGACTGCATTCTTCATGGACAACATCGGCTAGATGTTTCCCATTTTGTTTAGTGCATGCTGTGCGAATGATCTTATTTTAGCATGTTAATGCATCTAAATACATGCACACATACATGCACACAAACATTAGGGAGCAGGACGAGGCCACTTTCATGGTCCCTGAAGAAGCCTGCTCTGCCATTCGATAAGATCACAGCGGCACAATAGCACAGTGGATACCACTGTTGCTTCACAGCTCCAGGGTCCCAGGTTCAATTCCCGGCTTGGGTCACTCAGTGCTGAGTCTGCACGTTCTCCCCGTGTCTGCGTGGGTTTCCTCCAGCTGCTCCGGTTTCCTCCCACAGTCCAAAGATGCGCAGGTTAGGTGGATTGGTCATGCTAAATTGCCCTCAAGTGTCCAAAAAACAGACTTAGACATTCAAACGCAGCATATATGAAAATGTTGCTATCCTCTCAGACTTATTTGAATCCCATTAAACTACTATTGTAATATTTCAGCATCCATTAAAGAAATGGAGACCTTGAACTGATTAAATTGCTGAGTTGCATCCAGTGCTCCTTAATCTGTGCTTTGCCATCTATTCTGGCATTACCCACTCGTTACAACCATAATAACAGCAACATTTTTCCTCATTAATCGTGGATGTGAAATCTCAGCCAATTTTCTTAAAACCAGGCATTATCAGCATTGCCAGTAAGTTCTGGAATAAACATTAGTTTTCTCCTGCAATATTCAAGTCTGAATAGACCCATTCCCCAGAAAACTAGCCACCCGACAATTGTAAGCACTGAGCAACATGTAAAACGTGGGTCTGCAGTTGATTGGGATGTATACTAAAGGCTCTATGCAAAACAAGTTGTTATTATAATTTTTTAAATATAAATGATTTTTATTGGGTCTTTGAACATAGTGGACGGGATTATACGACCCAGCGCCGGGTCGGAGAATCCCCGGGAGGGGTCGCGGGAATCGCGCCCTGCCGCCCCAACGTCAGCTTCCCCATTCTCCGGCGCCGATTCTCGGGCACCCATGGGATTAGCGCTGCGCTGGTCGGGTGCCGTTGACAGCGCCCCCCCCGGCGATTTTCCGGGCCAAGTGGCTGACGGGATTGGGGAGTTCCGCCAGCATGGGTTACTCAGGTCCCACACGGCGGGAGCTGGAAGGTAAGTTTGCAGGGTCCATCCTGGAGGGGTGGGTGGGGGGATCTGACCCCAGGGGGGCCCCCACAATGGCCTGCCCCGCGATCGGGGCCTACCAATCGGCGGGAGGGCTGGTTCCTTGGGAGCCTATTTTAATTCGCGCCGGGCCACTGTAGGGCTCCGCCGTACTGCCCTGGGGTGGTGCGGAGCAGGGAACCCCCGCGCATGTGCGGAAATACGCCGGCCGTAGCGTGCATGTGTGGAATTACAGTGGCCGTTCCGCACATGCGTGGAATCACGCCGGCCGTTCCACGCATGCGCGAATCTGCACGGGCCGTTCCACGCCGGCTGGAGCTGCGGGGACCACTCCTGCGCCAACCTAGCCCCCAAGGAAGGGGAGCATTCCCCATTATCGGGGACCGTTGACACCGGAGTGGTTGGCGCCGCTTTTCACGTCGGCATGGGGACATAGACTCATTGTTGGAGAAGCCCGCCGAGTATATTTACAGTTATGTACACAGAATGAAATATATTTTTTAAAAACTGGTACGATATTGTACACCAGCTCAAAAACAGCAACTCTGTACAGTTAGTAACATTACGTTTAACAAATAGACACATGTTTGTGGGGAGGGGGAAAAACTGGGGAGGGATATATACATTTGGGTGTCGGAGAGACAATTACAGTAGTTATTTCCAATACAGAGAGGGCAATACCAGAACGGATCTGGTGTTGGTATTGTTACTTGTTTCTCCCGGATGGCTTTGTTCTTAGCCAGGACAGGAGCAGAAAGGTACATGGACTTCAACAACGTATAACTCGACTGTGGTAGTCACCACTGTTGTATTATATTGTATATATTGGTATTACGGTAAGGCCCCTGTACTACAGGTACGGTGGTAGATCCCTGCCTGCTGGCTCTGACCAGTTGGCGGAGTATAAATGTGTGTGCTCTCCGTACAGCAGCCATTTCTCCAGCTGCTGTAGGAGGCCACACATCTCTGTGTAATAAAGCCTCGATTACATTCTACTCTCATCTCATCGTAATTGATAGATCAGCGACACCTTTCAAAAGCAAGAGAGAACTTGTGTTGATACATGTCTTTTTCACATTCTCAAGAATTTGATTGAAAATCACTTTGGTAATATATCAATAGATTTTTTTTAACTTAGAGGGATAGATTTTTGTTGGATAAGGCTATCAGAATGTGGAGAAAAGACCATGAACAACGTTGTGGTCCAGTTTAGTCATGAGCAGCTTGAAATGCAGTCCCTGGGCATGATCTAGGTGCCACAATATGCTTGAAAGTCAGCGTGCTGCAGCGCACCACACCCAGTGAGCATGATTCCTCAATGCAGGAAACATGATGACATGCGGCCTCAGTCACGTGTTCACCGCTGAGGCCCTGTATCTAACCGGAGTTGCGTTAGATAGCGTTGTGTTTCTCGGTGCTGTGAGCGCTGGGGTACATGTGGCTAAATGTGCACACTATGGGACTTTTTGTACAGAATTTAAACATGGGGGTCAGTCATATTTACAAATTAAGGACAACAAACTAAAATAAGAAATGCATTGGTAAGTATGTGGTATATGAAATAGATTAGCAGCCCAGACTCTGGAACAAGAAAGCCTTAATGGCTTTTAAAAAGCAATAGACTGGTTCTTGGCAACAAATAGAATTCATTGTGTTACAATCTCCGCGGACACCGATAATGGTTTAAAAAGAAATTTGAAATTCCAGTTAGTGGCTGTCAGGATGACATGTCAATATTTCATTTTTTTTTAAATGACTGTGTCAATGACAAATAGAACAATGACTATGTTCTTTCGTAGGGAAATTATACTTTTATACTTTCAATTACCAAAATCATTTTGCCCCTTTCTGATTTCAAAGACAGCTTAAAACTCCAATTCTTTTACATTACTCGTTCTATTAAATAGAGATCTAATTTCCAGGAACCATCCCAAAGTGTTTCCCGACTCACAAGGATTTACTTCTGTTCTCTTCCTTTCCCAATACAATTTTTCACAGTATTCCCGGGGGAATTCTCCCCCCCACCTAAGCTTGGCAAAACATCCAGTCATGTTTTACACCTCAGAAACTGGCTTTCAAACTGGTCGCAAGTATCCATTCACATTTCATCCAGTGAACAACAGAATAACAAAAAGGTGTAGGCCTGGTCAACATCTATCTCCTGCTCCCCCACTCCCAGACAGATGTAGATCTCCCAGACAAAACTCCATCTCCCCTTCTGTTTGTGATATCCCTGGGTTTATAGGGAAGCCTGTAATCTGGGGCGCAATCTAATCAAATTCAGGAACTCCGGGTGTTTCCTGATGGCTGACCCGGCGAGGTTGTCACTGGTAACTAAAGTTATTTAGGCCACTTAACGATGCCCCACAGGCCGCAAATGCCTGTTCCACCAGCAGATTCGCTGGGACCACAGCCGGCAGCTTCCTGCTATCGAGGGGGGAGTGGGCAGCACATTAACTCAGTGGTTAGCAGTGTGGCTTCACAGCACCAGGGTCCCAGGTTCGATTCCTGGATTGGGTCACTGTCTGTGCAGAGTCTGCACGTTCTCCCCGTGTCTGCATGGGTTTCCTCCCACAAGCCCCAAAAGATGTGCTATTAGGTGAATTGGACATCCTGAATTCTCCCTCGGTGTACCTGAACAGGCGCTGGAATGTGGTGACTAGGGGCTTTTCACAGTAACTTCATTGTAGTGTTAATGTAAGTCTACTTGTGACAATAAAGATTATTAAATCAAGCCAATCCCGCAGAGCAAACCACAGACAGCATGCAGCCAGGCCACTGCATAGCCTAGTGCTGCGATGAGGGGATTTCAGCCTGGCCAGGCTCATGGACGTGGTGGAGACTAAGAGGTATATCCTGCTCCCCCAAGGGGGTTGCATGGTCAGCCGCAGGGGGAGGGAGTGGCAGCGGCCATCAGCTCAGGGAATATGACCAGGAGGACCAACACCCAGTTCCAGAAGAAACTCAACGACCTCCACCCAGCTGCATGGATGAGTTGGCATCGAGCCCCTGGGACCGATCCTGCCTGCCATCCCCACCGCCCGGAAACCTGGCACCAGGCACTCATTCCCATTGGCAGATCCCCATCTCCTCGAGGCGACTCTGAACCTGGCACCCCCCCTCCGGCGACGCTGCGCTTAGCAACACCTCCCCAGCACAATGCTGCGCCCATGTCCCTGCAGACCATAACACCCACCAGCACACCCCACCCATGCCCGGCAGTGTTACCCATGCCTGACCCTTGCCATGCCTGACCCCCTGACCCCCCACACCTGGTCCACCTGCAAAGCATGCAACGTTTGGCTCATGATGTCACCCTCTGTGTCCCCGCAGATGAAGTTGAATCTGCGGGAAAGAGCCCAGATTAACGGTGGGGTACTGGACCTCAGGGTCCTCATCCCCTACGAGGAACGAGCGCCCTGGAGGCGACAGAGGTGGCCGAGGCCAGATCAGTCACTGACGCCGAGCTTGGCCTAGGCCACCGAGGTGAGTATCCACTGGAACCCAACCAGATGACCTGTCAGATGTGAGTTGTTCATGCCACATAATGACCCTTCCCTCTCACTGACCACATGTCTTTTCTCCCACAGGATCTCCAGCTGGGCGTGCCGCCCCATCCGGGGTGCCGACCCCCCCCCCCCCCCAATACCTCCCAAGAGAATATCTCGAAGGGCAATTCCGAGGCTGTTACCATACATGCGCCACGGTTTTCACCCCCATCTCCACCCGCACAGAGACACACACCTCAGTGGGCAACGGGACTGGACAGGCTTCTGGAGCACATTTGGGTGAACACCTCACAGTTGCAGATGCACATCAGGTGGAGGCAGGAACGTCCAGGGGAGACAGCAGTCGGAGGTCTGCTGGATCCTGGGACCCAGCTGAATCTCAGGTAGATGCTGAGCTATCCCAGAGGTCATGCAGTCGATAGGAGAGCCAATTGGAAGAGTCCCAAATGCTGAAGGCGCAGGAGATTGCACCGGCAATGCGTGGCACCGAGACTGGGGTGGTGACCGCGTTGGAGAGCCTGGAATACAACGTCAGCGCCATGAGTGGTGGTGTCCAAGGCGTCAGTCAGTGCCGGCCATGCCTCGACAGCATGTCCCAGATGCTGGGGGGACAGGTGGACCTTACTGAGGCGCTGCGCAGCATGTCCCAATCTCAGGTGGACATTGCCGAGGCGCTCCAGGGCATGTTACAGATGCTGGGTAGCGTGTCTCAGTCACAGGTGGACTTTCCCGGGTGCCCCAGAGCATGTCCGGTCACTGAGGACCATGCCTCAGACACAATTGGACATTGGCGAGGTGTTGCAGAGCATGACCTGCTCACAGAGTGCATCATGGGGGCATCAACACCATGGTGTGGACATTGGGGAGCTGCCAGGGCTGCAAGAATCAGATGACACAGGAGCATCCGGACCTCACTCCAGCTGCGCCCCAACCCCAAAGTAACTCTCAGGGCCCTACAGACACTGATCGGGAGGAGGGAGCGCTAGAGGCTGACTCGGAGCCTCCCTACAGGGACGTCAGCAGCCACCAGCTCTCCCAAACCCATCCCCCCACCCCCCTCCCCAGGTGAAAACGGCTCGTCTCAGGGTCAGCTTCCAGAACATGGTGGCACGGCCAGGCATGTGCCACAACAAAGTTGGCAGGACCTTCCAACCCTCCAGAGGCCACCCACCAGTGGCATCAAAGCCCACAAGATGTGGTAAGCAGCAGTCTACTTCCACCCCTGATGTGCACCCTTGGAACACACCGAGACATAGTGGTAAGGCACTGAGCACTAAGCACCTTGAGGATCACTAATAGGGCACTGGGGGTGGGGGAGGGGGTGATGTGTTGGGTAAGCTGGGTCTATGTGGACTGCGTTTGATGCAGTGTAGAGAGAGACATGCTTCCAACATTTGATGAGATGCAACACGATTTTATTTAACTATAATACATGCTTAACTGTGGGTTGACACTATGCTGACTTGACTGGAGACCTGAGGCTAGCCTGACCAGACTAACTGACTACCACATGGTGTTTGTACTAGCTGCTGCTCACGAGCTCTGACTGTCTCAGAGGCTGGATCCCAAGAAAACGGGAAAACTGGTGCCCTCAGGTTTATAGTGGTCATGTCCTGTCTGATGATTGGCTGCTGTGTTCTGTGTGCTCACTGGTTATCCTGTGTCAATCACTGCCTGTCTGCGCTCCATCATATACATGGATGTATATTATGACATCTCCCCCCCTTTTAAAAAAGAAAAATATGTGTTCAGGTAATAAATATTGAGGTGTGCGTGCGTGAAGATGTGTACAGGTAATTGACTATATACAGAACATGCTAACTTATATACATGGGAAGGTGTCTAGTGCAGATAGAGGGCAGATAAAACATGAGAAAAAAACGATATGTACAGATGTCAAAACGATGAGATAACAAGGTAATGCAACAGTCAGTCTATAAATTTAGTCTCTGTGGCGGGCGACAAATTCTGATTGACCAAATGAGCATTTGGCCCTGTTGAGTAGGAGGCCATGCTCATAGATCCTGTGAAACCCCCACTTGAGGCGATCGATGTGTTCTTCAGGAGTTGTGGACCAGATTATGACATCGTCGACATACACTCGCACCCCCTCGATGCCCTCCATCATTTGTTCCATTATGCGGTGAAATACCTCTGAGGCAGAGATGATGCCAAAGGCATTCGGTTGTAGCAGTAGTGACCGAACGGGGTATTGAATGTGCACAGCTTACGACTGGACGCGCCCAGCTGTATTTGCCAGAACCCCTTGGAGGCGTCCAGCTTCGTGAAGAATTTGGCATGAGCCTTCTCGCTAGTTAACTCGTCTCATTTTGGTATTGGGTAATGTTTCCTCATGATGTTGCGGTTTAAATCTTTGGGGTCGATACAGATTCGAAGCTCCCCTGACGGCTTCTTGACGCAAACCATAGAGCTAACCCAGTCCGTGGGTTCCGTGACCTTTGAAATGATGCCCTGGTCCTGGAGGTCTTGCAGCTGCTGCTTGAGGCGGTCCTTGAGGGGTGCCGGCAGCCGACGCGGTGTGTGAACCACAGGGGTGGCGTTCGGCTTCAGCAGTATTTTGTATCGGTATGGAAGTGTGCCCATACCTTTGAACACGCTTTGGTATTGCGCTATGATGTCATCAAGTTGAGCCTGGAAGTTTTCATCAGGTGAGGCTTTTGCCTGTGCGGAAGACATGGGGCGCGATTCTCCCAAAACGGGAGAAATCGTAAGGCTGGCGTCAAACCCGGGCGGGTTTGACGCCAGCGCGCCCCTTCCCGACCGGGAACCGATTCTGGTCCCCGGTCGGGGCTAGCAGCCCGATGCCGCAAGCTCCGGCATCACGGGCTTAACGAATTTCGTTAAGCCCGCCTGCCGGAGTTAGCGCCTGCTGACGTGTCATATGACGTCAGCCGCGCATGCGCGGATTGGAAGACTCCAACCCGCGCATGCGCGGATGACGTCATCGCGTATTTTCTGTTCTTGAAAATACAGAAAATGTGTCATTTGAAACATGGAAGTCTGGCAATATCTGGTTTGAGAGGGTACAGGGAAAGATCCCACAAAAGTTTCATAGCAGCTTCAAAGAGCAGGGTTGTAAAATGCAGATTCTTGCTCACAAGCAGGCTAATCAAACACACCAGTCTCATGTGGTAAGCTAAAACAATGGCTCACACCTTCATGGAATGTAACTATCTCAGGAAGCATCTGAAAAAGCATGGATGAGAGTTTCAATTGCATTAAGTGATGAATGTTTAAAACAGGCAAGTCTTCAAGTCATAACCAAGTTAAATTTTAGCATACAGCTAAAAGCAAAGTTTCACACCTTAATTGAAATAAACTCTCTTAGTAAACAGCTGGAAAGGATGGAAGATACTCAGTCAAATTTGGTGTCAAATTTAAAGTGTAAAATTCTATGAACATCAAACAATTAAAGAAAATTGGAGACGACCTGTCTACGAGAAACATCATGTAAGTCAAAATCAAAGGCAAAGTTATGAGCTGGGGACAATTGGAAAATTAAACGATTTGAAATCACAGAATTAAAAGTAACACCTATTGAAACCAAAGCATTGTTTAATCAGATCTGAGAGGAGACGATATGCCCAAAATGAATAATTAGTTGTAGTAAGATGTTTACATCAAAGATACTTTTAAACTATCAAAGTGAAACAAGCCCATTTACAAAAGTCGTTAAAACTTAATAACTCTCAGAAAGAGAATATAAACCCAGGGAGCAGAAGCAGAACAGCAACAAAAACAGGACAGCAACAGGAGAGAAGGGGAGGAGAACTCAGAGAGAGAGAGCGAGCTCGGTCATGGGAAAGACAAGGCAAGCAGCCGAGTTTAAACAGCTATACATCTAAGGAAGACTAGAAATTTAAACAGGAGTCAGAGTCAGCTTAGAGATAGCTAGCAGAGCCAGCTCTCACAGCTCGGTGCATGGGAAGAACAGGACACAGCAACCGAGTTCACCAGCGAATACAACTCAAGAAGACCAGATTTTAAGAAGATCGATTGCCAAGGTGGGCCTGAAGCAACCAGCAGCAGCCAGAAGCAAGATCTTTTTTCCTTTCTGTAAAGAAAGTGTTTGCAGCTTTTAAAAGAAAAAATATAATAATAAAAATAACTTAACCTGAAAAAGTGGTTATTAGCTTACTTCACTTCCTTAATAACGCAGGACCCAGGACATCAATGCTATTAAGGGGTAAGTAGGTAAAATTCTTTGGTGAAGGTATGGGTTATACCGGGGGATAACTTGAAAAGATAGTTTGACCTGAATAGCACCCACAGAAGCCTGCACTGGAGTCAGGGAGTGAGAATCCCTGTTCACCATTTAGAATATCAACCTTTTTTTTTGTATAGGGGGAATTCTAAGAATAGTGGTGAGTTTTAACTTCATTGCGCAAAACCCGCGCATGCGCGGGCCGGGATGCCCCTCAGCCGCCCCGCGAATGGATACTGCGGGGCGGCGGAAGGACAAATAGTGCGCGGGCATTGGGCCCGCTGCCCGCGATCGGTGCCCACCGATCGCGGGCCCATGGCACCCTTGGCACGGCCGTGGTACAGCCGTGCCAATCGGTGCCATGGTTATAAAAAGCGAGTTGTTCCCGCCGTTTTTACGAACGGCCAGACCAGGTCTGTTTGCCGTTCGTAAAAACAGCGTAAAGGGCTGGGACTTCGGCCCATCGAACAGCTGTGAATCGCTTCCGGCCGTAAAAAAACGGCGGCAGCGATTCGTGTCGGGAGTTGGGCGGGGGGGGGGGGGGAGAATAGCGGGAGGGCGGGAAAAATGTCGGGAAGGCCCTCCCGCTATTCTCCGACCCGTCGTGGGGGTCGGAGAATTTCGCCCATGGTGTGGACTCGTTGCACTAGGTTGAGGAGTTTGCAGGCCCGAGCACCGAGCAGGGAAGCTCTGTCGGGCATTGCCATTGTTGTCGAGGAGCTGGCAGGCCGGTGGAAGAATGCTTGGTCTGACGCGGATGGTGTCGAGGTCAGATTTTGAAATAAGGTTTGCTGAAGCACCGGTGTCCAGCTTGAAACGGATGCGAGCCTTGTTATCTGTAAGGGTAGCACACCACTCGTCGTCCGGATCAACGCTCAGGATTGGGAGGTGTTTCACCATCGTTGAGAGAGGCAGCGCATGCTTAGTGATGATGCCCACCCGGAATGGGGATGTGAGGCACTCAGCGTCAGGATCTGTTGGGCTGTCGGAGTCTGTCACGGTCTGCTGTACCGAACGGACGCTTCTGCGCTGTGGCTGGGATCGCTGGATGCTGGGCAGTGGAGCAGATCTGCAAAGGGCTGCGTAGTGGCCAAGCTTACCACACTGTAGACACTGTCGTGCTTTTGCTGGACATTGCCGCTTTAAATGGACGGAGCCACAATTCAGACACATCATGACGCTGATGTCAGCGCATTCCGTGCGCCAACGCGCATGTGCAGTGCGGTCGAATGACATGCACACCTGCACAGGCTGGTCATCGGTCTCGCCGTCCCCTCGGTCGTGCACGAAATGGCCACTCTCATCAAGACTCAGGCCCTGCATTTGTTTGATAGCCTGCACCCGTTCTGCCTCCTGGGGGTTTAGCTTTGCCATTTCTGCCGCCCTGATGTGGGAGTACCGGTTGTTAGCATGCTCGTGGAGAACGGATGTTTTGATGGCGATGGTGAGGGTGAGCTGCTTAACCTTCAGGAGCTGCTGGCGAAGGGAATCGGAGTGGACCGCGAAAATGATCTGATCATGGAGTCAGTTGTTGAGTCATAGTTACATGACTGCGCGAGGATGCGGCGATGGGTTAAAAAGGATTGAAAAGGTTCATCCTTACCCTGAAGCATCTGCTGGAAAATGTACTGTTAAAAGCTCTCATTCACCTCAATGTCGCAGTGGCTGTCGAACCTCAGCAGGACTGTTTTAAATTTTGTCTTGTCTTCACGTTCAGCGAATGTAAGGGAGTTGTAGATGTGGATAGCGTGGCCCCCGGCTGCAGAAAGGAATAGTGCGATCTTCCTGGCATCTGATGCAGCCTCGAGGTCGGTGGCTTCAAGATAGAGCTGGAACTTCTGTTTGAAAATCTTCCATTTTGCACCGAGCTTGCCGGTGATGCAGAGCTGCGGAGGAGGGCGGACTCTGTCCATGTTACCGGATGGCTGATCACTGGTCAAGGCAGATTACCTCAAGGTGAGTCCGTCAATTCTCAACATCCAGACCTGGTACCATGATGTGTTGGGTAAGCTGAGTCTATGTGGACTGCATTTGATGCAGTGTAGAGAGAGACAGGCTTCCAACACTTGATTAGATGCAACACGATTTTATTTAACATCTAACTATATTACATGCTTAACTGTGGGTTGACACTATGCTGACTTGACTGGAGACCTGAGGCTGGCCTAACCAGACTAACTGACTACCACATGGTGTTTGTACTGGCTGCTGCTCATGAGCTCTGACTATCTCAGAGGCTGGTCCCAAGAGAGCGGGGAAACTGGTGCTCTCTAGCTTTATAATGGTCATGTCCTGTCTGGTGATTGGCTGTTGTGTTCTGTGTGCTCACTGGTCATCCTGTGTGTCAATCACTGCCTGTCTGCACTCCATCATATACATGGATGTAGATTATGACAGGGGTTAGGCACCTATGGAGGCTAGGGACAGTCTCTGGGCTTGTCCTCCAGCCCTTCCTGTTCCAGCTGCTCCTCGGAGGTGACCACATGTTCCTCCTCCTCTCACATATCACCCCACTGCTGCATCAAGTTGTGGAGGGCGCAGTAGGCCACCACAAAGGGGGCGACCCTCCGGGGGGGGGGGGTATTGTGCACCACCACAGCGGGCGAGGCAACAGAACCACATTTTTAGCAGTCAGATGCACCGCTCAATGACAGCCCGGAAGGTCACATGGACCTCGTCATACGGGTCTCCATATCGGTCTCCAGCTTCCGTTCTGGCGTCCTTAGCCAGGACCTAGGCAGGTACCCCTTATTCCCCAACACCCAACCGGTCACACTGAGGTGTCCCTCGAAGATGACAAGGATCTCCAACTGCTCCAGGTTAGTTGCTGTCATACATAGATACATAGATACAAAGAAGATAGGAGCTAGTGGAAGCCTTTTAGCCCTTCGAACCTGCTCCGCCATTCATCACGATCATGGCTGATCATCCAACTCCATAGCCTAATCCTGCTTTTTCCCCATAGCCTTTGATCCTATTCTCCCCAAGTGCTATATCTAGCCGCCTCTTGAATATATTCAATGTTTTAGCATGTTTTAGTAATGAATTCCACAGGCTCACCACTCTTTGGGTGAAGAAATGTCTCCTTATATCTGTCCAAAATGGTTTATCCTGAATCCTCAGACTGTGACCCCTGGTTCTGGACACACCCGTCATTGGTAACATCTTCCCTGCATCTACCCTGTCTTGTCCTGTTAGAATTGTATCAGTCTCTATGAGATCCCCCCTCATTCTTCTGAACTCCAGCGAGAACAATCTCAACCCAGTCAATCTCTCCTCATATGACAGTCCCGCCATCCCTCAAATTAGTCTGGTAAACCTTCGCTGCACTCCCTCTAGAGCAAGAACATCCTTCCTCAGAGAAGGAGACCACAACTGCACACAATACCCCAGGTATGGCCTCACCAAGGCCCTGTATATTTGCAGCAACACATCCCTGCTTCTATACTCGAAACCTCTCGTAATGAAGGCCAATATACCATCAGCCTTCTTTGCCGCCTGCTCTACCTGCATGCTTACCTTCAGCGACTGGTGCACAAGGACACCCAAGTCCCGCTGCTCATTCCCCTCTCCAAATTTACAGCCATTCAGGTAGTAATCTGCCTTCCTGTTTTTGCTTCCAACATGAATAACCTCACACTTATCCAAATTATACTGCATCTGCCATTGATTTGCCCACTCGCCCAACCTGTCCAGATCATGCTGTAGGATCCCTGCATCCTCGTCACAATTCACCCTCCCACCTAACTTGGTATCATCTGCAAACTGATGTTACATTTTGTTCCCTCATCCAAATCATTAATATATATTGTGAATAGCTGAGGTCCCAGCACCGATCCCTGTGGTACCCCTAGTTCAGGGGTGGGCAAACTTTTCCGTGCAAGGGCCACATTCAGAAATTCACAATTTTAAAGGGCCGCATAATATATTAAGTAAAATAATTAATATTTTAAATAGCCAATATAAAAGGTCTTTAAAGAAAAAAAAAGCACATTTATTTGAAAAGCAAAGGGCGCAATTCTCCGCGCTCACGAAAATTCGGAGAATAGCGGGCGGCGTAAATTTTCACGGACACGCTGGTCCGACGCCCTCCCGCTATTCTCCCCCCCACGCCCGCCTCCCGACACGAATTGCTGCCCGCCGTTTTTTTACGCGAGCAGCTATTCACCCCTGGCCGATGGGCCGATTTCCAAGCCCTTTACGGCCGTTTTTATGAACGTAAAACACACCTGGTCTGACCGTTCGTAAAATCGGCCGTAAAGTCCCGATCTGGGGAACCATGGCACCGATTGGCACGGCAGTACCACGTACCATCGGTGCCCATCGGGGCAGCGGGTACTTACCCCGCGCATTCTTTCTCCCTCCGCCGCCCCGATGGATCCATCCGCGGGGCATAACGGCCCGCGAATGCGCGGGTTTCACGCACACGCGCAATGACGTCATCCGCGCATACGCGGGTTGGAGTCGTCCAATCCGCGCATGCGCGGCTGACGTCATCTGACGCGTCAGCCGTCGCTAACTCTGGCTAGCGGGCTTAACGAAAATCGTTAAGCCCGCGATGCCGGAGTTCACGGCCGCGCGATGCTAGCCCCGACCAGGGAGCTGAATCGGTTCCCGGGCGGGGGGGGCGGAGGCTGGCATCAAACGCGCCCGTTTTTGACGCCAGCTTCCCGAGTTTTCGTGACTCGGGAGAATCGCGCCCAAAGTAACTCAGTAAGTAACAGAACAATGTCAATGAGAATGATGCATCTGACTGCAGTCATTTACCAGTTTGTTGAAATCAGGTGTCAAGTTGCTTGTACTGATCCTTAACACTGACAGAAGCACAGCCTAGCCGAGTCAACGATAAAAACGCGTGTAGTGGGGTGGATGAGTGGGGCTGCCTTATTGGTCGGTTTAGTTGGGTGTGCGACCAATAGGAGTCCAGGTTACAAACAATAATAAGGCTTATTGTTTGTAACCTGGACTCCTATTGGTCGCACACCCAACTAAACCGACCAATGAGCCAGCCCCACTCATCCACCCCACTACGCGCGTTTTTATGCGGCCCGCCAATGAGGTGCCCGGAATCATAACCGGCATTTTTGAAAAGCCGCCGGGGAAAAGCCGCTGAAGTAAATGTGCTTATTGAATAAGCGCATTTACTTCAGCGGCTTTTCCCCGGCAGCTTTTCAAAAATGCCGGTTATGATTCCAGGCACCTCATTGGCGGGCCGCATAAAAACCTTTGTCGGGCCGCATGCGGCCCGCGGGCCATAGTTTGCCCACCCCTGCCCTAGTTACTGCCTGCCAATTTGAAAATGACCCACTAATCCCTACTCTTTGTTTCCTCTCTGCCAACCAGTTTTCTATCCACCTCAATACATTTCCCCCAATCCCATATGCTTTAATTTTGCACAATAATCTCTTCTGCGGGACCTTATCAAACATCTTCTTAAAGTCCAAATATACCACATCGACTGGCTCCCCCTTGTCAACTGCACTGGTTACATCTTCAAAGAATTCCAACAGATTTGCCAAGCATGATTTTCCCTTCATAAATCCATGCTGACTCTGACTGATCCTGCCACTGCTTTCTCAATGTACCGCTATAAAGCCCTTGATAACGGATTGAAGCATTTTCCCCACTACCGATGTTAGGCTTACTGGTCTATAATTCCCTGCTTTCTCTCTACCTCCCTTTCTGAATATTGGAGTTGTGTGCGCTACCCTCCAATTTGCAGGGACAGTTCCAGAGTTTATTGAATTCCAGAAGCTGACCACCAATTATGCACGCTCCTTGTGATGCGTGCACACATTGCATGATCCTCAGGTGGTGGTCACATACAAGATGGATGTTCAGTCAGTGGAACGCTTTCCTGTAAATAAACGGTGCTCCTAAACTGCCTGATGCATCCAAGCCGACATGCGTGCCATCTGTTACCCCCTGGACCTGGGATATCCCGGCGATGGTGGAGAATCCTGCTGCCTGTTCATCTTGATGGGCTTGGTCCAGGTCAAAGTTTATATAGTCAGCTGCCTGGGAAAACATGACTTCATAGAAGCACTTGTGGACCTGTTGGTTGTGAGATGCCACACAAGTCCCCGCTCAAGCCCTGAAATGATCCCAAGTTGTAGACGTTCAGGGTTGCGGTGACCGGGAGCAGGTAGCCTCCTCCTCCACATGGTGCCAGGTCCGCAAGAACGTGGCACAGGTGTTGCACTGGCTCCTTGTTGAGCATGTGCCTCCTGCAACACATGCTGTCTGACATCAATTTGAAAGACCTGAACTCCTTGGGCCATCGCCAGTCTCCCCCAGTCCCTCCTTGGCCTGATGGGCTGCCGGGTCCTCAGGATGTGGGGTGTGGCCCTGCACATGGCCCGCTGCCTTGGGTCTCTGTCTACGCTGCTGCCGCTACCTTCACTGGCATCTGGACGCTGGCCTGCCAGCACCACCACGAGGGCAGCTTCCACGGGGTCCACAATATCATCCATGATATGATGTCCAGAAGGAATTGGAGAGGTTGAGGGATGGATAATTAGCTATGTCTTCCACCCCAGACCCACGGGCCCCCCAGGCCTCCCCACCCTCAGATCCCCTGCTACCGTCATGGTGCCATCCAACACGCCCCCCCCCCCCCCCAACCCTCACCCCCCCACGCATGCATCCCCGGCCACAGCAGGTGCCCAATGGCACTGGACTCCAGACTCTGTGCCACAGACACCCACTGGAAACGTTACCTGGACTGGATGTGGTTCCCTATCTGGTCCACACACCCACTCTTTGATCTTGGGGATGGCGCTGTGGCCCAGCTCTTCGGCGTTGGATTGTTGGCTGCTGCCTTGGTCGTGTTGCTGCCTCCGGAGTTCAGGCAGAGTGTCCAGGCCTCATAGCCTGATTAGGATTTTAGCAGTAATGACTGCCTGCTTCAGGGGTCACCTACCTTCGGGAATCTATTTGGGAGCTGTGAAGTGCTCGCATCACTAGAATTGCCAATTCCCCATCAAAAACGGTATTCAGCTGTGCGGCCTGCAACCACCAAAGTCATTGGGAGTTAAAGTGACCTTCACCATACTACCACGAACAGGGCTCCGTCATGGGGATGTTCAGTCGAACAGACAGGCTGTGGCTGGTGTTACCCCCTTTATGGCTCTACACGATCCAGGGGGTGGCATGGCAGATCCTTGGGCACTGAACCACCCCCCCCCCCCCAACCTCCAGCTCAGGGGCGACCCCCACCGACGGAGGCCCATCTCCCCTGACCAAACCTGTTCCCCTCTGGAGGCACCCCCACCTCCTCCCTCCCCCCCCCCCCCCCCCCGTCCAATGGCAGCGGCCCCAGTGCTCCCCAGGCTGACTGCCCGATTTCCAAGATGGCTACTCACCACTTCGGATCGCCACAGCAGCCATTCCGCTTGCCTCATGTTTTTAAATAGGTGTAGTGAACGCTGCCCACATGACGGCTCGCTGGGGAGGCAGTTTGATCATGGGTGGCCATTCGATAGGGGGTCCTTCCTGTCAGTGGTATGGAGATTGGACTTACTTGGTGATTATTGGCTTCTCGCCATGCTGCGGCGGAATCTGGATCTCACCAACAAGAGTGGGCTGGTTAGATTGGAAATCAATTGGCGCCCAGCATGGTTCCCGATTTCTGCCTCTCCCGCTATCTAACCGGTCCGCTCGCATTCGCACCCGGGGCGACCAGGCCGGTAGATCGTGCCCCTGACCTCCAAATGGCTTCCTCTATCCTCCTTTCCATGTCAATGGAAAACACACTAAACCATCTATGTTTAATTACAACTCTTCTTCATTTTAGAAACAGAGACATGTTCCAACACAACTGTTCGTGACTTGATAGCGATAACATCTTTCTGCATATTAGGAGACTTAAGATTTCACATTTGGTGCCTGCCTTTTAGTAACGCAATGTGGTTCACCTTTTGATCTAACAAAACCACCCAGGTTTATTGTCATGACAGCCTCCAGCTAGGTCACATGATTCATTTAATTTAACCTACCTTCAAAGATGCCGTTTCAAATCATGATATTCTTATAAACCAAAATAAATAGTCCTGAAACTTGTTTTAAAATTTCGAGTATCCAATGAATTGCTTTTCCAATTAAGAGGCGGTTTAGCATGGCCAAGCCATGCATCTTTGGGTTGTGGGGGTGAAACCCACGCAGACATGGGGAGAATGTGCAAACAGGCCCAAGATCGAACCTGGGTCCTCGGCGCCGTGAGGCAGCAGTGCTAACTGCTGCACTACCATGCCGCCCCTCCAGTCCTGAAATGTAATAATCATATAAACCCCACACCTGTAACTACAGTTATTGGAAATGCACCACGGGAATATTGTGGTCAGGTGGGCGAGACAAACCAGAGAATGTTTCCTGGCTGAGATCGTTCCGATGTCACTATGTAATGGAGTATGCAGAGGAGCTAACTTTCATACAGCAAGGTCTCACAAACAGCAATTAAATAAATGGCTAGAAAATTTATTTTAGTGTTGTTGGTTGTGGGTAGTATATGAGCATGGATAGAGGATTGGCTAACTGATAGAAGACAGAGTTGGGATACGAGAGGCATTTTTAGGATGGCACCCTGTAACTAGTGGGGTACCATGGGAATCAATGCTGTGGCCACAATTATTAATGACTTGGATGAAGAAGTGAATGCAATATTGCCAAGTTCACGGATTACACAAAAATAGGCGAGAAGGCAGGTGGTGAGGCTGACCCAAAGAGTCTACAGAGGGATATTGACAGGTTAGGTGAGTGAGCAAAAACCTGGCCGATGAAATATAATGTAGGAAAATGTGAAGTTATGCACTAAGGTAGGAAGAATAAAGGAGCTGAATATTATTTAAATGGAGAAAGACTGCAGAAAACTGCAGCACAGAAGGATTTGGGGTTCCTGCATATAAATCACAAAAAGCTAGCATGCACGTTAAGTAGGTAATAGGGAGGGTTAATGGAATGTTGGCCATTATTTCAAAGAGAAAGGGGTATAAAAATAGTGAAGTTCTGCTAAAACTATACAAGGCACTAGATGGACTACACCTGGAATACTGTGAACAGTTTTGGTCCCCTTATCGAACGAAAGACACACTGGCAGTGGAGACAGGCCAGAGAAGGTTTTTCGAGGGTATAGAGGGATTTTCTTATGAGGAGAGGTTGAGTAGATTGGTGAACTTATTGAGACAGTATTCTCATGGGACTTGAAAGGGTAGATGCTGAGAGATTGTTTCTCCTTGTGGGAGAAGACCAGAGAGTATAATCTCAGAGCAAGGGGTCATCCATTTAAGACAGAGATGAGGATGGATTTCGCCTCTCAGAGGGGAGTGAATCTGTGGAGGGCTGTAGAGGCTGGGTCATTAAGTATGTAAAAGGCTGAGATAGACAGATTTTTAATCAGTAAGGGAATCAATGGTTATTGAGATAAGGCAGGAAAGTGGAGTTGAAAGTGGAGTTGAGGTTTATCATATCAGGTCAGTCACAATCTCATTGAACAGCAGAGCAGACTCCTAGATTTATTATCTTCAGGATGAATGTTGGCCAGAATATCAAGGGAACTCTCTTTTTTCCACTTGGAATGTGTTATGGGACCTTTTATGCCCACCTCAAATGGTATGTGGGGACTGGATATACATTCAAAATGATGGCAGTGCCAAGTGTGTTGTACTCTCTCAGGTATACTGCACAGAGATCACTATTACCAGCCCATGTCTGCATTTATTGAATGTAATACAGAAAGGTAAATAAGGATGCAGCAGAGCATAAATGCAGACACATTTTACCTACTGTAATTATACATTTGGGGGAAAATGGATCTCTGGATTTAGAAATTTGATTTAAAATCTCAGTAATATTGCAATTGAACTTTTTTTTAAACTTGGCTGGATGGGTTTTTATTAGGAACAGCTATCCGGTTATGGAGAAAAAGGTCATCAGCCATGAGTGAATTGAATGGTGGAAATGGCACAAGAGACTGTACAGCTTATTCCTGTTCCTGTATTGGGCCGGTTTAGCTCAGTTGGCTGGATAGCTGGTTCGTGATGCAGAGTGAGGCCAGCAGCACGGGTTCAATTCCCATACCAGCTGAGGATATTCATAAAGGCTCTGCCTTCTTAACCCTGCTCCTCGCCTGAGGTGTGGTGATCCTCAGGTTAAATTGCCACCAGTCAGCTCCCCCCCCCCCCATGCAAAGAGAAAAGTAGCCTATGTCATCTGGGACTACGATGACTTTACTTTATTCCTATAACGTCCTCATCCTATCTGTAGCTTTGGAGGAGTTCAGAGAGGGAAGATGTAGATTTACATCAGAATTGAGGCATTCATCAGGCTTTGCTGGAATCCACACTGACAAATAAAACTTTCACCAGTGGTTGTACAGGTATAGTAGAGTGACAAAATGGGTACAAATCGGGCTTCTCTCTGTGCCACAACTTCATTACATTCTATTGGGGTACTCAAATCAGGGATTCACTACATATTGAACTCAGACTTCGCTTCAGAAACATTTCTGTCTTGCAGACAGATGTACAAAAATTCCAGCACAAACCGTGTTCTCAGTGTAAGGACAAGATGAAACAAATCCTCTTGTGTTTCTTCTACACAAACACAGCAGCTGGGGTACTGGCATGTTCCAACACACTGTTGATGGTTTATGTTTCCCTGAAGTCTGGATGAGCTATCAACCTGTCAGGAGAGCATTTCTGCAGCCTGCACTCACTTGCAGCCACATTCCTTCTTCATCAACACCTGGTTTGTTATTTGTCACGAAGGCATGTTGCTGCTGGACACAGCCATATTGCTACATCTTTATCATACATGCCATCCTTTCTTACATCGGTACAATTATAAATCACCCCAGCACCAAGCTGGAGGCAAAGCTGCAAATAAAACAAGTATCTGCTCTGTCACTGAGATAGAGTGAAATTTGGTTCATGGTTGGGCAGCTAATTTGGAGTGCGGGCTAAATTTTGCATGCCCCCCCCCCCCCCCCCCCCGACACACACAAGTTCCAGCACTATGCATTTTAATATATTCGAAAATGCAATGTATGAACTTTTATAGATGTACATTTACCTTTCTATACACACAGATGATTGGTGAGATGGGGCAAAGTCCACACAACTCTCTCCAAATGCCTCCCATCAAATAGAAGGACATAGCTCCAAGTTCAGGTGATCTGCCTGACTGAAGCAGTAACTTCAATACCCAAATTAGAAACTGTGCTAAAGCAAACTATTGTAGAGCTGACATGAAATAAATTTATTTAAACATCCAGCAGGTCGTGCAGCATACGTGGAGAGAAAGAGTTGCCATTTCAGGCCGATGCCCTTTCATCAGAACAGTAGGTCAAACTGAAACGTTGGTTCAATTTTCATTGAGGCAGGTCGGAGTTGGAAGAATTCCTCAGGAGCAAGTGACTGCAATGGTGGGATCTCCACTGCATTCAAAATGAGCCTTCGCGCAGAGTCCAAGCATCCATTACTTTCGGTGAAACAGCTGCTCCCCAGGGAATACTTTGTTTGATTGACAGCTCTGATCTCTGTTGTCAATTTCATAATGTTTACTCATATGAGGATTAAGCATATTCAAGGGTATGTAGTGTGCGATTTAGCTAAATGGGAATAAGGTCCGACAGGGAGTGCGTTGAGTCACGCGTTTTCCAGGGCTCATAGCACCGAGAAACACAATGCTATCGAACGGCACTCAGGTTGGACGGGGTCCTCAGTGGGGAATGTGCGGTTGAAACCTCAATTGGCCCCATTTTCTGCACTGATGAGCTCCACTCGATCTGTGGAGCCCCGATGAGACACTCCCCAACTCACTGTGAGGGAGTCCCCGGGCCTTAAATCACAATGAAGGGGTCCACGGGCCACCCTCCAACACGTGCGCAGGGCACCCCATGCCGATCACCGCCATGCAGAAAAATTATAGCTTGGCATCTTGGCAGTGCCAGCTTGGCACACTGGCAGTTCCCCTGCCACCTGGCAATGCCACCTGGGAACCTTGGCAGTGCCAGATTGACAGCCCAGGTGGCACTGCCAGGGTGCCAGGCTGACAGTGCCAGGTACCCAGGTGAAATCAGCTGTGCCACGGTGCCCCCTGCCCAAAGGACATGCACCCCATGAGTGCCAAACCATCTGGTCGCCGTTTGTGGAGACCGGTACTGAATGGCGCTCCCCGAGATCTCCGAGTTGAGGGCCTTAGATCCCAATGCTTCGGGTTCCTCAGGAAACTGCATACTACAGTGAGACTAGCTGCCTCGATCTAATATGCAGATTTGCCAAAATGTGATCCCGTGTTAGATCTCGTGAGGCATTGTGAGCCGGGTAGATCCCGAGAGCGGGGTCTCCTGGCTTTATCAGGCATGTTGCACTGCTTTTCAGGCTCAGCATGGCCATTCGATCGCTCCCGTGGTTTCTCATATTGATACTTTAAAGCAGGCTTGTCCGACCTTTTTGCATGAAGGGTGGGGGGCGGGGGGGAGGGGGGGGGGGGCAATAACAATTTTCTTAATTGAAGCGTACTCGTGACAATAAGCGATTTTTTTCATATAAGCAAATTTTGGAAAAATAAAGTTTGGCACAGCATTATGATTTTTTAAAAAGTGAGATATGATAAGAAGCAACTTTCTGAACAACAAAAAGGAAACTACTAAATAAAGTAGAATATTATAGTTTAAAATGAGAGTGTGTATTTCCGGCTCACTCTCATCTCAAGGTGCTCACTCACACAGCCACTCTCACTGTGAGAATGCATGGTGGTGTGTATGTGTGGGTGAGGGTGAATAAGACCCCCAATACTGGGAGTGAGCCAGAATTATGGGCACACACTGCCCCCCCCACCCAAATTCCGCTCACGTACACTCACTCTCCCGTCCCACCCTGCCCCCCTCACACTCTCTCTCCCTCTTCCCCACCTCACACTGACTCTCTCTACCCCCTCAAACACATCACGCTTCCTCACATTCCCTCACCCCCTCACAATCCATCACCCCGTCAGACTCCTTGAGGCCCTCGCATTCCCTCAACCCCCTCATACTACATCACAACTCACTCTGCCTCGTCCTCTCAAACACCTCACTCCCTCACACTACCTCGCCAGTTCACACCCCTCAGTTCCACGTCATCTCTGCTCCCTGGCCACCCCTCCCCATCATCTATAAGCCCTGTGCCCCACTCCCCATGATCTTTGTTCCCTGGGCCCCATCCCGGTCATCTCTATTCCTTGGGTCCCACTCTGAGTTATTTCTATGCCCTGGGCCCCACTTCCAGTCATTTCTGCTCCTGGGGTCTTTCTCCCCAGCAGCTCGTTATCTGGGCCCGGCATCCCAGCTTCTTGGACCCTCCTCCCTGTCACCTCGGCTCCCTGGGCCTTGTTCACCGGCATTTAGGCTCTCTGGGTCCCGCTCCCTGGTAGCTCTGCTCCCTGGGTCTTGCTGCCCTACATCTCTGCTATTTGTGTCCTGCTCTCTGACACCTCTGCTCGCTAGGCCCTGTTCCCCATCATCTGCTTCTTAGACTCCACTCCCCAGAATCTCTCCCCACCACGTCCTGATCCCTGGCAATTCTGCTCTCCAGGTCTCGCTACCCAGTGTCTCCCATACCTGGGATCTGCTCCCTGGCATCTCCACTCCCTGGGCCCCACTCTCTGGGCCTTTCTCCCTGGCTCTCAGCTCCCATCCCATCGGCTCCTTGTTCACCCAGGCGCCAAACTTGCCGCAGCTGGTGTTTACTGCTTCTCCAATCACAGGTTGCTTCTCTCTCACATTTGTTGTTGAGAGGCTCACTCATGAGAATGGGAAAGAAATGGCCTGTGATTGGAAGAGCAGCTCCCTGCAGAATCTTCCATTCAAATTCACCTGTTAGAACACCATTTTGAAAACTGGCTTTGGGGCCCACATGAGGGGCTTCGGGGGGTACTCTCAGTCCTTGCACAAACATTGGACAAGCTTGCTTTAAAGGGTCTGGATGAATGACACATTTAGTGCTTTGAAATTAAATGACTTTTTTTAAAACAATAATAATAACCTTTTTATTATCACAAGTATGAAGTTACTGTGAAAAGCCCCTCGTCGCCAAGTTCCGGTGCCTGTTTGGGTGAGCTGTTATGAGAATTGAACCCATGCTGCTGGGCTTGTTCTGCATCACAAACCAACTGTCTAGCCCATGAGCTAAAACAACCCATTCGTCAAAGTAATGAACAATGAATTACTTTTTTAGAGCTATTTTTAAACAGCCTAATGTCATTTTCCATTGCTTGTATACAGTGAGTCAATGGGCAGGAAAGGGCAATAGCTTGGCGTAGGGATCATGAGGGACCAAGAGGGGGTAAACAAAGAGCCATAGTTTGGCATGGGGATATGAGGAGGGCCTTTGGAGCTAACTTTTTAAAAGGCCGCCTCATGCATACTAGGATTTATGACTCTTCTCAGATGCCATGAACTGCAACTCTTCAAAACATGGCACCCATAGGCACCTACCCACCATATTTAAAGGCTTCCTGAGTCTTCCTATCTGTTGTGTTCTGTTATCTTGTCCAGCAATGATTCAGCAGAACTGCTGATGTCTAAATCAGAATGATATTTTATTTATGTACAGGTGGTTAAATAACGATACGAATCTTATACAGACCAAGTTATTACAGAGTTCCTCTAAACTCTCCTGGAACTACAGTCATGTGCGACTGTCCTTCTGTACGCCTTACAACCTTCTGGTGAGAGTCCCTTCTCACATGACCACTGTCTCGAGACCGAATGGCGGATCTGTATCATCGCCTGCTGGTTGGAGGGCACACCACCAACTACATACAATACTGTATTGTCTACAGGCATCTCACCACACCACCCAGTGAAAATTCTGCCCGTAATCTCTTTTTTCTCTCCATAGCTAGATGCTCCCTGGCTTTTTGAGAAATTTCCAGCCTTTTCTGTTTCTCTTACAGCCAACCCTATCTGGCACCCTGTACGGTGACCAGTTTTAGACAGCCTGCTCAACTCGTGATCTTAAAAAGGAATTCTGTTTGTCATGCTCAATGGCGAACGCTCATTTATATAAAGTGTCAGGTGGATGTACCTTTAAGAAATGGGTGTTGATCAAATAGCTGCAGAGATGTCAGTGTGTAGGTGGAGCTGGGCTGTCTGTCTGTCTTTTACTTTTGTTTTGAGCTGGGAGCGGCAGTGTGTTTAGTTTTGTTTTCAGAGTTGGAGAGCTGCATTCACAGCAAGAAGATGTTATAATCTCTCCCTCTGCAATCTAAGGAATGTCTCCAAATTGCTTGATGATTTCACAACAATACCTGTTTCTGGAGAAGAATTTAAACCTGATGTCTTTATTTAAAAAGGGTTTAACTTATGGATGTTGTTTGGGAAGTTATTAAGGGTTATCTATAGAGTACTGTATCTTTTTGGGGGTGGTCAGGGTTGGTAGTTGCTAAGCTGTTTACTGTGTGTTTATAAAATGTTAACTGGATTCATAGAATAAACATTATTTTTGTTTTAAAATAATTTTAGTTTTCTGTTGCATCACGCCTGTAAAGTGGGCCCTTGTGCTCCCTATAACCAAAATCTATTTAAAGTTGTGGGGCAGGTGAACTCCATGGTATACTTTGGTGTTCTCTAAACCCTGGCCCATAATAAAAGTACATTTAAAAATGTGGGTTTCATATCATGTAATCTTAAATTGTAAAGAATAATAAAACAAATACAGCGATGGTCTGTAAACAATTTACTGACAATGGTAATCTGAGCTGTTTGGGCTGATTTTAATTGTCAATGAGTTTCTGATTAAAAGCTGGTGTTAAAAACTTCAAAACCGTTAATCTACACCAGGCACCTTATTTTTAAAATATGCTGGATTTTATTTACGATGGAATGTTCTTTAGGCTTGAAAATGTGACAGGCATGATTCATCTGGGCCTTTCAAGTCATCCAATTTTATGGGATGATTTTGAAAGAGTCCCGGTGTCCTCCCTTAGTGCCTCCTGTTCCACTGAAACCTCTTTTAAAACTCCCAGCTACTCTTGTAGTAGTGGCATATAGAACAACCGCCCGACAGAAAGTAGAATCTCACATAGAACTTTCAATATAAGCATGTGCAAGGCAAAGTAAAAATCCAATTAAGTAGATCATATTTAGCGGCCCAGCTTTTTCTTATTGTTTCGATAGTGCACCTGAAACAGATTTTGTGAAGTATATGAAAAGATGTAGAGTCTTATCTTGTAGCCCTGCTGTAAGACTAAAAGTGAATTTGTCATCCATTATAGAAACCATTCTGCTGTGATCTACATATAACTTTAAGGGTCCTTATCTTAAACTGCTGCTTATCATTACTATCTCAACAGCATATGATGTATTAGTCCCATATGACTTGCAGACAGTCTGTAAGTAGCAGAGTGGGGTCAGACATATGTCTTCCAGTGAATACTATCTCTATACAATCTTATCTTCAAATAAAAAAACACATTATTGTTTTTTGTGTTATGCTTGGTACGTTTACATCCAGAACAAGAATGCAACATAGACTATTCAATATGCACTTTCACATGGGCAGTTGGTACCCAACTCAATATTACTCACAGTGGTAAGTTGACAATCTACTTCAAAAGGTTATTGATGACAACAATTTATATACTCTGCCATCTAAATCATATGTACAATCCAACTGATTTCCATTAAGTCCTTGTCTTCCGCCCTTGCAATCAATGTGAATTATCGCTCTGAAGAAAAAGTCAACTTTTATCTCATCTACTCCAAAGTAATAAACCTTCTGATTTATGGCATTGTAGAATTAATGATCTGATTCATTTTATAAATCCAACACCATTACCTTGTAATATAGTTTACCTTCACAAGGCAACAGGATACTTTTTTGGATGTCAAGTAATTAATGTTCACCTTCTCTGAGAATAGGAAGACATCCAAGCACAGGCTACAGTGCAGAGAAAGGTGACTAGGTTGATCCTTAATGTGGAGTTGACTTTAATGTCCTTGGAGCGATGAGATAATACTGAAGAAACACGAGTGGCAAAACTAGGCTTCGTATCGACCATAGTTTCAATGCCACAAAATGGCAGTTGCGCTGCTCGCCACCAATTTCAGTGTCACTTGCACTCTACTCCATCTTGATGAAAGCATTGGCATGGGTGTCGGGAGCAGGTGACAAAGAGATGCAGGGTAGGCAGATCGTGGCATCACTGCATCTGAATCTGACTTTACAGCAATGCTGCCATTTTTACGCAACTCTGCTTGTCCCACTCCCCAACCCTATTTCACTGTAACCGTCCAAGATTTTTTTACCTTCCATTTTTATCCAATCCCCTTTCAAACGTCATGAATTAGCCTACCTCCAGTGTATAACCACTCGCTGCAGAGAAAAATATCAAGGGAACAATGTGTCTGTACCTTCTCTGTCTGGGTCCCTCATGATGATTTTGAAGACCTCTAGCAAATTTCCTCTCAATCATCTCCTCTCCAAGGAGAATAATCCCATCTCCAAGTCTACCCTTTTTACTAAGGTCACACCTTCTCAAGCTAGGCAGCAATGGTCTGGGCTGGCTGACGAGCAACGGCAAGGGCATTAGTAGAGTGAAAGCAGTGGGAGTATAAATGCTATCACCCTAAGGGAGAAGAGTAGCCTCCCTGCTCCATGGGAGCATTACCCCAATTGGAGCCTCAGCAATGCTAGTAACGTGCTGGTGCACAGATTGATGGACGGCGTTTATACTCTACAAGTCGTGATGGCAAAAACGGAGATTTTCATAACCTCAATTCGAGCCTTCATGGCAACATTCAGCAGTTGGACATCTTCCACTGAAGTTGACCATAGTTTCAATGCCACAAAATGGCAGTTGCACTGCTCACCACCAATTCCAGTGTCACTTGCACTCTACTCCATCTTGATGAAAGCATTGCCACTGTAATGGAAACCTAGACCCTTCCCGGTAGAGGGATTTCTCGATCCCGCTGAAGGTGACCCCCTGTGGCAAGTTTCCTGGCGGCAGGACAGGTGAACCATGCAACACCCCACCAACGTGCTGCCGACACCGGCGGAAAGCACGTCATGGCTGGGGGAGTTAGGGGTGGGGATTACAGCCAATGACAACTCCGCTAGTGTTCTCATAGCATTGGCCACCATGTCTGCGCTGGTCAGGATATCATAGATATGATAGAATTTACAGTGCAGAAGGAGGCCATTTGGCCCATCGAGTCTTCACCGGCTCTTGGAAAGAGCACCCTACCCAAGGTCAACACCTCCACCCTATCCCCATAACCCAGTAACCCCACCCAACACTAAGGGCAATTTTGGACACTAAGGGCAATTTATCATGGCCAATCCACCTAACCTGCACATCTTTGGACTGTGGGAGGAAACCGGGGCACCCGGAGGAAACCCACGCACACACAGGGAGGACGTGCAGACTCCGCACAGACAGTGACCCAAGCCGGAATCGAACCTGGGACCCTGGAGCTGTGAAGCAGATGTGCTATCCACAATGCTACCATGCTGCTACCGTGCTTGGATGGATTCCAAGCTTCGCACATAGCCCTGTGTCTGGCTAAAGAAAGACTCCATCATGTTCTTTTACAGTGACAGCAGGCTTTCTGGCACACTTGCTAATGAATCAAGCATTTCTAAGTGTATGGCCAGCACGGTAGCACAGAGGGTAGCACTGTTGCTTCACAGCTCCAGGGTCCCAGGTTCGATTCCTGGCTTGGGTCACTGTGGAGTCTGCACGTTTTCCCTGTATCTGCGTGGTTTTCCTCCAGGTGCTCCGGTTTCCTCCCACAAGTCCCGAAAGATGCTGTTAGGTGAATTGGACATTCTGAACAAGAATGTGGCGACTAGGGGATTTTCACTGTAACTTCATTGCAGTGTTAATGTAAGCCGACTTGTGATAATAAAGATCATTTTTTTTTAAATTCTGCAAGTCATCCCAATTACATCTTTAGTCAATCCTCTGCAGCAGAATTTGTACACAACTTCATTCTCCAGGGAGCAACTTTATTCTCCAGCCATGCCATCCTTTCCCCCTGTCCTAGTGGCAGCCTGACCATGCCTGGTGGCTAGCCCTATGCAGAGTCACATTCTATGCTGCCCTCTCCAATTTACATTTTGGCAGTCTCTGAGAAAGTGGCAGATCGAGTGATGGTGCCTCTTCTT
Organism: Scyliorhinus canicula; assembly: GCF_902713615.1. Classification (NCBI taxonomy): domain Eukaryota; kingdom Metazoa; phylum Chordata; class Chondrichthyes; order Carcharhiniformes; family Scyliorhinidae; genus Scyliorhinus; species Scyliorhinus canicula. The sequence goes on along the minus strand of NC_052146.1, from coordinate 142,067,823 downwards.
CCTCAATGTTTTTTTTCCTCTTGGACCTCAGCCAAACAGCACCCTGTGAGGCCAGCTGGCAGGTTTCAGGTGTTTGAATGGATAGATACTCAAGGACAGGGCAAGGATGAGAACTGTGGAGGGTCAGGGAAAAGAAGAGGTGCGTGGTTAAACCTCCTGCAGCTTGTAAAACGTAGCAGATTGCAGGATGAATGGCAGGGTAAACTGCCAGGGTAAACTGGCATTCGGAAAGGTGGATTAGGTAGGAACACTGTGGGTGGCACAGTCATTAGTACTGCTGCCTAACAGCTCCAGGGACCCGGGTTCAAATCCGACCTTGGGCAACACTCTGTGCGGAGCTTGTATGTTCTCGCTGTGTCTGTGTGGGTTTCCTCCAGGTGCTCCGGTTTCCTCCCACAGTCCAAAGATGTGCAGGTTAGGTGGACTGGCCATGCTAAATTGCCCCTCAGTGTCCAAACGTTAGGGGGGTTATGGGGATAGGGCAGCGGAGTAGGCTGAATGGCCTCTTTCTGTTCTCAAGGAATTTTATGGATCACCATCGATGGTTTCAACCCTGCTTCTGGATTCAGCCTCAGTCCATGGTTCCAGCAATGTTTTCCAGCACTATCTTCTGTATCGGGACAAGGACATATAGCTGTGCTTGACCCCTGCCAATTAAATATTGCTGTCTCTGATTATGGATCACCTTGTCCTGCAAGAGAGACGGATATATGTCAGTAAATGTAGTGCAATGAATTTGGGTGATGCTACCAACTATTCAACTGTGGAAGATGCGTGTGCAAACTGTGAGATGTAAGCATGCGACTTGAAACAGTGCTAAGCGTATGAAGCTTTTGTGAGGCAATAAAGGTGATGTTTGGCGTGGTTGATAGAGAACGCTGGTATGTGAAAAAAAAATGAAAATTGCTTATTGTCACGAGTAGACTTCAATGAAGTTACTGTGAAAAGCCCCTAGCCGCCACATTCCGGCGCCTGTTCGGGGAGGCTGGTACGGGAATGTGGTATGTGAGTGAAGAGGCCACGCTGAATGGAGAATTTATTAAGTTCATAGTTTATTTGTGATGAAATTGAATCCAAGGTGCATTTGCTGACTTTGACCACTTGCGTGACATCATTGAACTTCTTTTGTCACTGTGTCCAAGGCTTGGCTCTAGACTGGTGACCTTGACTGTGATAGCTGCCTGCTCCCAGTGCCCTCTTGGTATCTGCCTGGAAAGCTTCCTGGCTCCCTGTGGGATACAGATCTCACAATAAGATCTCTCTTATTGTGCATCTCCTGCACCACTGCCTCCAGAGTTGCATTGGAGAACATTAGCATGTGGTATCTGGACTGTGGCACCATTTTCCAAGGCTCTTGGAGCTTATTAACTTGCTTTCCACCACTTCCAGATTCTGCTGAAGCTGGAATGCACTTCATCTTTAAGAAATGCAGGCTGGCTCCAAATGGTGCAAGACTCACACCAACCTTATCTCGCTCGTGAAGTGTGCAGCCAGTATACATCTCTTTCAACGATGGGCTGCACCGCACAATAAGTATAATTATCATTTTACATTTTGCCTGCAATATGTTGAATGGGTGTAGGTTGGTTGGGTATTACAATCCTGGATCTGGTTTTAGGCTGGCAATCGAATTTTGCCCCTTTGGGAATTCAGCCTTCAACTATAAATACATCTGATTGGTATACAAGATAGCAAGTTATGGAAACGGTTCATCCAGAGTCTTTATATCAAACTATCGGAGTAGGAAACATTACAATCCCAGTTTATGTTATAACTGGACGGGAAGATCTCAGAATGGAATCCTGTCTCAAAAGACCATAACTTTTACTTTTCTTATAAAACATTGAGAAACAGAGTAACAGGACCGCTAAATGATTTTAACAACAAGAAAAACAAATTTAAACATGAACAAATTTGATTATGATACAATTTAATCTCCCCTTATTTTAGCAATTTTACACAATTTTAAGATTAACACAGATTATAAAGTAAATCTCAAGCTACAATGCTCTAATAATACATACAATCCCTTTAAAGCACACAAGATGACTATGGTCAAATAGATACACTCCACTCTGTGAATTTCTCCTCAGAATCTCCCCAGATGATTGTCACATGAGAGTTTCCAAACTCCACTCCCAATAGCATGCTTTAAAATCTTCTCATAATAATGCTTTCCTTTCACAGTTTGTATTTCGAAATCCAGTCCATTTTTTTTCAAATGACACTTCGATACAAAGCTTCCAATCCACCTTTAACAGCAAATCCAGTCCAGGTTTTACACCAGCCCCTTTAGGATATTTTTTGTCTTGACTGATTTACAAACTATTCACAATTGCTTTAACTCTTGATTCCCAGAATGTATTAAAATGGCATCAAAATTTTAATTTACCTCTGAAATCTGCGTTTCCACTTTAAATCTGGTTAGTGAAATTGTCTCTTTAACTCAGGACACTTTGTTTACTTTTCCCTGAATTCTTCCGAACAATACCTTGGGTTCTTTTCTTAGCTACAGTCAACTTAAGACAAGCTTTCTATCACAATTCTCTGGTTATCTGGACAGTAACCGGTTATTTGGGAACCCTACGTCTTTGTACGCCCATCCTTTCTAGTCTTTTTTCTGGCAACTAACCTGCACATCTTTGGGCTGTAGGAGGAAACCGGAGCACCCGGAGAAATCCCACGCAGACACGGGGAGAAATTGTAAACTCCACACAGACGGTCACCCAAGGCCGCAATTGGACCCGGGTCCCGACCGCTGTGGGGCAGCAGTGTGAATCACTGTGTAACCGTGCTGCCCAGGATGACGATCCTGACCAGAAAACAAGGGAGAGTTCCACAGATTCACCACCCTACGGCTGAAGAAATTCCTCCTCATATCTGTTTTAAAGGATCGTCCATTCAGCTATGCCCGTAGGTTCTAGTTTTTCTGACTCGGAAACATCCCCTGCATGTATCCTGTAAGTTTCAATAAGGTCCCCCTCATCCTTCTAAACTCCAATGAGTACCGATCCAGAGTCCCCAACTGCTCCTCATATGACAAACTCTTCATTCCAGGAATCATTCTTGTGAACATGCTCTGACCCTTGCCAAGGCCAGAATGTTCTTCATTAGATATGGGGCCCAAAACTGCTCACAATATTCCAAATGAGGTCTGACCAGAGCCTTATGCAGCCTCAGAAGTACATCCCTAGTCTTGTATTCCAGCCGTCTTGACATGAATGCTCACATTGCATTTGCTTTCCTAACTGCCAACTGAACCTTCGCGTTAATACATCTTGAACTAGGACTCCTAAGTCCCTCTGTGCTTCTGATTTCCTAAGCCTTTTCCCATTTAGAAAATAGTCTATGCCTCCATTCTTCCTACCAATGTGCATTTTTTTTTTCTAAATGTTTTTTTATTGGGTTTTTGAACAAAGTATATTTACCATTATGTACACAGAATAAGAAATATATATATATACAGATATAGAAGAGAAGGGCACACCCAAACAAACCAAAAAAAAAAATTAAATAGAATAACTAGGAGGGTATTGTATACCAGCTCAACAGCAGCAACTCTGTACAACTGGCAAAATTATTTACAACACATAAGTAGGCGACTGTTTGTGGGGAGGAAGGAGGGGGGGGAGTGGAGACTGGCGGGTAGATGTACATTTGGGTGCCGGAGAAATAATTACAGTGAGCAATACTCGAATGGGTTTGGTGTTGGTGTTGTCACTTGCTTCTTCCGGATGGATCTCGCTGCCGTTGTGTCTCACGCTCACCTCCGCTTCAGCCGTTCCTCCCGTCTTTCGCCTGTATTCTCCTTGTTCTCTGTTCCTGGAGAAGCCAAGTTTGTTATCGTATCCCATGCCCTCCTTCCGGCTATCATTTCCCTGTCTCCCCCCCCACCCCCCCACCCCACTTCCCTGGTTCTCCTCTCTTGTTCCCTGTCCCTTCCCCCCCTCTTGCCCGCTTCTGCCCCCTCCCCCCCTCCTGTGGTTCACCTCACCTCTCTTTACTCTTAGGTTTAGCTGTCCTACCCCCCCCCCCCCCCCCCCCCCCTCCCTGTCTATCTTTCCCTTTCATGCTTTGGCTACTTTCCCCTGATTCTTGGCTACCTGGCTATTCTTCTGCTTGTTCATTGGCCACAAACAGGTCCGGAACAATTGGGTGAATGGCTACCACATTCTGTGGAAGCCGTCGTCTGACCCTCGGATGGCGAATTTGATTTTCTCCATTTGGAGAGATTCCGAGAGGTCGGACAGCCAGTCTGCAGCTCTGGGCGGTGCTGCTGACTGCCAGCTGAACAGGGTTCTACGGCGGGCGATCAGGGAGGCAAAGGCAAGGGCGTCCACCCTCCTCCCCAGGAATAGATCTGGCAGATCTGATACCCCGAAGACTGCCACTTTCGGGCATGGCTCCACCCTCACTCCCACCACTTTGGACATAGCCTCGAAGAAGGCTGTCCAGTACCCCGCTAGTCTGGGGCAAGACCAGAACATAAGGGCGTGGTTGGCCGGGCCTCCTTGGCACCATTCACATCTATCCTCCACCTCTGGGAAGAACCTAATCATGCGGGTTCTTGTTAAGTTGGCTCTATGCACCACTTTTAACTGCGTCAGGCTGAGCCTTGCGAACATGGAGGTGGTATTGAAGCACTGAGTGTCAGTGCTTCGCTCCAGACTCCCCACCCTATTTCAATCCCCTGGTTCTCCTCCCATTTCTTTCCTGTTGTGTCCAGTACGGTGTCGGCCCTCTCTACCAGTCAGTCATACATGTCGCTACAGTTTCCTTTATCTAGTACGCTTGCGTCCAGTAACTCTTCCAGTAATGTCTGTTATAGCGGTCGTGGGTATGTCCTAACCTCCTTTTGTAGGACGTTTTTGAGTTGCGGTTACCTTAGCTCGTTCCCCCTGGCTAGCTGGAATTTCTCTGCCAGATCGTCCAGTGTTGTGACCCTGCCGTCCGTGTTTAGGTCCCTGACTGTCAGTGTCCCTCCGTCCAGTCCCCACTTTTTGAAGGTGGCGTCAGTCAGCGCTGGTGTGAACCTACGGTTGTTGCAGATGGGAGCTTTGTTCAACATTTTGGTCAGGCCAAATTGCTGCCGTAGTTGGTTCTAGGACTGGAGGGTGGCTATCACCACCGGGCTGCTGGAGTGTTGTTTGGGTGGGGATGGGAGTGCTGCCGTGGCGAGGGCCCGGAGGGAGGTCCCCATGCAGCAGGCCTTTTCCGTGCGCACCCACTCGGCTTATGACTCCTTGATCCATCCCCTTATTCACTCGCCCGTCGCCGGCCAGTGGTAGAATTGTAGGTTTGGGAGGGCTAGCCCCCTGGATTTTGTTTTTTGTAGGGCCTTCTTTGAGATCCTAGCATTCTTCCCCCCCATACGAACGCCATGATTAGTTTGTCTAGTGCTTTGAAAAAGGGGATGTAGATCGGCATGGATCTAAGTAGGAAGAGGTACCTGAGCAGTACGTTCATTTTGATCGTCTGGACTCTCCCCGAGAGGGAGAGTGGGAGTGTGTTCCATCTTTGCAGGTCCTTTTTTACTTCCTCCGTCAGACTGGTGAGGTTCCATTTGTGGATCCCTTTCCAGTCATGGGCTATTTGGATCCCCAGGTAGCGGAATCGGTGTCGGGCTTGTTTAAACGCCAGTCCCATTAGTGCTGCCCCCCCCCCCCCCCCACTTGCGGGTGTACTGGGAAGACCTCGCTTTTGCTCATGTTGAGTTTGTAGCCCGAGAAGACGTCAAGCTCTTTCAGGAGCACGATGATTCCGTCCATGCTGCTTTGTGGGTCCGAAATGTAGAGGAGCAGGTCATCAGCATAGAGTGAGACAATGTGCTCTCTGCCGCCCCTTCGGATCCTCCTCCAGCTTTTTGCTGCTCTGAGCGTGATTGCTAGTGGTTCGATCGCTAGAGCGAACAGCAGTGGGGACAGTGGGCATCCTTGTCTGGTGCCCCTGTGCAGCTGGAAGTATTGGGAGTTGGTGTTGTTGGTCCATACGCTCACCATGGGAGCGTTGTATAGGAAATTTACCCAGCAGGTGAACAAACTAATCATGGCGTTCGTATTTAGAACAGTACAGCACAGAACAGGCCCTTCGGCCCTCGATGTTGTGCCGAGCAATGATCACCCCACTCAAACCCACGTATCCACCCTATACCCGTAACCCAACAACTCCCCCTTAACCTTACTTTTTAGGACACTACGGGCAATTTAGCATGGCCAATCCACCTAACCCGCACATCTTTGGACTGTGGGAGGAAACCGGAGCACCCGGAGGAAACCCACGCACACACGGGGAGGACGTGCAGACTCCGCACAGACAGTGACCCAGCCGGGAATCGAACCTGGGACCCTGGAGCTGTGAAGCATTGATGCTAACCACTATGAAGAATGCTAGGATCCCAAAGAAGGTCCTACAAAAAACAAAATCCAGGGGGTGGGGCTCGCCCTCCTAAACCTACGATCACCTCTGGTATTCTCTCCCCGGATGGGGTCATTATCACGTTCAGCAGGCGCCTGATGTTTGAGGTTAGCTGCCTACCTTTGACAAAACCCACCTGGTTCTTTGCGACCACCTCTGGTATGCAGTCTTCTAGCCTTTTGGCTAGGATTTTGGCCAGTATTTTGGCGTCTGCGTTCAGCAGAGATATGGGTCTGTATGACCCACATTCCGTTGGGTCTTTGTCTTTCTTATGTATCAGCGAGATGGAGGCCTGTTCTAGTGTAGGTGGCAGGTGCCCCTCGTCAGCGAGTCTGTGAACATCTCCCGCAGATGTGGGGCCAGCGCTGTCGCAAATCTTTTGTAAACATCCGCCGGGAACCCGTCTGGTCCTGGCGCCTTCCCCACCTGCATGGAGCTAATGCTGTCCACAATCTCTCCCAGTGCTAGTGGTGCTTCCAAGCCCAATTTTCTGCCCTCCCCAACGATTGGGATGTCCTGTGCATCAAGGAACCGTTTCATCCTGGACTCCCCAATTGGGCGCTCTTAGGTGTACAGCCCTTGGTAGAAGGCCTTGAAGGTTTTCTTGTTCTTCTCTGGTTCTGTTTTTAATGTGCCTCTGGTATCCCTGATTGTGCAATTTCTCTGGCTGCTGCCTGCTTACTCAGCTGGTGTGCCAACAGGCGGCTGGCTTTGTCTCCGTGTTCGTATAGGGTCCCACGTGCGTGGTGGAGTTGGTGCACTGCTTTCCTGGTGGAGAGCAGGTCAAAGTTCCTTTGTAGCTCTTTCCTCTCCGCCAGGAGCTCAACGGTCGGGGCGTCGGAGTATTTACGGTCTACCTCTTGTATGGAGTCGACCAGCTGCTGCCTAGCCGCCCTTTCCTCCCTATCTCTTCACGCTTTGAAAGCGATGATTTCCCCTCTGAGTACGGCCTTTAGCGCTTCCCAGAACGTGGAGGGTGAGACCTCCCCGTTCTGGTTGTTCTCCGTGTACTCTGCTATGGCCTGCGATATCTTTTCATTGGAGGCCTTGTCAGCTAGTAAGGCACCGTCCAACTGCCATGTGGGGCGTTGGGCCCTGCCCGTCTCCAGCTTCATGTCCAAATAGTGTGGAGCGTGGTCTGATATCACAATTACGGAGTATTCCACTTTGTCTATCCCCGGAAGCACCATTTTCCCCACCACAAAGAAGCCAATTCTGGTGTACTGGGGAGTAGAAGGAGAACTTCTTCTCCCCTGGGTGGGGGAACCTCCGGGGTTCCATCGCTCCCATCTGTTCCATAACTGAGTGAGTTTTCTTGCCATGCTTGAGGTTTCCCCCGTTTTGGGGTTTGATCTGTCTGTCGATAGATCCTTCACACAGATGAAGTCCCCCCCCCCCCCCCCCCCCATGATTAGTCAGTGCGTCGCTATGTCAGGGATTTCTGCCATGTTCTTCTTGATGAAGCTTGTGTCGTCCCAGTTGGGTGCGTACACGTTAACTAGTACTACCGGTGCCCCATCCAGGGCCCCACTGACCATGATGTGCCGTCCCCCTGGGTCCGCAACCGTCTTCGTCGCCCGAAACATCGTCTTCTTGCCGATCAGTATTGCCACCCCCCTGGCCCTTGTCCCATAGAAGGAATGGTAGGTTTCTCCCACCCAGCCCTTTCTTACCCGCAGTCGGTCCTGCTCTCTCAGGTGTGCCTCTTGGAGGAAGACTACGTCAGCCTTCATATTTCTTAGGTGGGTGAGGACTCTGAATCTTTTCACAGGGTCGTTGAGACCCCTTATGTTCCAGGTGACTATCCTGGGTGGAGGGCTTCTGTCCCCTCGCTCCTGTGGGATTCACCATACTTAACTGGTGGATGCGCCCCTGCCCTCCGGGGTTTCCCTTTGTAAGGGGGCCATCCAGGATGGCCGCTGTCACTGCTCTGTCCATGCGGTCGGGTCCCTGCACTCCGGGGTTTCCCTTTTCCTAGGGGGCACCCGACATGGCCGCCCACTGTGCGCCTGCCACGCGGATAGTCCCCGGCACTCTGGGGTCTCCCTTTGCTCAGAGACCGTACTGGGTGGATGCTTGCAGCGATTCCTTGTTTCGAGCCCTTGGTTGTGGCACTTTGTAGCCCTATTGCTATTCCTTGTCTAGCCTTGTCTGTCCCTCCTTTCCTGTGTTCACCCCCCCCCCACCCCCGGTCTCTCCCTCCCTGTGTCTCCTCCCACCTGTCCCTCCCTTTCCCCCCATTTTTCCCCCTCTCCTGTATTCCCCTCCTTTGTCCCTCTTTCCCCTGTTCCGATCCCATTTGCACTCCCGCCTCTGTTGAGCGGTCCTCCCCAACCCTTGCCTGGTGCCTTCCCCCTGTTGGGGGCGCGCTGCAGCCCTGCTTTGTTGCATGTCCCTGGCGCTAGCTTTCCTGCTAGTGCATGGGCCCCCTCTCGGGCGTTACTGTCTCGCTTCTCCCTTGCCCAGCCTCTGCGGTTTTCTGTCCGCTCTTCTCCCATCCTACCTGCACCCCTCTCGCTTGCTCTCCCTTCTCCGCTACTCTTGTTCCCTTGTGCTAGGGCTTGGTATCCCACTTGAAGCGGTCTCTCCGGCAATGGTTCGCTTTTTGTTCAGGGTGCGCTCGTCGTGGCGGGGGTAGGGGCGGGGGGGCCTGGCACTGCCTCCCCCCTCACCCCCACCCCTTGTTGTTGCTTCTTGCCAGGGGCCCATTATTTCTACCCTCACTGTTGCTTTTCCTCGACAAACTTGTTTGCTTTGGCGGGGGCTGTGAAGAAGTATTCTCTTTCTTGGTATGTGACCCAGACTTTCGGTGGGTACAGCATACCAAAACACACTTTGTTCTTGTGAAGAGTTGCTTTCGCTCTATTGAATTCTCCATCTCCTGGCTAGGTCTGCCCCATGTCCTCGTAAATTCTAATGAAGTGTACTTCCCATTTGCAGGTTCTGATTTTCCTGGCCCAGCGCAGGATTGTGTTGCTATATTTATTTGATTATAAATATGGCGGTTAATATGGTCGCTTTTCTTAATCCTAATTGTGAGTCTACTTTCAGAGTCGCCAGGTATCTCTTGATACCGCCACAAGGTTCAACCCGAATATCGATCAAAGAGCCAATACACCAGTTAGTTAGTTCAAAGTCAATGGAATTTATTTACACACAGTATGATTTACTCATGCACAATAATACTACAAACTAAACTATCTCTATCGCTAACACCTATAATTAACTTCGGGTGCCCACTTAGGTCAGAAGAACAATGGCCGTTGTTCGTATCTGAGGCTATTGGTTTCGAAGAGGTAACAGGAGCACAGCTAAGGTCGTCCGTCTGGTAGCGAGCGTTGAACTCCAACTTACTTGCTTCTGGTGATGCTGGTGGATGGTTCTCTTCACTTGAGAACCGAATCCAAGAGACTGAACTGTTGGCGGGGGTTCCTTCTTATACTTGGAGGGGCTTTGCGTACTTTTAGGCGGGCCTTAAACTTGGTCCCAATTAATTGGGCAACTCCTTGATCATTGTCATCGATCTAAACCAATAAAGGGGGGGTTGCATTAATGGCTGGGCGTGTCTTCGGTGGCTGTTGGCCTTGCTTTGTTTGTGCCTTCTGGTTGGGGTAGTGGCGCCGGAATGTCTGCGACAGTATCCGCTACCTGAGTGATAGTCCTTTGTTCCTCGGAGATATGCCATCAATATGTTAATCGACCCAGAGTTTCGATTCCGTCTGGTAACTGCTTCCCAAATATACATTCAGGCTCTGTGCCTGCTTGTTGCTTGTGCGAGTGTCCAGTTTATATACTGAAAGTGGCCATCCCAGATGGCTACAATTTTTCCCTGTCTTGGTACCGGTGCAGTTTAGCGATAACCGCCCTCGGGTGGTCCCCTGCCTTGGGCCTCGGGCGCAGCGACCGGTGAGCTCTGTCCATTTCTGGTGGGATGGGGAAAGTTTTCCTCCCCACTAAGTTGCCCATCATCTCGGCCACGTATGCCGTGGAGTTTCTACCCTCGATCCCCTCTGGTAGGCCCACTATCCTGACATTTTGCCTTCTCGAGCGGTTTTCCTGATCGTCCACTCTGCCCTTCATGCTCCCCTGTGTTGTGCCCAGTCTCGTCACCTCCTTCTCCAGGGCCGTTATCCGGTTGCTCATGTCAGTCGCGGCTTTCTCCAGCTCCTTAATGGTCACCTCTTGGGCTTCCAGTTTCTCCTCTTGGGCTTCCAGTTTCTCCTCTGCACTGCCCAGGGCGAGCTGCACGTCCGCCAGGGCCTTGGCAATTGCTGCCTGCACTGCGGCCTCTATGTCCGCTCTGGCCTTTGCCTTGTTTTCCTGCTGATGTTCCCTCAGCACCTCGGCAAAGGCTGCCTTCCAGTTCCAGTTCCCCCCTGACCCAGGGGGAAAATGCTCCTGTCTGCCCAGTTCTTTTTTTTGTGGCGAACCTTCCGCTCCGCCGCTTTGTGCACTGATTAGCTCGTCTGAACGGGCTCGCACATTGCCCCGTCTGCCTTTGGTGCCCCTTCTCCCTCTGCTTTGGCTCCCTTCTGGCATTTTTTCCCCCTCCTATTTTTTTCCATTCTTTTCCCCCTTTCCCCCCCTTTTTCTTTTCCCCTCCCTTCTCTTTTTACCACTTTTTTTTCATAAAATTCTTTTCAAGAGAATTTGTTTTTTTTTTAAAAGAGTGAAAAAATGTATTTCCCTTCAAAGGTTTTCTTTTCAAAGTTTTGTTTTGAAAAAGAGGAAGTTCTTTTTTCTTTTCCCTCACTCACCCAGGGTCGAGAGAGAGAGAGAAGCTTCTGGCTGGGTGTCCATCTTTGTTCCTGCCTCGTGGTGGTCGCTGCCGTGGGGAGGGGGGGGCGGTCCTTGCTGCTGGCTCGGTCCCCGCTTTGGTCCGGGCCGTCGCTCGTCCTGCCCTGTGCTCCGCTCCCGAGCGCCCAGTCCTCGCGCTATAATGAGCTTTGGAGTCCGGGTTTTTCTTCGTTCCCACTCTTTTATTGCGGGGGGCCCAAACGGGTGAATTTGCGCACTTGGCTGCAAGTTCTCGGTGAGGAGGGGGACGCAACTTTGTTCCCCCCAGGAGCTCCTCCACCCGCGACCGCTCTCTTCCCCCGCCGGAAGCCTAATTCCCCTACCAATGTGCATAACCTCATACTTTACCACATTGTATTCCATCTGCCACTTCTTTTCCCACTCTCCTAGCCTGTCCAGGTCTGTCTGCAGCCCCCGTTTCCTCAATAAAACCTGCCCCTCTGCTTATATTTGCACCATCTGCAAACTTAGCAACAGTGCCCGCAGTTCCTTCCTCCAGATCATTTTTTAAAAATAAATTTAGAGCACCCAGTTCTTTTTTCCCAATTAAGGGGCAATTTAGCGTGGCCAATCCACCTAGCTGGCACATTTTTGTGCTGTGGGGGTGAGACCCACGCAGACACGGGGAGAATGTGCAAACTCCACACAGGCAGTGACCTGGAGCTGGAATCTAATCCAGGTCCTCGGTGCTGTGAGGCAGTAGTGTTAACCACTGTGCCACTGTGCCGCTCTCTTCTTCCAGATAATTAGTGTATATAATGAAAGGTTGTGCTCCCAGCACCGACCCCTGAGGCACACCACTAGTCACTGGCTGCCATCCTGAAAATGCCCCTTTAACACCAGTCTCTCCCTTCTGCCAGTCAGCCAATCCTCTATCCATGCCAGGACCCGACCCTTAACACCATGGCCTCGTAACTTATTGAACAATCTCTTATATCGCACCTTGCCAAAGGCCTTCTGGAAACCTATATAGATCACGTCCACTTGTTCTCCTTTGCCAACTTTCTTGTTACCTCCTCAAAGAATTCTAACAGATTTGTCAGATATGACCTCCCCTTGACGAAGCCATGCTGACTCAGTCCTATTTCATAATCAACTTCCAAGTACTCCACAATCTCATCTTTAATAATGGATTCTAAAATCTTACCAATGACCGACGCCAGGCTAACTGGCCTATAATTTACTGTCTTCTGAAATGAAATGAAAATGAAAATCGCTTATTGTCACGAGTAGGCTCCAATGAAGTTACTGTGAAAAGCCCCTAGTCGCCACATTCCGGCGCCTGTCCGGGGAGGCTGGTACGGGGAGCGAACCGTGCTGCTGGCCTGCTTGGTCTGCTTTAAAAGCCAGCGATTTAGCTGAGTGAGCTAAACCAGAACCTGCCTCCCTCCCTTCTTAAACAGGCATGTTACATTAGCCATTTCCTAGTCCTCTGAAACCCTCCCTACCTCCAATGGTTGTTGAAAGATCACCAACAATCCTCCACAATCGCCTCAGACACCTCCTTCATAACCCTGGGTTGTAACCCATCCGGTCCAGGTGATTTATCCACCTTCAGAGCTTTCAGTTTCCCCAGAACCTTTTCCTTAGTGATGGTCGCTGCACTCACCTCTGCCCCCTGATTCTCCTGGAGCTCTGACATTCCACTGGTGTCTTCCATGGTGAAGACTGATGCAAAGTAACTATTCTGTTCTTCTGCCATTTCTTTGTTTCCTATTATTACTTCTCCAGCCTAATTTTCCAGTGGTCCAATGTCTATTCTTGCCTCTGTCTTATCCTTTTTATATTGAAAAAACTCTTGCTATCTTCTTTTATATTACTAGCTAGTTTACACTCATATTTCATTTTCTTCCCCTTTATTGCATTTGTAATTGCCCCCTGCTCACTTTTAAAGACTTGTAATCCTCGCCACCTTGTGTGCTTTTTCTTTTGCTTTTATGTTGTCCTTGACTTCCCTCATCAGCCATTCATGCCTCATTCTCCCCTTAGTATGTTTCCACCTCCCTGGGGTGAATTTCTGGTGTGCCTCCCGAACAATCCCCCAAAACGGCTGCCATTTCTGTTCCATTGTCTTCCCTGCTCGGCTCCCCTTCCAATCAACTCTGGCCAGCTCCTCCCTCATGTCTTTGTAGTTACCTTTATTCAATTGTAAAACTGTTACATCTGATTCAAGCTTCTCCAAATCCAGAATTGCCTGTTCCCTAGTAGGCTCTACCACAAGCTTCTCTAAAAAAATCATCTCTTAGACATTCCATGAATTCCTTTTCTTGGGATCCCAGTCGACCTGCTTATTGAAGTCCCCCATGATTATTGAACTATTGCTTCATAAGACGAGGCTACAGTACCAAAAGAATATGAATGACCTTCTTCGTACAGCCAGGGTAAGCCTGCCTCCTTATCTCTCCCTTTGCACCTCTTCACACCCATCACCCTCCACGCTGATCTTTCTCCCGGCCAATTACAGGGTCCCAACACGTGTCATACCACCTTCCCTGCTCCACACCCCATGCCCCCCTTTCGCCATGGCCCCCAAGTAGATATTCTTCTTCTCTCGCAACCCCACTCCCACTCACCTCCCACACATGCCAGACGTCATCACCATCTGATCTGGCAGGACTCCCATTTATACTCTCCCCATCTGTCTCATTGAAGGTCAAACTCGAACACAACCGACGTGAGTGGCCACAGCCTTCCAGTCATACCCGAGTTGAAAACCCTAACGCCACCTTGACGAGAGAGTCCTCAAGTTGAGCGGCGAAGAACAGGACCGCCCATTTACAGAGGCCGAGGTGGGTGCAAAAGACAAAAGCAAGAGCCTTCAATACATGCAGCCAATGTGCAAGCCCTATGTGAGTTCACTGTCTCCCTTCAGTCTGCCCAGTGATGTACTAATGCCATTTTGCTTATCTTGCAGGTCAATCCATCGACCATCCTCACCCCCTCCTGGAGACTACTGACGAGTGCAACTCCAGGGAGCTGTCACCTGCACCCTCCACTAGCATTGACACTCACACCTCGGTGGGAATAACTAGTAGGCAGGCTTCTGGATCACTCACTGTTGAGCACCTCACAGCTTGAAGATCCACAACAGGCGGAAGAAGGAAAGTCCCAGGGATCCGTCACCTGGAGGGGTTCCTTGGCGCTGACCAATGATGTGTCCCTGAATCTGGTCACTCCGGAGCTGCTGGAGCTACAAAGGCAGACTCGCGACTATCAGGAAGGGATGGCAGCATCCCTCCTCGAACTGCAAGGCTGACTAGAGGAGTCCCATTGCCTTCTGTCCGAGAAGATGGTGCTGTCATTCATATGCAGCGAGGCCAACACTGTGAGGTTGGCATTAATAGTTGGGATATTATGATAAGCTTTATTTGTGTTACAAGTAGGCTTACATTAACACTGCAATGAAGTTACTGTGAATATCCCCTAGTCACCAAACTACGACGCTGTTTGGGTACACAGAGGGAGAATTCTGAATGTCCAATTCACCTAACAAGCACATCTTTCGCGACTTATGGGAGGAAACCAGGGCATCTGGAGGAAACCCACGCAGACACAGGGAGAACGTGCAGACTCCGCACAGATAGTGACCCAAGCCGGGAATCAAACCCAGGTTCCTGGAGGTGTGGAGCAACAGGGCTAACCACTGTGCTACTGGCTCAGGACATGCACTCCATGGCAGGGGATGTCCTCTCCATGGTTCAACTCATGACCTTTGTGGCTGAGGGCATGAATTCTGTGGTGCAGGGCTTTAGCCGTGGGAATCCATGAGTGTCAGCGCTAAAAGACGGTGGGTCTTTTGGATTTCACTCCACCTGCCGCTCTATCCCATGGAGGAGCCCATGCCCCTCCCCAGGAACTCTAAGGGAAGAGGATAGGCAAGAGTGCAGCCCAGGACCGTACCCAGGAGACTCTGTGGCAGCACGGTAGCATAGTGGTTAGCACAATTGCTTCACAGCTCCAGGGTCCCAGGTTCGATTCCCGGCTTGGGTCACTGTCTGTGCGGAGTCTATACATCCTCCCCGTGTGTGCGTGGGTTTCCTCCCACAGTCCAAAGATGTGCAGGTTAAGTGGATTGGCCATGCTAAATTGCCCTTAGTTACCAAAAAAGATTAGTTGGGGTTACGGGGGTAGGCTGGAAGTGTGGGTTTGTGTACGGGGCGCTTTCCAAGAGCCGGTGCAAACTCGATGGGCCAAAAAGCCTCCTTCTGTACTGTAAATTCTATGATTCTATGAATTGAAGAGGGAGCACAGGAGAGGATGCAGAGGACAGAGATACGTGCAATTTGGGGCCGGGGGTAGGTGGTGATTCAGTGTCAACAACATGGGGGCTGGGGTCGCTTGCAGGCCTCCATGGCTGTGAGCCTTTAGGTTTGAAAGGGTCTGGCAGCTGGTTTGCATGCAGCCCTTCCCGTGTCCTGCTTGCTGAGCTTCTAGTGATATCACCGCTGAGGCGTGTCCTTCCAGAGTGGCAGCTGGAAGTGGGTGGGAGCAGATGAATCCACTTGGTCAGCACTGGGGTGACTGTGAGGTTCATGAGTGGTGTCCCGTGCGATGCCACGTTGTATGGGCAGAGTGGGGGACTCTTGGGAGAAGTGTTTTCCAGCCTCATGAGGCTTGAAGACCCCACACAAGGGGAGGACGGGGGCCGTGAGAATGAACCCCCAAACCCAGGCAGCTCTTGGAAGCCAGAGCAGATAAGATGTCTGGAAGTTCAAGGCCATGGGTTATGGAGGCCAGACTGTCAGGGATCGGTGGATGGTGGCTGGCTGTTCAAGTTGGAAGGTTCATTTAACCTGCAGGCCATGAGAGCGGCGGGTATGTGGGATCCCCCTAAGGATGAAGTTGATTGCAAATTACAGTCTTCATATCACATGTGCCTCGCCTTGAACAAGAGAAGCCAGCTCCCCGACCCTTCCTTGATGACTCAATTGTTCCAGTTTAGTGTGACTCCAGATTGTGAAACCCGCTGGAAACATTGGGAGCACCTGCTGCAGACACTGCTGGAGCTGGGAGCTGCCGTTGCTGAATGAACATTTGCCTGGGGGAAAAGACCTGGCGATAGATTATCCATTATTGAGACTAAGTCCCCACACCGGTGTTAAAACGGTGGCGTTTTTGGCGGGATTCTCTCAGCCCGGGACCAGGCCGGAGAATCCCCGCGACCGGCACGAATCACGCCACGCTGCCCCGGCGCCGGCTGTGCGGAGAATCGGCGCCATTGGCGCCAGCGTGGTTGGCACGGCGCCGGTCGGGGGGGCTGCTCTACGCGGCCAGCCCGCTGATTCTGGACCCATCGTAAAAAAGCCGAGTCCCGCCGGCGCCATCCACACCTGCTCTCAGCCGTCGGGAACTCGGCGTGGAAGGGTCGGGGGCCGCCTGTGGGGCGGGAGGGGGGTCCGACCCGGGGGGGAGGGGGGGGGTGCGGTGGGCCTCCAATGTGGGCTGGCCCGTGATCGGGGCCCACTGATCGGCGGGCCGGCCTCTCTGGCTGGGGGTCTCCTGTCTTTAGTGCTGGCCCCTGTTGTCCTGCGCCATGTTGCATCGGGGCCGGCGTGTTGATGGAAGCCACTGCGCATGCGTGCATTGGCGCGGGTGCACTGCGCATGCGCAGATGCCGCGGTGCCCAGTTGACGCCAGGATCAGCAGCTGGAGTGGCGTGAACCAATCCAGTGCCGTGCTTCACCCTGTGGGGGACAGAATTGCTGATCCTGAGGCCATGTTGACGCCGTCGAGAAACGTGATGGCGTTTCCGACAGCATCAACCCTTAGCCTCAGGATCACAGAATCCCGCCCTTTCCTCCTGAAATTCCTGCAAAAAAGCGAAACCAATTCATAGCCCTGCGGGGGCTAGCAGGGACCCGAAGTGAATCTAGGGGAGAATGCCTCCAACAACATTCTCCCCCCCCCCCGCCCCCCCCCCCCACATCACAAAACAATGGTAGGTTCTT